>NC_090927.1:980105207-980405855 GCF_040938575.1 Ambystoma mexicanum
CCAGTCCCGTGGTTCTGGTTCCAAAAGCAGGTTCCTCTGAGCTGAGGTTCTGTGTGGATTACAGAGCTATGAATGCTGTCACCAAGACAGATGCACACCCCTTACCTAGAACTGATGAACTGGTGGATACTTTGGGTGCCTCCGCAGCACATTTGACCTCACTTCAGGGTATTGGCAAATAGCCCTAGCAGAACATGTCCATGAGAAGATAGCATTCTCAACTCCAGAAGGCCATTACCAGTTCAGAGTAATGCCCTTTGGGTTGAAAAATGCACCTGCCACTTTTCAGTGGCTTGTGAATCATGTCCTTAATGGGTTGGGTGAATTCTGTCTTGCATATCTGGATGATCTAGCAGTTTTCAGTGCCACCTGGGTGGATCATGTGAAACACCTTAGGATTGTGTTGCAGGCTCTTCAGAAGGCCCACTTGACTATAAAGGCCAGTAAGTGCCAGATTGGTCCAGGTTCAGGGGTCTACTTTGGGCATGAAGTAGGTGGAGAGAGGATACAACCTCTACGCAGTAAAGTACAAGCAGTTCAAGAGTGGCCTACCCCATGACATAAACCCAGGTGAGAGCCTTTTTAGGTCTCACATGGTACTAGAGAAACTTTATGGCAGACTATGGGACCATAGCTGCCCCTCTGACTGCTCTCACAACTCCAAAGAAACCCAAGACGGTCTCTTGGTTTGAGGATTGTGGAAAGACCTTCAATGGCTTAAAAGACTCCCTGTGCAAGACCCCTGTTCTCAGGGTCCCTGATTACCAAAGACCTTCTATTGTGCAGACAGATGCCTCTGACACTGAAATAGGTGCTGTACTATAACAGGTAGATGAGAAAGGTAAGGAACACCCTATTGGATTCATAAGCCGCCAGCTTAAGGACAGAGAGCTCAGGTGGTCCACAGTAGAGAAATAATGTTTCTCTGTTGTTTGGGCCCTAAGGAAGCTGAAACCCTACCTCTATGGAACACACTTCACTGTGTAAACTGCCATAAACCCTTAAAGTGGCTCATAAGCATGAAGGGAGAGGATCCGAATTTGCTCAGGTGGTCCATAAGCCTGCAAGGTTTTGACTTCACCATTGAGCATAGGCCAGGCGTTCAACATAGCAATGCTGATGGGTTGTCCAGAATGTTTAACCGGCCTGAACAAGAAGCTCCTCCAGGGGTGGATTAGTTCCCCTTGTCCTTGGTCTGGGAGGGATGAGTGTTAGGAAAGATTTCCATTTATGTGTAATTTTTCCTCCAGTTGTGAACTCCCCAATGTGTTGCTGTTGTCTGACCATCCTAGCCTGACTTTTTCCAGTGGAGCCCAGCCTTCTGCTGTATTCTGCTGGGCTTTTGCTCATTTTGTTATGGGGAAACTGACATGCCCTTTAGACAGGCAGTAACGGGAGACTTGGTTTCCCTTAGTCTTTCACTTTGTTGCTATTCTTTAGCAACATTTAATCAGTGCACAAAGTACCTTAGAGTACACTGCGCTGGGGTCCCCTTTTCATTTTTAAGGAACTAGGCAACCTAAAAGGATTTTTCGGTGAATGTAAAAATGTGACTTGGACAGAACTGATACCAGCTGTTACTTTTCATGTATTTTTAACCCTTTTGTATGGTGCATACCGCGTTAACCGCGTTTGGCCCAGGACAGTGGCCAGTGCCTAAAATGGTCATGCCACGAGGTCCTTTGTACTGTCCTTTGGCCATCTTGTCCCTTTGCCTTCCCCAGGTCGAGCAGACCCAGGAAATTCCTTATTTGGTCATGCAGACTCCTGCGCAAACCAAAGCTTTAGCAGGCTTATGCATGCCTTGTGTGCATGCCTCCAGGATGTGGGCTGGACTGTCTAGTTCTAGTACAAATCCTGGGTGCCAGGATGTTTGGTTTGCTGAGAATGACTGGAACCATCGTGGTCCGTGATTGGTCCATGTCTGGGATGGCTGTATGTGAGCAGATCTCTCATTGGGACCTCTTCATTTTGGCACGAATGAGATTCTGGATAAAAGAAGGAATCTTAGACCAATTACAGGTTGATCTCTTGAGTTCACACCGAATTTAGGAAAGGAGCCAAGTATCCTGAAACCAAGAAGCAGAGCTGAGGAACCGCTGGTGACCCGTTGAAAGGTTTGGCACCCTGAGCCAGTTGTTGTCCCGTTGGACCCTGTGTTTCTGATCGAACCTAGAAAGTCTGCAAAGGCGTTTCGACCCATTGGAATAGTGGGACTAACTATTCTCGGCTCCTCCAACTTAACCTGTAAGCAAGCCTTCTCGGAAGTGTTCCTGGACCAACCATTGAACTGACCAGCTTGCATGGGACGTTTGCCCTGGAAACACTGCCGTCTCAAGTTGACACTTGAGCATTTGGAGACTGTAACATGTGGGTATAAGGCACTCTCCCGCTGAGTTTCGTACACCTAGCATTCCTAGGTCTGGAATTAGGAGATTACACCTGAACCCGAGCATACGTGGTCACTGTGTCACCCAGCTGTGGTGACGAATTTCTTGCGTGCCTTGCTACTGTGTCCCCCTGTGCCCTCAGACTCGCTGCAGCGGAATTGGCCTGATCCCTTCATCAGGAGTAATCTCTACTGTGCCACCACAGAAACATCCATAGAACGCAACCCCTGAAAGCCGTAGAAACGTGCAATTGTAGGAGTTGAACCTGCGACCGAAGTGTACTCGACTGCCGAAGTTTGGTCTGGAGTGTGCTGAGGTTCGGTGAGTACTTGCAACCCTTAATGGTGGCCCCTGGAACATCCATCCATTTTTACGCACAAATGTACCCTGAGGACCAGTCTTCTTTATCAAGGTAAATTACCAATGGGGGTCCTGGGAGTCCGTCTGCCAGACATTAGTCCTGGTTACGAGGGACTTATCCAGAGTCTTTAGCTCATTATCTTTCACAGAGAAGAAATATCCCAAACATATCAGTCTTTGTCCTGCCCTGGGGCAGTCCAGCACCGAAATGCTAGGCAATTCTCCTCTGAACAAGAGTACCAACAGCATCCCCAGACACCTGTTTCGGTCTGGTTGGACCTCATCAGTAGGGAGGAGCTGTGCCTCTCTAAGAATATTGAGCTGGACTGCGCCAGGGCAGGACAAAGACTGATATGTTTGGGATATTTCTTCTCTGTGAAAGATAGTGAGCTAAAGACTCTGGGAAAGTCCCTTGTAGCCAGGACTAATGTCTGGCAGACGGACTCCCAGGACCCCCCCTGTCAATTTGCATAATTAAGTAACTTTGGGTCTCACCCTAAGTTACTAGGGGAATCCAGACGTGGACCCCTTGCTCACTATTCTTAGAGAGGCACATCTCTTCCCTACTGCGAGGTCCAACCAGACTGTAAAACGTGTCTGGGGATGCTGTTGGTACTCTTGTTCAGAGGAGAATTGCCTAGCTTTTCGGGGCTGGACTGCCCCAGGGCAGGACAAAGACTGATATGTTTGGGATATTTCTTCTCTGTGAAAGATAGTGTGCTAAAGACTCTGGATAAGTCCCTTGTAACCAGGACTAATGTCTGGCAGAGGGACACCCAGGACCACCCCCTTGTCAATTTGCATAATTAAGTAACTTTGGGTCTCACCCTACATTACTAGGGGAATCCAGACATGGACCCCTTGCTCACTATTCTTAGAGAGGCACAGCTCATCCCTACTGATGAGGTCCAACCAGACCGAAACACGTCTCGGGGGATGCTGTTGGTACTCTTGTCCAGAGAAGAATTGCCTAGCATTTCGGTGCTGGACTGCTCCAGGGCAGGACAAAGACTGATATGTTTGGGATATTTCTGCTCTGTGAAAGATAGTGAGCTAAAGACTCTGGGTAAATCCCTTGTAACCAGGACTAATGTCTGGCAGAGGGACTCCCAGGACCCCCCCTGTCAATTTGCATAATTAAGTAACTTTGGGTCTCACCCTAAGTTACTAGGGGAATCCAGACGTGAGGGTGCATATCATCCTTGAGGATGGGGAAGCGCCTGCGTGGGTCCGCCCACGCAGCCGATAATTAAGAAGAAGACGAAGAAGAAGAAGAAGAAGAAGAAGAATCCAGACGTGGACCCCTTGCTCACTATTCTTAGAGAGGCACAGCTCCTCCCTACTGATGAGGTCCAACCAGACCGAAACACGTGTCTTGGGATGCTGTTGGTACTCTTGTTCAGAGGAGAATTGCCTAGCATTCTGGAGCTGGACTGCCCCAGGGCACGACAAAGACTGATATGTTTGGGATATTTCTTCTCTGTGAAAGATAGTGAGCTAAAGACTCTGGGTAAGTCCCTTGTAACCAGGACTAATGTCTGGCAGAGGGACTCCCTGGACCCCCCCTTGTCAATTTGCATAATTAAGTAACTTTGGGTCTCACCCTAAGTTACTAGGGGAATCCAGACATGGACCCCTTGCTCACTATTCTTAGAGAGGCACAGATCCTCCCTACTGATGAGGTCCAACCAGACCGAAACACGTGTCTGGGGATGGTGTTGGTACTTTTGTTCAGAGGAGAATTGCCTAGCATTTCGGTGCTCGACTGCCCCAGGGCAGGACAAATACTGATATGTTTGGGATATTTCTTCTCTGTGAAAGATAGTGAGCTAAAGACTCTGGGTAAGTCCCTTAGAGGGACTCTCAGGACCCCCCTTGTCAATTTGCATAATTAGGTAACTTTGGGTCTCACCCTAAGTTACTACGGGAATCCAGACGTGGACCCCTTGCTCACTATTCTTAGAGAGGCACGGCTCCTCCCTACTGATGAGGTCCAACCAGACCGAAACACGTGTCTGGAGATGCTGTTGGTACTCTTGTTCAGAGGAGAATTGCCTAGCAGTTTGGTGCTGGACTGCCCCAGGGCAGGACTGTCATGATGCCTACCTCCAAGGAGCCAGGTCCGACCCAGCAACCCCAGAGGCAGGCATCATTTCCCCCAGGGAAGTGCCAGCGGGCCCAAGCTGGGGCCCTTTGGACACAGTCCTGGTGCCTTAGGCGCCAGGCTCATAAAGCTAGACATGTGTTCAAGTGTTTTAATGTGCACTTACCTGATGCAGACCATGCTGCTACATCCAGGCCCTCTTGAGGCCTGACTGGAACTACTTTACCTGTGGGACTACTTTCCACCTGGGTGTGGTCGGGGAAGGATACATACCTGATCGGTGGAAGGGTACATGCCTGGAACTTCTTCCAAAGCTATTTAAACCACGCCCGATCAGCAACTCACGCTTCGCGTTGTTCTGCTCCTCGCAGCTGGACGCTCACCGTGTCCGCTCCTGCATCTGGACTTCAGCCACGCCTGTCAGCATCCTGGGGCGCCTGCAAAAGGAGATAAGAGGGAATTGGAGAGAAAGAAGACCTTACCTGCTAAAGCTGCATCACGGGGACATCACACCGACGATCCTGAAAGGGAAGACATCATTTTAAAAGCATTTCGTTTCGATCGCTGCAGCGCTGCATTTCACTCACCTTTCCTGGGCGCCTCCATCTTCAGCAGCGATCATCCGGATCCGCACCCACTTCCCAGAGCCTAGAGAGAAAAGACAAGAAAACAAGGTGAGAGAAGGAAGGGAAAAAGGAAAAGCTCAGTTTCCTTCTAAGACTTACCTGTTGGGTCATTCCCATTTCATTTCGGGTCCTGCCGCTTCCAGGCATTCCGGACCCCGGCCCCAAAGGGGAAAAAAGACAAAGACATTGAATGAGCCAATGCAAAGACATTACCTGAACGCTCTTCCAGAACTTACACTTCGGGTCGGCGCCATATCTCCGACATTCCGAACCCCGGCCCCTAAGGGGAAAAAGACATAAGCATTAGCGCTTGCTGCAATAAGACAATGAACATTACTATTAAGCTTGAACTTTAGAACTTGCAACAGAACTCTTACAGCGCCTCACCCGGAAAGTCAAGCTTATATTGAACTCCCATCAAACCTCAATCCAGTGAAGTAACTGGGTTTCAACTCGCCCCTGCATCAGAAGCAGGATGGAGAACTCATCCTTCCAAACCCTAAGGTGAGACTTCACGGGGAATCGTGGAAGGGTATCGAGGAGGGTTGGAAGGGAGTGGGAGGCTTGAGCATTATTCCGTCAGTAGGTAATACTCCCTTTTCACGCACAGGGGAATATTCCTGCGAGCCAGGAAAGCCAGAGTAGAGGGGCCCTTCCTGTCCATCATCAGAGTCCTGCGCTTCACCATTGAAGAAGCATCAGCACTCGAAGCCAGACCTGCGCCTCCGTGGGAATCAGGTGAGCGTGACAAGGACAAAGACTGATATGTTTGGGATATTTCTTCTCTGTGAAAGATAGTGAGCTAAAGACTCTGGGAAAGTCCCTTGTAACCAGGACTAATGTCTGGCAGACGGACTCCCAGGACCCCCCCCCTGTCAATTTGCATAATTAAGTAACTTTGGGTCTCACCCTAAATTACTAGGGGAATCCAGATGTGGACCCCTTGCTCACTATTCTTAGAGAGGCACAGCTCCTCCCTACTGATGAGGTCCAACCAGATCGAAACACGTGTCTGGGGATGCTGTTGGTACTCTTGTTCAGAGGAGAATTTCCTAGCATTTCAGTGCTGGACTGCCCCAGGGCAGGACAAGGACTGATATGTTTGGGATATTTCTTCTCTGTGAAAGATAGTGAGCTAAAGACTCTAGGTAAGTCCCTTGTAACCAGGACTAATGTCTGGCAGAGGGACACCCAGGACTCCCCTTGTCAATTTGCATAATTAAGTAACTTTGGGTCTCACCCTAAATTACTAGGGGAATCCAGGCGTGGACCCCTTGCTCACTATTCTTAGAGAGGCACAGCTCCTCCCTACTGATGAGGTCCAACCAGACCGAAACACGTCTCGGGGGATGCTGTTGGTACTCTTGTTCAGAGAAGAATTGCCTAGCATTTCGGTGTTGGACTGCCCCAGGGCAGGACAAAGACTGATAGGTTTGGGATATTTCTTCTCTGTGAAAGATAGTGAGCTAAAGATAGTGAGCTAAAGACTCTGGGTAAGTCCCTTAGAGGGACTCTCAGGACCCCCTTGTCAATTTGCATAATTAAGTAACTTTGGGTCTCACCCTAAGTTACTACGGGAATCCAGACGTGGACCCCTTGCTCACTATTCTTAGAGAGGCACAGCTCCTCCCTACTGATGAGGTCCAACCAGACCGAAACACGTGTCTGGCGATGCTGTTGGTACTCTTGTTCAGAGGAGAATTGCCTAGCATTTCGGTGCTCGACTGCCCCAGGGCAGGACAAATACTGATATGTTTGGGATATTTCTTCTCTGTGAAAGATAGTGAGCTAAAGACTCTGGGTAAGTCCCTTAGAGGGACTCTCAGGACCCCCCTTGTCAATTTGCATAATTAGGTAACTTTGGGTCTCACCCTAAGTTACTACGGGAATCCAGACGTGGACCCCTTGCTCACTATTCTTAGAGAGGCACGGCTCCTCCCTACTGATGAGGTCCAACCAGACCGAAACACGTGTCTGGAGATGCTGTTGGTACTCTTGTTCAGAGGAGAATTGCCTAGCAGTTTGGTGCTGGACTGCCCCAGGGCAGGACTGTCATGATGCCTACCTCCAAGGAGCCAGGTCCGACCCAGCAACCCCAGAGGCAGGCATCATTTCCCCCAGGGAAGTGCCAGCGGGCCCAAGCTGGGGCCCTTTGGACACAGTCCTGGTGCCTTAGGCGCCAGGCTCATAAAGCTAGACATGTGTTCAAGTGTTTTAATGTGCACTTACCTGATGCAGACCATGCTGCTACATCCAGGCCCTCTTGAGGCCTGACTGGAACTACTTTACTTGTGGGACTACTTTCCACCTGGGTGTGGTCGGGGAAGGATACATACCTGATCGGTGGAAGGGTACATGCCTGAAACTTCTTCCAAAGCTATTTAAACCACGCCCGATCAGCAACTCACGCTTCGCGTTGTTCTGCTCCTCGCAGCTGGACGCTCACCGTGTCAGCTCCTGCATCTGGACTTCAGCCACGCCTGTCAGCACCCTGGGGCGCCTGCAAAAGGAGATAAGAGGGAATTGGAGAGAAAGAAGACCTTACCTGCTAAAGCTGCATCACGGGGACATCACACCGACGATCCTGAAAGGGAAGACATCATTTTAAAAGCATTTCGTTTCGATCGCTGCAGCGCTGCATTTCACTCACCTTTCCTGGGCGCCTCCATCTTCAGCAGCGATCATCCGGATCCGCACCCACTTCCCAGAGCCTAGAGAGAAAAGACAAGAAAACAAGGTGAGAGAAGGAAGGGAAAAAGGAAAAGCTCAGTTTCCTTCTAAGACTTACCTGTTGGGTCATTCCCATTTCATTTCGGGTCCTGCCGCTTCCAGGCATTCCGGACCCCGGCCCCAAAGGGGAAAAAAGACAAAGACATTGAATGAGCCAATGCAAAGACATTACCTGAACGCTCTTCCAGAACTTACACTTCGGGTCGGCGCCATATCTCCGACATTCCGAACCCCGGCCCCTAAGGGGAAAAAGACATAAGCATTAGCGCTTGCTGCAATAAGACAATGAACATTACTATTAAGCTTGAACTTTAGAACTTGCAACAGAACTCTTACAGCGCCTCACCCGGAAAGTCAAGCTTATATTGAACTCCCATCAAACCTCAATCCAGTGAAGTAACTGGGTTTCAACGCGCCCCTGCATCAGAAGCAGGATGGAGAACTCATCCTTCCAAACCCTAAGGTGAGACTTCACGGGGAATCGTGGAAGGGTATCGAGGAGGGTTGGAAGGGAGTGGGAGGCTTGAGCATTATTCCGTCAGTAGGTAATACTCCCTTTTCACGCACAGGGGAATATTCCTGCGAGCCAGAAAAGCCAGAGTAGAGGGGCCCTTCCTGTCCATCATCAGAGTCCTGCGCTTCACCATTGAAGAAGCATCAGCACTCGAAGCCAGACCTGCGCCTCCGTGGGAATCAGGTGAGCGTGACAGAACGCGAAGCCTACCCACAATCTCCCATCCGGGCGCTATGGAGACTTCCGAGACAGATCAGCTGGCCCAGCTTTTGGGGGAATTACAGGCAGAAGTGCACCCAGCCCGCCAGGAGACTAACGCTCTCAAAAGAGAACTGATCCTATCCAAGGAAAGAACTGATGACCTGGCCAAAAGGTTATTGCAGGCCCAGGCAGGGCACACTCCTTTACCTGATTCCGGAGGTACTTCCACATCAATGGGTTTGAATAACCCGGTACAAATCAATCTACCTGGACACATGCCTTTGGCCCCACCTGAACGTTTTGTGGGGGATCCCAAGAAATATGCCGTCTTTATGAACCAATGTCGTTTACACTTTCTATGCAGACCCGGGGCCTTCCCTAACGACCAGACCAAGGTAGCCTTTATACTATCTTACCTCAGTGGCAGTGCTGCCGATTGGTCTATTCCATTGGTAAATCAGGATGATCCAATTCTCCAGGATTTTCAGGGCTTCCAGGCCAGCATGGAAAGATTGTTTGCTCGACACTCTCAAGGACAGGCCCTTGATAACGAACTGCTATCCTTACGACAAGGTAATCAGGATCTCCTGTCCTACGTTGCCACCTTTAATAGACTGGTTGTGGAAACTGGATGGCCAGAAAACAAAAGGATCACATTGTTTCATCGAGGCCTGCGCGGAGAGCTTAAGGATGTTCTAGCTCAGATAGTAGATCCACCCCAGGTCTGCGCAGACTACATAGACGTGGTGGTTCAACTTGATCACAGACTTCAAAATAGAAAAGCAGATCGGTTCAAGTACGAAACCCGAGTACCGATTAAAACCCACACTAACTCCAAGAGTACCGACGTATCTGAACCTATGCAAATCGGCGGAGTTAAAGGACCATTAACGCAGAAGGAACGAGAGAGAAGGCGGCAAATGCAACTTTGTCTGTATTGCGGGACTTCCGGTCACTTTCTTCGAAATTGTCCGGTTAAACCACCTAAGAAGGTGGTTGGAGCCACTGATAACGATTTATTGACACCTGATTCGGGAAACGACCTAGCCCGACAAGCGTAGGGGTCGGCTTGCCGAGCTTGAAAACAAACTCTTTGACCTCGCATTTTGTCATGCCAATGGTGCTCTTGGATCCAAAACAGCCTCAGCAGTTGCATGCTGTAAAAGCATACATCGACAGTGGAGCTATTGGAAACTACATAGACCGTGAATTGGCTTCCAGTATTAAGCTCCCTCTCCGCCCGAAAGTAACCCAAGATATCATTACTACAGTAGATGGAACCGAAATAGCCTCAGGACCTGTAACGCATTCCACTGTTGAAATGACACTGGTGTGTCAGGATGGACATCGGGAAGCAATCGTGTTTGATGTCATCAAGGCCCCACAATTTCAAGTAATTCTTGGAATTCCTTGGTTAGAAACACATAATCCCAGAATCGAATGGCGAGCAAAGAAGATAAGTTTTCCTGATTGTGAACCAACTTGTTATCCAAGAAATCCAGTTATGGGTCTAGCCTCAGCAACTTCCACCCCTGTTCAGCTACCGTCAGAATACCAAGAATTCCAAGACGTTTTTCAGAAGGAACAGGCTAACACGTTACCTCCCCATCGGTCTTATGATTGCCAAATCGATCTGGTAACCAATGCTCAACTACCTTGTAGTAGGATTTATGCTCTTACTGAACCTGAGAACCTGCATTTGCGTCAGTATTTAGATCAGTACCTAGCCAATGGTTTTATTCGCCCGTCCAAGTCTCCTGTCTCCTCAGCTCTGTTCTTCGTGCCGAAAAAAGAGGGCGACCTTAGAACATGTATAGACTATCGCACCCTAAATCAAATTACGATTAAGAATCGTTATCCTCTGCCCCTGATGTAACGCTCACCTGATTCCCACGGAGGCGCGGGTCTTGGCAGGAAGCTGTCTGTGACTCGAAAAGTGATGTGCAGGACTCGATTGGCTTCTGGGGTCGAACCTCTTCGCACTGTGTGTCGGACTCAAAGAGTGAGGTTTCTGCAGATGAAAGAATATGGGGGTTAATGGTCTGGGTAGTTGAATGTCCCTCTCTTCCTCTCTCTTCCCAGCTTTTTCGTAGAGCCCCCAGGTCAACGTGCTCACCTTATATAGGTGAATGCTGGGCTCTCCATCTGCGTCTGGTGCAGGGTGCCGTTGCCAGTTCCTTCACTGGTGAAACATAGGCCTCTTGAATTCAGAGGATGGTTACCGTCGTTGTCTGCACGAGCGGTGAGTTTCTGGACACCTTTTGTCTTTCTAGTCTTTAAATGCGAGGCACGTTTATATGCAGACTCTATATAATGCTTTTCCCTTATGTATTGCAGGGCTCTTGAGATGGAAGATGAAGTAAAGCGCCTGGAAGTTTGTAAGTATGGCAAGCGCTCTAATTGTCTCTTTCCTTGCAGCTTAGTTCGTGTTAAAGAGACGCTGGAGTATTTGCAGGCGTTTTATTGCGACGAGCGGGATGGACGTAAGTAAATACCTGCTTAATGTCTTTTCTTTTGCCTTTCAGATGTTGGTTTGCAGCGCCGGAGTCCGCGGAATGCCAGTAAGTTGTTAACGATGCTTTGTCTTTACAGACGGCGATGCAGATCGAAGAAATCCGGAATCCACAGCGTGCCGGTAAGTATGGCAATGCTTTTGCCTTTGCAGGTGGAGATGCGGCGTGACGAAGCGGCCGCAGCCGATGGATCAGGTGAGTAAGTACTGCGTGTAAAGTTCGCCTTGCTAACCTGTTGTTTCTGTTCTTTGCAGGTGCTGATGATGTCTGGATACTGAAATGGTAAGTAGGATTCTTGCAGGTCCAGGATCAGAAGAAGAAAAGCCGGAGCAGACTCGGTGAGCGTTCTGCTGCAGATGCAGAATAACGCGAAGCACGCTTCATCTATCGGGTGTGGTTTAAACAGCCTTGGAGTGATGAGGCGTCTTCTTCCACGGCCCCGCCTAGGTAAGAAAAGAGTTCCAGTTTCCAGAAGCGTTCCAGTGCTGTATCCAGGGAGTGGAGCTGCCCCACCCAGGTAAGAAAGTAGTTCCTGTTCTTAGATAGCTTCTAAGTGGCTGGTAAGTAAGCAGCATGGTCTGCTGCAGGTAAGTCCACCCAAGCATCCTCACACCTATTATGAGCCCGGTGCTTCCAGTGCCGGGACCAATGGTTTTGATGAGCCTGGTGCCACCGGCGCCAGGACAAGGTCCAAAAGGTCCAAGTGGGGACCGGCTGGTACCTAGGATTAGGGTTAGGGGCCCGCTTCCAAGGACGTTGGGCTGGTCCTGGCTCCTTGGAAGCAGTGATCATGACAGTACCCCCCCTCAAGGCCCCTCCTAAGCGTGTCTTCTCCGGGGGTTTCGGCTTGTCGGGGTGATTCAGATGGAATTTTTTGACCAGACGAGGTGCGTGGACGTATTCTGAAGGTTCCCAAGACCTTTCCTGGGGGCCGTAACCTTTCCAATCAACCAGATAATATAACTTAGATTTGGAGATTTTGGAGTCTAGGATGTTCTTTACTTCGAATTCAAGTTCTCCATCTACTAAAACCGGTTCTGGGAGTTCAGTCAATCGGGTTTCTGGTTGCACAGGTTTTAATAAGGAGACATGGAATACTGGGTGTATTTTCATATGCGTAGGTAACTCCAATTTGACAGCCACCGGATTAATTATGGCAGATATGAGATAGGGTCCAAGGTATCTCGGAATGAAGGTGCGGGGTCCCTTTAGAGGCAGGTGCTTAGTGGATAGCCAGACTTGATCTCCTACAGCGTAATGAGGAGCCTCTTTACGGTGTCGATCTGCTCCTCTTTTGAATTGAGCTTTAGCTCTTTGCAGATGGGCCGAGGCTTCTTTAAAAGCATGGGTGATCTCCGAGTGCAAGTGATCCACAGCAGGTGCTTCGAATTCTTGGGGAGGATCCAGGTTAGAGGTTCTAGGATGGTGTCCGTATAGTAAGAAGAAGGGAGTCTTCCCTGTTCCAGAATGAATCGAATTATTGTAAGCGTATTCAGCGATCCAAAGAATATCCTTCCAGGGGTTTTCAGTTTGTTGGAGCATGCAACGTAGATATTGCTCTAGAGTTTGATTTGTCCTTTCGGTTTGTCCGTCAGTTTGGGGATGGTGACTAGTTGAAAGTCTTACATCAATTTGGGCTAGACGACAGCAACTGCGCAAGAAGTGAGAGATGAATTGACTTCCCCTATCGGAGACTAAAACCGAGTGAAAACCGTGTAGCCGAACGATGTTTTCTAAGAATTCTCGGGCCAATACTGAGGCTGATGGTAGACCCTTTAGGGGAATGAAGTGAGCCATCTTGGAGAATAGATCCACGACTACTAAAATGGTAGTATACCCCGAGCATGGAGGTAAATCCGTGATGAAATCCATGGACAGGGTATGCCATGGACAGGGAGGAATGTCTAGTGGCTGTAGTAGGCCAGCTGGTTTTTCCTTCTGACTTTTATTCTGGGCACACACACCGCAAGAGATTACAAAGTCTCTAATATCCTTTTTCCATGACGGCCACCAGAAATGTCTTTTAATCTTTTCCATGGTTTTGGTAATGCCAGGGTGACCCTCCATTAGAGAGTCGTGATAACAGGAGATTACTTGTTTTTGTATTTTCTCACAGGGTAAATGCAATCGTCCTCGGAAATATGGTAGGTCTTGATCCACTGAACATTCTTTCCCCTTTAATTGCCAATCTTGTAAATCGCCCGGAGTTAGGAGTGATTTAACCATGGTCTTGATGTCTTCAAAAGATTGAGCGCTGACCAAACCCAAAATTCTTTGTTCTGGAATTATGGGTATTGGTTCTGGATTGGTCAAATGTTCATCTACCCCCATCCGGGAGAGGGCATCTGCTTTTCCGTTCTTACTGCCTGGTCGATAAGTAATTATAAAGTCAAATTCGGCTAGAAAAAGAGCCCAGCGAAGCTGTCTGGAAGATTGAGCTTTGGCTGTCTTTAGATATTGTAAATTGCGGTGGTCAGTCATTACGGTGACTGTGTGTTTGGCTCCTAGAAGATAATGCCGCCAGGCTTTAAAGGCCGATCTGATGGCCAAAAGTTCCTTGTCTGTAATTGAATAGTTGATCTCGGGAGGCGAAAACTTGCGGGACCAAAAGGCAACAGGATGTAGTTGGTGTGTGACCGGATCTCTTTGTGATAACACTGCCCCCATAGCAAGACTAGAAGCATCCGTTTCCACGATGTAAGGAAGTTCTGGGCGGGGATGTTTTAAAACAGGTGCAGAAATTAATTTAGCTTTTAAATCCTGAAAAGCTTGTTCTGCTTCAGAAGACCACTCAAAACGTTTGTTCTTTTTCAACAGAGCGGTGATGGGCTGGACTATCCGAGAAAATTCAGGAATGAATCTGCGGTAAAAGTTAGCGAATCCTAACATGCTTTGAACTCCTTTTACAGAGGTTGGTGATGGCCACTTGATAATTGCATCAACTTTCTTTGAATCCATATGGACTCCGTTAGGCGACAATATGAATCCCAGGAACTCGACTTCCGTTACGTTGAAAACGCATTTCTCAAGCTTAGCAAAAAGATTATGTTGACGCAATCTCTCGAGAACCTTTTTAACGTGTCTCTGATGTTCTTCAGATGATGAATAGACGAGGATGTCGTCAATGTAGACAACAACACACACGTCTATGAGTTCTCTAAGGACATCGTTCATAAAATATTGGAAAGCAGCAGGAGCAATACACAGTCCAAAGGGCATCACTTGATATTCGAATAGCCCGTACTTGGTGCGGAAGGCCGTTTTCCATTCATCGCCCTCTTTTATCCGTACCAAGTGGTAGGCTCCTCTGAGATCCAGCTTTGTGTATATACATGCATCTTTGACTTGGTCCAGGAGTTCAGGGATCAAAGGTAACGGGTATCTGTTTTTAACGGTGATCTGATTCAGGGCGCGGTAATCTATGCAAGTCCTAAGGTCTCCTTCCTTTTTCGGAACGAAGAACAAAGCCGATGAAGCTGGAGATTTTGAAGGACGGATAAACCCGTTAGCTAGGTATTGGTCCAGGTACTGTCTGAGGTGAAGGTTCTCTGGCTCGGTGAGGGCATAAATCCTGCTGCAAGGAGGAGTTGTTCCAGGTATCAGATCTATTTGACAGTCGTAAGACCTATGAGGAGGCAGGGTGTTAGCTTGATCCTTCCGGAAGACGTCTTGGAATTCCTGGTTTTCGGGAGGTAATTTGGGAACCTCCTCAGAAGAGATTGCCGCCAGTGAAACATCAGACCGAGGATAACAAGTGGTAAAACACTCTGGAAACTGAACCGTCTTTGCTCGCCAATCGATCTGAGGATTGTGCTTCTCTAACCAAGGGATTCCCAGAATGATCTGGAACTGAGGGGCCTTGATTACATCGAACACGATTCTCTCCCGGTGTCCATCTTGACTCACTAGCGTCACTTCTTGGGTGGCATGCGTTACTGGTCCGGAGGCTATCTCCGTGCCATCCACAGTAGTGATGACGTCTTTTACTGCCTTAGGGACAAGGGGTAGATTCATCCTTGATACCATTTCACGGTCCACATAGTTACCGATTGCTCCGCTGTCAATGTAAGATTCAATTGCATGCAAACGATCCGGACGTTCAGGACTAATGAGGACCATGGGTATCACGAAATGCGAGGTCACGGGACAGATCTTAACGCTCGGCAAGAGGACCTCTACTCTTGTCGGGCGAGGTTGTTTCCCTGTTCTGACTTTGTGGTACAGGTATCCGCGGCTCCTACAGTCTTCTTAGCTGGTTTCACTGGACAGTCCCGAAGAAAGTGTCCTGAGTTTCCGCAATAGAGGCATAATTGCAGCTGCCTTCTTCTTTCCCGCTCTTTCTGGGTTAAAGGTCCTTTCATGCCCCGTATTTGCATGGGTTCCACAGTGTCAGCGCCCTTATTCGAGGTCTGTGGTTTAGAAAACACTCGGGTATCAAATCTGGAACGATCTGCCTTCCTGTTCTGTAGTCTATGGTCCAATTGGACAACTAAGTCAATATAATCAGAACATTCTTGTGGAGGATTCACAACTTGCGCTAACACATCCTTGAGCTCTCCACGCAGGCCTCTGTAGAAAAGCTTTATTCTCTTGTCCTCGGGCCATTGTGTTTCCACTATGAGTCTATTGAAGGAGGCTATATAAGTCAAGAGGTCTTGATTACCCTGTCGTAATGAGAGAAGTTCATTGTCCAAGGCCTGCCCTTGTGCATGTCTTGCGAACAGTTTCTCCATGCTGGACTGGAAGGCCTGAAAATCATGTAAAACCGGATCATCCTGGGTGACTAACGGGATCGACCAATCTGCAGCGCTGCCACTGAGATAAGAAAGCACAAAAGCCACCTTGGTCTGGTCTGTTGGGAATGCAGCTGGTCGACATAAGAAGTGTAGGCGGCACTGGTTGATGAACTCTGCGAATTTCTTTGGATCACCAGAAAAGCGTTCGGGCGGAGCCAAGGGCACATTACCGGGCAGATTGATTTGCACTGGATTTGAAGCTGATGCAGAAGGATAACTCCCTCCTGGAACGGGCAAAGGTGTCTGTCCTGCCTGCGTTTGTAACAACTGCCTAGCAAGGTCCTCTGTTCGCTCCTTGGAAATTATCAGTTCTCTTCTTAGAGAGTTCGTTTCCTGACGAGCTGCATGTACTTCTGCTCTTAATTCCCCGAGCAACTGGGCTAGTCGATCAGTGTCTGAGGTTTCCATTGCGCCTGGGTAGGAGTTTTGTGGTGGGCTTCGCGTTCTGTAACGCTCACCTGATTCCCACGGAGGCGCGGGTCTTGGCAGGAAGCTGTCTGTGACTCGAAAAGTGATGTGCAGGACTCGATTGGCTTCTGGGGTCGAACCACTTCGCACTGTGTGTCGGACTCGAAGAGTGAGGTTTCTGCAGGTGAAAGAATATGGGGGTTAATGGTCTGGGTAGTTGAATGTCCCTCTCTCCCTCTCTCTTCCCAGCTTTTTCGTAGAGCCCCCAGGTCAACGTGCTCACCTTATATAGGTGAATGCTGGGCTCTCCATCTGCGTCTGGTGCAGGGTGCCGTTGCCAGTTCCTTCACTGGTGAAACATAGGCCTCTTGAATTCAGAGGATGGTTACCGTCGTTGTCTGCACGAGCAGTGAGTTTCTGGACACCTTTTGTCTTTATAGTCTTAAAATGCGTGCCACGTTTATATGCAGACTCTATATAATGCTTTTCCCTTATGTATTGCAGGGCTCTTGAGATGGAAGATGAAGTAAAGCGCCTGGAAGTTTGTAAGTATGGCAAGCGCTCTAATTGTCTCTTTCCTTGCAGCTTAGTTCGTATTAAAGAGACGCCGGAGTATTTGCAGGCGTTTTATTGCGACGAGCGGGATGGACGTAAGTAAATACCTGCTTAATGTCTTTTCTTTTGCCTTTCAGATGTTGGTTTGCAGCGCCGGAGTCCGCGGAATGCCAGTAAGTTGTTAACAATGCTTTGTCTTTACAGGCGGCGATGCAGAACGAAGAAATCCGGAATCCACAGCGTGCCGGTAAGTATGGCAATGCTTTTGCCTTTGCAGGTGGAGATGCGGCGTGACGAAGCGGCCGCAGCCGATGGATCAGGTGAGTAAGTACTGCGTGTAAAGTTCGCCTTGCTAACCTGTTGTTTCTGTTCTTTGCAGGTGCTGATGATGTCTGGATACTGAAATGGTAAGTAGGATTCTTGCAGGTCCAGGATCAGAAGAAGAAAAGCCGGAGCAGACTCGGTGAGCGTTCTGCTGCAGATGCAGAATAACACGAAGCACGCTTCATCTATCGGGTGTGGTTTAAATAGCCTTGGAGTGATGAGGCGTCTTCTTCCACGGCCCCGCCTAGGTAAGAAAAGAGTACCAGTTTCCAGAAGAGTTCCAGTGCTGTATCCAGTGGAGCTGCCCCACCCAGGTAAGAAAGTAGTTCCTGTTCTTAGATAGCTTCTAAGTGGCTGGTAAGTAAGCAGAATGGTCTGCTGCAGGTAAGTCCACCCAAGCATCCTCACACCTATTATGAGCCCGGCGCTTCCAGTGCCGGGACCAATGGTTTTGATGAGCCTGGTGCCACCGGCACCAGGACAAGGTCCAAAAGGTCCCAGTGGGGACGGGCTGGTGCCTAGGATTAGGGTTAGGGGCCCGCTTCCAAGGACGTTGGGCTGGTCCTGGCTCCTTGGAAGCAGTGATCATGACACCTGATCCCTGAGCTTATCGACCAGGTGAAAGACGCTTGTGTGTACACCAAGTTAGATCTCCGAGGAGCTTACCACCTGGTGCGTATAAAAGAAGGCGACGAATGGAAGACTGCATTCCGCACCAAATTTGGGCTCTTCGAATATCAGGTGATGCCCTTCGGTTTGTGCAATGCACCTGCCGCCTTTCAGTACTTTATGAATGATGTTCTTCGGGAACTTATCGATGTCTGTGTCATTGTTTATATTGATGACATCCTGGTGTACTCTTCTTCAGAATCCGATCACAGAAAACATGTTAGGGCAGTTCTTGAGAAATTGCGCCAGCATAGACTATTTGCAAAGCTCGAAAAATGCGTCTTTCATACCACAGAAGCTGAGTTTCTCGGATTCATCCTGACACCTCAAGGAGTCCGAATGGACTCGCGAAAGGTGGACGCCATCCTCAAATGGCCATCTCCTAGCTCGGTGAAGGGAGTTCAGAGCATGCTCGGCTTCGCCAATTTCTATCGAAGATTCATTCCGGAACTTTCCCGAACAGTCCAGCCCATCACAGCTCTCCTAAAGAAAAACAAACGCTTTGAATGGACTCTTGAGGCCGAACAAGCCTTTCAGGACCTGAAAACCAAATTCACCTCTGCACCTGTATTGAAGCACCCGCACCCAGATCTCCCTTACATTGTGGAAACCGACGCATCCAGTTCGGCCATGGGAGCTGTCTTGTCGCAAAGAGACCCAGAAACTAACCAACTACACCCTGTGGCCTTTTGGTCCAGGAAATTTTCTCCTCCTGAAATCAACTGCGCAATTACCGACAAGGAGTTACTGGCTATTAAATCTGCTTTCAAGGCTTGTTGTCACTACCTTCTCGGGGCAAGACACACCATCACTGTAATTACAGACCACAGAAATTTACAATATTTAAAGACGGCCAAAGCTCAATCTTCACGACAACTCCGATGGGCTCTATTCTTTGCGGAATTTGATTTCGTAATTACCTATCGCCCTGGCTGCAAGAATGGTAAAGCGGACGCCTTATCCCGGATTGGCATGGAAGAACCCAATTCGAGTTTAGAACCTGTGCCAATCATACCTGAACAACGAATCTTAGGCCTAACTTCATTGCAAACTATTGAGGACATCCAAACGCAAGTAAAACAACTTCTAGACTCTTCAGCCTTACTGGAATGGAGTCAAAAGGGTCCTCATTACACCGTTAAGGATGATTTACCCTACTTCCAGGAGCGGTTGTTTCTACCAAGTAAAGAATTGCAAGAACTTGTTATTGCCCATCATCATGAATCATTAATGGAAGGACACCCTGGTATCGCTAAAACGGAGGAAAAAATCAAACGCCACTTCTGGTGGCCTTCTTGGAGAAAAGACATAAAGTCTTTTGTATTGTCTTGCGGAATTTGCGCCCAAAACAAGGGTCAAAAGAAAAGGCCAGCCGGCCTACTTCAACCCTTGGATATTCCACCGGCACCATGGCACACCTTGTCAATGGACTTTATAACTGACCTGCCTCCTTGTGCTGGTTACAACACTATCCTTGTAATTGTGGATCTATTCTCCAAAATGTCCCACTTTATCCCTTTAAAAGGTTTGCCTTCAGCTTCCACCTTGGCCAAGGAATTTCTGGAGAATATAGTTCGCATACATGGTTTTCCTTCCATACTAGTCTCGGATCGTGGAAGTCAATTTATCTCCCATTTTTGGAAGAAATGTTGTCAACTAGCACAAATAGATGTGCGGTTATCCACCAGCCACCACCCCCAGACCGACGGACAAACCGAGAGAACCAATCAGACTCTCAAGCAATATCTTCGGTGCATGTTACACCAATCCGAGTTAAATTGGAAAGACATCCTTTGAATCGCAGAATATGCATACAACAATTCAGTGCATTCTGGAACCGGACAAACTCCTTTTTATACTTTGTATGGTCACCATCCTCGGACCTCTGACCTAGATCCACCTCTGACCCTGGAAATGCCCGCAGTAAATCATCTGCATTCCACAATAACCCGAGCCTTCAAAGAAGCTGCAACTCATTTACAGAAAGCCAAGAAAAAGTATAAAGAAAATGCTGATTTGCACCGAAGTAAAACTCCTCCTTACCAAGTAGGAGACCGGGTATGGCTAGCAACGAAACATTTACCCCTCAAGGGCCCGCGAACCTTCAATCCCAGATTCATAGGACCTTATCCCATCAAGGCTATAATCAATCCCGTGGCCTTTAAACTGGATTTACCGTCTAACATGCGTATTCATCCAGTTTTTCATGCATCACTTTTGAAGCCAGTACAACCAGGGACCCGATTGTCCAAGCCTCCAGACCCAGTTTAAATTGAAGGGGAATTAGAATTCGAAGTTAAAGACATTTTAGACTCCAAGGTGTTAAAGTCAAAACTCTTCTATCTTGTTGACTGGAAGGGATATGGACCTCAGGAGAGATCGTGGGAGCCTAGTAACCATGTTCACGCACCTCGATTAATACAAAGGTTCCACCAGAGATTTCCGAACAAGCCAAAACCCCTGGAGGGAACAACCTTGGGAGGGGCCTTGAGGGGGGGTACTGTCATGATGCCTACCTCCAAGGAGCCAGGTCCGACCCAGCAACCCCAAAGGCAGGCATCATTTCCCCCAGGGAAGTGCCAGCGGCCCCAAGCTGGGGCCCTTTGGACACAGTCCTGGCGCCTTAGGCACCAGGCTCATGTTGGACCCCTGTCCTGGCGCCTTAGGCGCCAGGCTCATAAAGCTAGACATGCGTTCAAGTGTTTTAATGTGCACTTACCTGATGCAGACCATGCTGCTACATCGAGGCCCTCTTGAGCCCTGACTGGAACTACTTTACCTGTGGGACTACTTTCCACCTGGGTGTGGTCGGGGAAGGATACATACCTGATCAGTGGAAGGGTACATGCCTGGAACTTCTTCCAAAGCTATTTAAACCACGCCCGATCAGCAACTCACGCTTCGCGTTGTTCTGCTCCTCGCAGCTGGACGCTCACCGTGTCAGCTCCTGCATCTGGACTTCAGCCACGCCTGTCAGCATCCTGGGTCGCCTGCAAAAGGAGATAAGAGGGAATTGGAGAGAAAGAAGACCTTACTGCTAAAGCTGCATCACGGGAACATCACACCGACGATCCTGAAAGGGAAGACATCATTTTAAAAACATTTTGTTTCGATCGCTGCAGCGCTGCATTTCACTCACCTTTCCTGGGCGCCTCCATCTTCAGCAGCGATCATCCGGATCCGCACCCACTTCCCAGAGCCTAGAGAGAAAAGACAAGAAAACAAGGTGAGAGAAGGAAGGGAAAAAGGAAAAGCTCAGTTTCCTTCTAAGACTTACCTGTTGGGTCATTCCCATTTCATTTCGGGTCCTGCCGCTTCCAGGCATTCCGGACCCCGGCCCCAAAGGGGAAAAAAGACAAAGACATTGAATGAGCGAATGCAAAGACATTACCTGAACGCTCTTCCAGAACTTACACTTCGGGTCGGCACCATATCTCTGACATTCCGAACCCCGGCCCCTAAGGGGAAAAAGACATAAGCATTAGCGCTTGCTGCAATAAGACAATGAACATTACTATTAAGCTTGAACTTTAGAACTTGCAACAGAACTCTTACAGCGCCTCACCCGAATAGTCAAGCTTATATTGAACTCCCATCAAACCTCAATCCAGTGAAGTAACTGGGTTTCAACGCGCCCCTGCATCAGAAGCAGGATGGAGAACTCATCCTTCCAAACCCTAAGGTGAGACTTCACGGGGAATCGTGGAAGGGTATCGAGGAGGGTTGGAAGGGAGTGGGAGGCTTGAGCATTATTCCGTCAGTAGGTAATACTCCCTTTTCACGCACAGGGGAATATTCCTGAGAGCCAGAAAAGCCAGAGTAGAGGGGCCCTTCCTGTCCATCATCAGAGTCCTGCGCTTCACCATTGAAGAAGCATCAGCACTCGAAGCCAGACCTGCACCTCCGTGGGAATCAGGTGAGCGTGACAAGGACAAAGACTGATATGTTTGGGATATTTCTTCTCTATGAAAGATAGTGAGCTAAAGACTCTGGGAAAGTCCCTTGTAACCAGGACTAATGTCTGGCAGACGGACTCCCAGGACCCCCCCCCCTGTCAATTTGCATAATTAAGTAACTTTGGGTCTCACCCTAAATTACTAGGGGAATCCAGATGTGGACCCCTTGCTCACTATTCTTAGAGAGGCACAGCTCCTCCCTACTGATGAGGTCCAACCAGATCGAAACACGTGTCTGGGGATGCTGTTGGGACTCTTGTTCAGAGGAGAATTTCCTAGCATTTCAGTGCTGGACTGCCCCAGGGCAGGACAAAGACTGATATGTTTGGGATATTTCTTCTCTGTGAAAGATAGTGAGCTAAAGACTCTGGGTAAGTCCCTTGTAACAAGCACTAATGTCTGGCAGAGGGACTCCCAGGACCCCCCTTGTCAATTTGCATAATTAAGTAACTTTGGGTCTCACCATAGATTACTAGGGGAATCTAGACGTGGACCCCTTGATCACTATTCTTAGAGAGGCACAGCTCCTCCCTACTGATGAGGTCCAACCAGACCGAAACACGTCTCTGGGGATGCTGTTGGTACTCTTGTTCAGAGAAGAATTGCCTAGCATTTCGGTGCTGGACTGCCCCAGGGCAGGACAAAGACTGATATGTTTGGGATATTTCTTCTCTGTGAAAGATAGTGAGCTAAAGACTCTAGGAAAGACCCTTGTAACCAGGACTAATGTCTGGCAGAGGGACTACCAGGATCCCCCTTGTCAATTTGCATAATTAAGTAACTTTGGGTCTCACCATAAATTACTAGGGGAATCCAGACGTGCACCCCTTGATCACTATTCTTAGAGAGGCCCAGCGCCTCCCTACTGATGAGGTCCAACCAGACTGAAACACATGTCTGGGGTTGCTGTTGGTACTCTTGTTCAGAGGAGAATTGCCTAGCAGTTCGGTGCTGGACTGCCCCAGGGCAGGACAAAGACTGATATGTTTGGGATATTTCTTCTCTGTGAAAGATAGTGAGCTAAAGACTCTAGGTAAGTCCCTTGTAACCAGGACTAATGTCTGGCAGAGGGACTCCCAGGACCCCCTTGTCAATTTGCATAATTAAGTAACTTTTCGTCTCACCCTAAGTTACTAGGGGAATCCAGACGTGGACCCCTTGCTCACTATTCTTAGAGAGGCACAGCTCCTCCTTACTGATGAGGTCCAACAAGACCGAAACACGTGTCTGGGGATGCTGTTGGTACTCTTGTTCAGAGGAGAATTTCCTAGCATTTCAGTGCTGGACTGCCCCAGGGCAGAACAAAGACTGATATGTTTGGGATATTTCTTCTCTGTGAAAGATAGTGAGCTAAAGACTCTGGGTAAGTTCCTTGTAACCAGCACTAATGTCTGGCAGAGGGACTCCCAGGACCCCCCTTGTCAATTTGCATAATTAAGTAACTTTGGGTTTCACCCTAAATTACTAGGGGAATACAGACGTGGACCCCTTGCTCCCTATTCTTAGAGAGGCACAGCTCCTCCCTACTGATGAGGTCCAACCAGACTGAAACATGTGTCTGGGGATGCTGTTGGTACTCTTGTTCAGAGGAGAATTGCCTAGCATTTCGGTGCTGGACTGCCCCAGGGCAGGAAAAAGACTGATATGTTTGGGATATTTCTTCTCTGTGAAAGATAGTGAGCTAAAGACTCTAGGTAAGTCCTTTGTAACTAGAACTAATGTCTGGCAGAGGGACTCCCAGGATCCCCCTTGTCAATTTGCATAATTAAGTAACTTTGGGTCTCACCCTAAATTACTAGGGGAATCCAGACGTGGACCCCTTGCTCACTATTCTTAGAGAGGCACAGCTCCTTCCTACTGATGAGGTCCAACCAGACCGAAACACGTGTCTGGGGATGCTGTTGGTACTCTTGTTTAGAGGTGAATTGCCTAGCATTTCGGTGCTGGATTGCCCCAGGGCAGGACAAAGACTGATATGTTTGGGATATTTCTTCTCTGTGAAAGATAGTGTGCTAAAGACTCTGGGTAAGTCCCTTGTAACGAGGACCCCCCTTGTCAATTTGCATAATTAAGTAACTTTGGATCTCACCCTACATTACTAGGGGAATCCAGACGTGGACCCCTTGCTCACTATTCTTAGAGAGGCACAGCTCCTCCCTATTGATGAGGTCCAACCAGACCGAAACACGTCTCGGGGGGATGCTGTTGGTACTCTTGTTCAGAGAAGAATTGCCTAGCATTTCGGTGCTGGACTGCCCCAGTGCAGGACAAAGACTGATATGTTTGGGATATTTCTTCTCTGTGAAAGATAGTGAGCTGAAGACTCTGGCTAAGTCCCTTGTAACCAGGACTAATGTCTGGCAGAGGGACTCCCATGACCCCCCTTGTCAATTTGCATAATTAAGTAACTTTGGGTCTCACCCTAAGTTAGTAGGGGAATCCAGATGTGGACCCCTTGCTCACTATTCATAGAGAGGCACAGCTCCTTCCTACTGATGAGGTCCAACCAGACTGAAACACGTGTCTGAGGATGCTGTTGGTACTCTTGTTCAGAAGAGAATTGCCTAGCTTTTCGGTGCTGTACTGCCCCAGGGCAGGACAAAGACTGATATGTTTGGGATATTTCTTCTCTGTGAAAGATAGTGAGCTAAAGACTCTAGGTAAGTCCCTTGTAACCAGGACTAATGTCTGGCAGAGGGACTCCCAGGATCCCCCTTGTCAATTTGCATAATTAAGTAACTTTGGGTCTCACCCTAAGTTACTAGAGGAATCCAGACGTGGACCCCTTGCTCACTAGTCTTAGAGAGGCACAGCTCTTCCCTACTGATGAGGTCCAACCAGACTGTAACACGTGTCTGGGGATGCTGTTGGTACTCTTGTTCAGAGGAGAATTGCCTATCTTTTCGGTGCTGGACTGCCCCAGGGCAGGACAAAGACTGATATGTTTGGGATATTTCTTCTCTGTGAAAGATAGTGAGCTAAAGACTCTGGGTAAGTCCCTTGTAACAAGCACTAATGTCTGGCAGAGGGACTCCCAGGACCCCCCTTGTCAATTTGCATAATTAAGTAACTTTGGGTCTCACCATAAATTACTAGGGGAATCTAGACGTGGACCCCTTGATCACTATTCTTAGAGAGGCACAGCTCCTCCCTACTGATGAGGTCCAACCAGACCGAAACACGTCTCTGGGGATGCTGTTGGTACTCTTGTTCAGAGAAGAATTGCCTAGCATTTCGGTGCTGGACTGCCCCAGGGCAGGACAAAGACTGATATGTTTGGGATATTTCTTCTCTGTGAAAGATAGTGAGCTAAAGACTCTAGGTAAGACCCTTGTAACCAGGACTAATGTCTGGCAGAGGGACTCCCATGACCCCCCTTGTCAATTTGCATAATTAAGTAACTTTGGGTCTCACCCTAAGTTAGTAGGGGAATCCAGATGTGGACCCCTTGCTCACTATTCATAGAGAGGCACATCTCCTTCCTACTGATGAGGTCCAACCAGACTGAAACACGTGTCTGGGGATGCTGTTGGTACTCTTGTTCAGAAGAGAATTGCCTAGCTTTTCGGTGCTGTACTGCCCCAGGGCAGGACAAAGACTGATATGTTTGGGATATTTCTTCTCTGTGAAAGATAGTGAGCTAAAGACTCTAGGTAAGTCCCTTGTAACCAGGACTAAGGTCTGGCAGAGGGACTCCCAGGATCCCCCTTGTCAATTTGCATAATTAAGTAACTTTGGGTCTCACCCTAAGTTACTAGGGGAATCCAGACTTGGACCCCTTGCTCACTATCCTTAGAGAGGCACAGCTCCTTCCTACTGATGAAGTCCAACCAGACCGAAACACGTGTCTGGGGATGCTGTTGGTACTCTTGTTCAGAGGAGAATTGCCTAGCATTTCGGTGCTGGACTGCCCCAGGGCAGGAAAAAGACTGATATGTTTGGGATATTTCTTCTCTGTGAAAGATAGTGAGCTAAAGACTCTGGCTAAGTCCCTTGTAACCAGGACTAATGTCTGGCAGAGGGACTCCCATGACCCCCTTTGTCAATTTGCATAATTAAGTAACTTTGGTTCTCACCCTAAGTTAGTAGGGGAATCCAGATGTGGACCCCTTGCTCACTATTCATAGAGAGGCACAGCTCCTTCCTACTGATGAGGTCCAACCAGACTGAAACACGTGTCTGGGGATGCTGTTGGTACTCTTGTTCAGAAGAGAATTGCCCAGCTTTTCGGTGCTGTACTGCCCCAGGGCAAGACAAAGACTGATATGTTTGGGATATTTCTTCTCTGTGAAAGATAGTGAGCTAAAGACTCTAGGTAAGTCCCTTGTAACCAGGACTAATGTCTGGCAGAGGGACTCCCATGATCCCCCTTGTCAATTTGCATAATTAAGTAACTTTGGGTCTCACCCTAAGTTACTAGAGGAATCCAGACGTGGACCCCTTGCTCACTAGTCTTAGAGAGGCACAGCTCTTCCCTACTGATGAGGTCCAACCAGACTGTAACACGTGTCTGGGGATGCTGTTGGTACTCTTGTTCAGAGGAGAATTGCCTATCTTTTCGGTGCTGGACTGCCCCAGGGCAGGACAAAGACTGATATGTTTGGGATATTTCTTCTCTGTGAAAGATAGTGAGCTAAAGACTCTGGGTAAGTCCCTTGTAACAAGCACTAATGTCTGGCAGAGGGACTCCCAGGACCCCCCTTGTCAATTTGCATAATTAAGTAACTTTGGGTCTCACCATAAATTACTAGGGGAATCTAGACGTGGACCCCTTGATCACTATTCTTAGAGAGGCACAGCTCCTCCCTACTGATGAGGTCCAACCAGACCGAAACACGTCTCTGGGGATGCTGTTGGTACTCTTGTTCAGAGAAGAATTGCCTAGCATTTCGGTGCTGGACTGCCCCAGGGCAGGACAAAGACTGATATGTTTGGGATATTTCTTCTCTGTGAAAGATAGTGAGCTAAAGACTCTAGGTAAGACCCTTGTAACCAGGACTAATGTCTGGCAGAGGGACTACCAGGATCCCCCTTGTCAATTTGCATAATTAAGTAACTTTGGGTCTCACCATAAATTACTAGGGGAATCCAGACGTGCACCCCTTGATCACTATTCTTAGAGAGGCACAGCGCCTCCCTACTGATGAGGTCCAACCAGACTGAAACACGTGTCTGGGGTTGCTGTTGGTACTCTTGTTCAGAGGAGAATTGCCTAGCAGTTCGGTGCTGGACTGCCCCAGGGCAGGACAAAGACTGATATGTTTGGGATATTTCTTCTCTGTGAAAGATAGTGAGCTAAAGACTCTAGGTAAGTCCCTTGTAACCAGGACTAATGTCTGGCAGAGGGACTCCCAGGACCCCCTTGTCAATTTGCATAATTAAGTAACTTTGGGTCTCACCCTAAGTTACTAGGGGAATCCAGACGTGTACCCCTTGCTCACTATTCTTAGAGAGGCACAGCTTCTCCTTACTGATGAGGTCCAACAAGACCGAAACACGTGTCTGGGGATGCTGTTGGTACTCTTGTTCAGAGGAGAATTTCCTAGCATTTCAGTGCTGGACTGCCCCAGGGCAGAACAAAGACTGATATGTTTGGGATATTTCTTCTCTGTGAAAGCTAGTGAGCTAAAGACTCTGGGTAAGTTCCTTGTAACCAGCACTAATGTCTGGCAGAGGGACTCCCAGGACCCCCCTTGTCAATTTGCATAATTAAGTAACTTTGGGTTTCACCCTAAATTACTAGGGGAATACAGACGTGGACCCCTTGCTCCCTATTCTTAGAGAGGCACAGCTCCTCCCTACTGATGAGGTCCAACCAGACTGAAACATGTGTCTGGGGATGCTGTTGGTACTCTTGTTCAGAGGAGAATTGCCTAGCATTTCGGTGCTGGACTGCCCCAGGGCAGGAAAAAGACTGATATGTTTGGGATATTTCTTCTCTGTGAAAGATAGTGAAATAAAGACTCTAGGTAAGTCCTTTGTAACTAGGACTAATGTCTGGCAGAGGGACTCCCAGGATCCCCCTTGTCAATTTGCATAATTAAGTAACTTTGGGTCTCACCCTAAATTACTAGGGGAATCCAGACGTGGACCCCTTGCTCACTATTCTTAGAGAGGCACAGCTCCTTCCTACTGATGAGGTCCAACCAGACCGAAACACGTGCCTGGGGATGCTGTTGGCACTCTTGTTTAGAGGAGAATTGCCTAGCATTTCGGTGCTGGATTGCCCCAGGGCAGGACAAAGACTGATATGTTTGGGATATTTCTTCTCTGTGAAAAATAGTGTGCTAAAGACTCTGGGTAAGTCCCTTGTAACGAGGACCCCCCTTGTCAATTTGCATAATTAAGTAACTTTGGATCTCACCCTACATTACTAGGGGAATCCAGACGTGGACCCCTTGCTCACTATTCTTAGAGAGGCACAGCTCCTCCCTATTGATGAGTTCCAACCAGACCGAAACACGTCTCGGGGGATGCTGTTGGTACTCTTGTTCAGAGAAGAATTGCCTAGCATTTCGGTGCTGGACTGCCCCAGTGCAGGACAAAGACTGATATGTTTGGGATATTTCTTCTCTGTGAAAGATAGTGAGCTAAAGACTCTGGCTAAGTCCCTTGTAACCAGGACTAATGTCTGGCAGAGGGACTCCCATGACCCCCCTTGTCAATTTGCATAATTAAGTAACTTTGGGTCTCACCCTAAGTTAGTAGGGGAATCCAGATGTGGACCTCTTGCTCACTATTCATAGAGAGGCACAGCTCCTTCCTACTGATGAGGTCCAACCAGACTGAAACACGTGTCTGGGGATGCTGTTGGTACTCTTGTTCAGAAGAGAATTGCCTAGCTTTTCGGTGCTGTACTGCCCCAGGGCAGGACAAAGACTGATATGTTTGGGATATTTCTTCTCTGTGAAAGATAGTGAGCTAAAGACTCTAGGTAAGTCCCTTGTAACCAGGACTAATGTCTGGCAGAGGGACTCCCAGGATCCCCCTTGTCAATTTGCATAAATAAGTGACTTTGGGTCTCACCCTAAGTTACTAGGGGAATCCAGACGTGGACCCCTTGCTCACTATCCTTAGAGAGGCACAGCTCCTTCCTACTGATGAAGTCCAACCAGACCGAAACACGTGTCTGGGGATGCTGTTGCTACTCTTGTTCAGAGGAGAATTGCCTAGCATTTCGGTGCTGGACTGCCCCAGGGCAGGTAAAAGACTGATATGTTTGGGATATTTCTTCTCTGTGAAAGATAGTGAGCTAAAGACTCTGGCTAAGTCCCTTGTAACCAGGACTAATGTCTGGCAGAGGGACTCCCATGACCCCCTTTGTCAATTTGCATAATTAAGTAACTTTGGTTCTCACCCTAAGTTAGTAGGGAAATCCAGATGTGGACCCCTTGCTCACTATTCATAGAGAGGCACAGCTCCTTCCTACTGATGAGGTCCAACCAGACTGAAACACGTGTCTGGGGATGCTGTTGGTACTCTTGTTCAGAAGAGAATTGCCTAGCTTTTCGGTGCTGTACTGCCCCAGGGCAAGACAAAGACAGATATGTTTGGGATATTTCTTCTCTGTGAAAGATAGTGAGCTAAAGACTCTAGGTAAGTCCCTTGTAACCAGGACTAATGTCTGGCAGAGGGACTCCCATGATCCCCCTTGTCAATTTGCATAATTAAGTAACTTTGGGTCTCACCCTAAGTTAGTAGGGGAATCCAGACGTGGACCCCTTGCTCACTATTCTTAGAGAGGCACATCTCCTTCCTACTGATGAGGTCCAACCAGACTGAAACACGTGTCTGGGGATGCTGTTGGTACTCTTGTTCAGAAGAGAATTGCCTAGCTTTTCGGTGCTGTACTGCCCCAGGGCAGGACAAAGACTGATATGTTTGGGATATTTCTTCTCTGTGAAAGATAGTGAGCTAAAGACTCTAGGTAAGTCCCTTGTAACCAGGACTAAGGTCTGGCAGAGGGACTCCCAGGATCCCCCTTGTCAATTTGCATAATTAAGTAACTTTGGGTCTCACCCTAAGTTACTAGAGGAATCCAGACGTGGACCCCTTGCTCACTATTCTTAGAGAGGCACAGCTTCTCCTTACTGATGAGGTCCAACAAGACCGAAACACGTGTCTGGGGATGCTGTTGGTACTCTTGTTCAGAGGAGAATTTCCTAGCATTTCAGTGCTGGACTGCCCCAGGGCAGAACAAAGACTGATATGTTTGGGATATTTCTTCTCTGTGAAAGCTAGTGAGCTAAAGACTCTGGGTAAGTTCCTTGTAACCAGCACTAATGTCTGGCAGAGGGACTCCCAGGACCCCCCTTGTCAATTTGCATAATTAAGTAACTTTGGGTTTCACCCTAAATTACTAGGGGAATACAGACGTGGACCCCTTGCTCCCTATTCTTAGAGAGGCACAGCTCCTCCCTACTGATGAGGTCCAACCAGACTGAAACATGTGTCTGGGGATGCTGTTGGTACTCTTGTTCAGAGGAGAATTGCCTAGCATTTCGGTGCTGGACTGCCCCAGGGCAGGAAAAAGACTGATATGTTTGGGATATTTCTTCTCTGTGAAAGATAGTGAAATAAAGACTCTAGGTAAGTCCTTTGTAACTAGGACTAATGTCTGGCAGAGGGACTCCCAGGATCCCCCTTGTCAATTTGCATAATTAAGTAACTTTGGGTCTCACCCTAAATTACTAGGGGAATCCAGACGTGGACCCCTTGCTCACTATTCTTAGAGAGGCACAGCTCCTTCCTACTGATGAGGTCCAACCAGACCGAAACACGTGCCTGGGGATGCTGTTGGCACTCTTGTTTAGAGGAGAATTGCCTAGCATTTCGGTGCTGGATTGCCCCAGGGCAGGACAAAGACTGATATGTTTGGGATATTTCTTCTCTGTGAAAAATAGTGTGCTAAAGACTCTGGGTAAGTCCCTTGTAACGAGGACCCCCCTTGTCAATTTGCATAATTAAGTAACTTTGGATCTCACCCTACATTACTAGGGGAATCCAGACGTGGACCCCTTGCTCACTATTCTTAGAGAGGCACAGCTCCTCCCTATTGATGAGTTCCAACCAGACCGAAACACGTCTCGGGGGATGCTGTTGGTACTCTTGTTCAGAGAAGAATTGCCTAGCATTTCGGTGCTGGACTGCCCCAGTGCAGGACAAAGACTGATATGTTTGGGATATTTCTTCTCTGTGAAAGATAGTGAGCTAAAGACTCTGGCTAAGTCCCTTGTAACCAGGACTAATGTCTGGCAGAGGGACTCCCATGACCCCCCTTGTCAATTTGCATAATTAAGTAACTTTGGGTCTCACCCTAAGTTAGTAGGGGAATCCAGATGTGGACCTCTTGCTCACTATTCATAGAGAGGCACAGCTCCTTCCTACTGATGAGGTCCAACCAGACTGAAACACGTGTCTGGGGATGCTGTTGGTACTCTTGTTCAGAAGAGAATTGCCTAGCTTTTCGGTGCTGTACTGCCCCAGGGCAGGACAAAGACTGATATGTTTGGGATATTTCTTCTCTGTGAAAGATAGTGAGCTAAAGACTCTAGGTAAGTCCCTTGTAACCAGGACTAATGTCTGGCAGAGGGACTCCCAGGATCCCCCTTGTCAATTTGCATAAATAAGTGACTTTGGGTCTCACCCTAAGTTACTAGGGGAATCCAGACGTGGACCCCTTGCTCACTATCCTTAGAGAGGCACAGCTCCTTCCTACTGATGAAGTCCAACCAGACCGAAACACGTGTCTGGGGATGCTGTTGCTACTCTTGTTCAGAGGAGAATTGCCTAGCATTTCGGTGCTGGACTGCCCCAGGGCAGGTAAAAGACTGATATGTTTGGGATATTTCTTCTCTGTGAAAGATAGTGAGCTAAAGACTCTGGCTAAGTCCCTTGTAACCAGGACTAATGTCTGGCAGAGGGACTCCCATGACCCCCTTTGTCAATTTGCATAATTAAGTAACTTTGGTTCTCACCCTAAGTTAGTAGGGAAATCCAGATGTGGACCCCTTGCTCACTATTCATAGAGAGGCACAGCTCCTTCCTACTGATGAGGTCCAACCAGACTGAAACACGTGTCTGGGGATGCTGTTGGTACTCTTGTTCAGAAGAGAATTGCCTAGCTTTTCGGTGCTGTACTGCCCCAGGGCAAGACAAAGACAGATATGTTTGGGATATTTCTTCTCTGTGAAAGATAGTGAGCTAAAGACTCTAGGTAAGTCCCTTGTAACCAGGACTAATGTCTGGCAGAGGGACTCCCATGATCCCCCTTGTCAATTTGCATAATTAAGTAACTTTGGGTCTCACCCTAAGTTAGTAGGGGAATCCAGACGTGGACCCCTTGCTCACTATTCTTAGAGAGGCACATCTCCTTCCTACTGATGAGGTCCAACCAGACTGAAACACGTGTCTGGGGATGCTGTTGGTACTCTTGTTCAGAAGAGAATTGCCTAGCTTTTCGGTGCTGTACTGCCCCAGGGCAGGACAAAGACTGATATGTTTGGGATATTTCTTCTCTGTGAAAGATAGTGAGCTAAAGACTCTAGGTAAGTCCCTTGTAACCAGGACTAAGGTCTGGCAGAGGGACTCCCAGGATCCCCCTTGTCAATTTGCATAATTAAGTAACTTTGGGTCTCACCCTAAGTTACTAGAGGAATCCAGACGTGGACCCCTTGCTCACTAGTCTTAGAGAGGCACAGCTCTTCCCTACTGATGAGGTCCAACCAGACTGTAACACGTGTCTGGGGATGCTGTTGGTACTCTTGTTCAGAGGAGAATTGCCTATCTTTTCGGTGCTGGACTGCCCCAGGGCAGGACAAAGACTGATATGTTTGGGATATTTCTTCTCTGTGAAAGATAGTGAGCTAAAGACTCTGGGTAAGTCCCTTGTAACAAGCACTAATGTCTGGCAGAGGGACTCCCAGGACCCCCCTTGTCAATTTGCATAATTAAGTAACTTTGGGTCTCACCATAAATTACTAGGGGAATCTAGACGTGGACCCCTTGATCACTATTCTTAGAGAGGCACAGCTCCTCCCTACTGATGAGGTCCAACCAGACCGAAACACGTCTCTGGGGATGCTGTTGGTACTCTTGTTCAGAGAAGAATTGCCTAGCATTTCGGTGCTGGACTGCCCCAGGGCAGGACAAAGACTGATATGTTTGGGATATTTCTTCTCTGTGAAAGATAGTGAGCTAAAGACTCTAGGTAAGACCCTTGTAACCAGGACTAATGTCTGGCAGAGGGACTACCAGGATCCCCCTTGTCAATTTGCATAATTAAGTAACTTTGGGTCTCACCATAAATTACTAGGGGAATCCAGACGTGCACCCCTTGATCACTATTCTTAGAGAGGCACAGCTTCTCCTTACTGATGAGGTCCAACAAGACCGAAACACGTGTCTGGGGATGCTGTTGGTACTCTTGTTCAGAGGAGAATTTCCTAGCATTTCAGTGCTGGACTGCCCCAGGGCAGAACAAAGACTGATATGTTTGGGATATTTCTTCTCTGTGAAAGCTAGTGAGCTAAAGACTCTGGGTAAGTTCCTTGTAACCAGCACTAATGTCTGGCAGAGGGACTCCCAGGACCCCCCTTGTCAATTTGCATAATTAAGTAACTTTGGGTCTCACCCTAAATTACTAGGGGAATACAGACGTGGACCCCTTGCTCCCTATTCTTAGAGAGGCACAGCTCCTCCCTACTGATGAGGTCCAACCAGACTGAAACATGTGTCTGGGGATGCTGTTGGTACTCTTGTTCAGAGGAGAATTGCCTAGCATTTCGGTGCTGGACTGCCCCAGGGCAGGAAAAAGACTGATATGTTTGGGATATTTCTTCTCTGTGAAAGATAGTGAAATAAAGACTCTAGGTAAGTCCTTTGTAACTAGGACTAATGTCTGGCAGAGGGACTCCCAGGATCCCCCTTGTCAATTTGCATAATTAAGTAACTTTGGGTCTCACCCTAAATTACTAGGGGAATCCAGACGTGGACCCCTTGCTCACTATTCTTAGAGAGGCACAGCTCCTTCCTACTGATGAGGTCCAACCAGACCGAAACACGTGCCTGGGGATGCTGTTGGCACTCTTGTTTAGAGGAGAATTGCCTAGCATTTCGGTGCTGGATTGCCCCAGGGCAGGACAAAGACTGATATGTTTGGGATATTTCTTCTCTGTGAAAAATAGTGTGCTAAAGACTCTGGGTAAGTCCCTTGTAACGAGGACCCCCCTTGTCAATTTGCATAATTAAGTAACTTTGGATCTCACCCTACATTACTAGGGGAATCCAGACGTGGACCCCTTGCTCACTATTCTTAGAGAGGCACAGCTCCTCCCTATTGATGAGTTCCAACCAGACCGAAACACGTCTCGGGGGATGCTGTTGGTACTCTTGTTCAGAGAAGAATTGCCTAGCATTTCGGTGCTGGACTGCCCCAGTGCAGGACAAAGACTGATATGTTTGGGATATTTCTTCTCTGTGAAAGATAGTGAGCTAAAGACTCTGGCTAAGTCCCTTGTAACCAGGACTAATGTCTGGCAGAGGGACTCCCATGACCCCCCTTGTCAATTTGCATAATTAAGTAACTTTGGGTCTCACCCTAAGTTAGTAGGGGAATCCAGATGTGGACCTCTTGCTCACTATTCATAGAGAGGCACAGCTCCTTCCTACTGATGAGGTCCAACCAGACTGAAACACGTGTCTGGGGATGCTGTTGGTACTCTTGTTCAGAAGAGAATTGCCTAGCTTTTCGGTGCTGTACTGCCCCAGGGCAGGACAAAGACTGATATGTTTGGGATATTTCTTCTCTGTGAAAGATAGTGAGCTAAAGACTCTAGGTAAGTCCCTTGTAACCAGGACTAATGTCTGGCAGAGGGACTCCCAGGATCCCCCTTGTCAATTTGCATAAATAAGTGACTTTGGGTCTCACCCTAAGTTACTAGGGGAATCCAGACGTGGACCCCTTGCTCACTATCCTTAGAGAGGCACAGCTCCTTCCTACTGATGAAGTCCAACCAGACCGAAACACGTGTCTGGGGATGCTGTTGCTACTCTTGTTCAGAGGAGAATTGCCTAGCATTTCGGTGCTGGACTGCCCCAGGGCAGGTAAAAGACTGATATGTTTGGGATATTTCTTCTCTGTGAAAGATAGTGAGCTAAAGACTCTGGCTAAGTCCCTTGTAACCAGGACTAATGTCTGGCAGAGGGACTCCCATGACCCCCTTTGTCAATTTGCATAATTAAGTAACTTTGGTTCTCACCCTAAGTTAGTAGGGAAATCCAGATGTGGACCCCTTGCTCACTATTCATAGAGAGGCACAGCTCCTTCCTACTGATGAGGTCCAACCAGACTGAAACACGTGTCTGGGGATGCTGTTGGTACTCTTGTTCAGAAGAGAATTGCCTAGCTTTTCGGTGCTGTACTGCCCCAGGGCAAGACAAAGACAGATATGTTTGGGATATTTCTTCTCTGTGAAAGATAGTGAGCTAAAGACTCTAGGTAAGTCCCTTGTAACCAGGACTAATGTCTGGCAGAGGGACTCCCATGATCCCCCTTGTCAATTTGCATAATTAAGTAACTTTGGGTCTCACCCTAAGTTAGTAGGGGAATCCAGACGTGGACCCCTTGCTCACTATTCTTAGAGAGGCACATCTCCTTCCTACTGATGAGGTCCAACCAGACTGAAACACGTGTCTGGGGATGCTGTTGGTACTCTTGTTCAGAAGAGAATTGCCTAGCTTTTCGGTGCTGTACTGCCCCAGGGCAGGACAAAGACTGATATGTTTGGGATATTTCTTCTCTGTGAAAGATAGTGAGCTAAAGACTCTAGGTAAGTCCCTTGTAACCAGGACTAAGGTCTGGCAGAGGGACTCCCAGGATCCCCCTTGTCAATTTGCATAATTAAGTAACTTTGGGTCTCACCCTAAGTTACTAGGGGAATCCAGACTTGGACCCCTTGCTCACTATCCTTAGAGAGGCACAGCTCCTTCCTACTGATGAAGTCCAACCAGACCGAAACACGTGTCTGGGGATGCTGTTGGTACTCTTGTTCAGAGGAGAATTGCCTAGCATTTCGGTGCTGGACTGCCCCAGGGCAGGAAAAAGACTGATATGTTTGGGATATTTCTTCTCTGTGAAAGATAGTGAGCTAAAGACTCTGGCTAAGTCCCTTGTAACCAGGACTAATGTCTGGCAGAGGGACTCCCATGACCCCCTTTGTCAATTTGCATAATTAAGTAACTTTGGTTCTCACCCTAAGTTAGTAGGGGAATCCAGATGTGGACCCCTTGCTCACTATTCATAGAGAGGCACAGCTCCTTCCTACTGATGAGGTCCAACCAGACTGAAACACGTGTCTGGGGATGCTGTTGGTACTCTTGTTCAGAAGAGAATTGCCCAGCTTTTCGGTGCTGTACTGCCCCAGGGCAAGACAAAGACTGATATGTTTGGGATATTTCTTCTCTGTGAAAGATAGTGAGCTAAAGACTCTAGGTAAGTCCCTTGTAACCAGGACTAATGTCTGGCAGAGGGACTCCCATGATCCCCCTTGTCAATTTGCATAATTAAGTAACTTTGGGTCTCACCCTAAGTTACTAGAGGAATCCAGACGTGGACCCCTTGCTCACTAGTCTTAGAGAGGCACAGCTCTTCCCTACTGATGAGGTCCAACCAGACTGTAACACGTGTCTGGGGATGCTGTTGGTACTCTTGTTCAGAGGAGAATTGCCTATCTTTTCGGTGCTGGACTGCCCCAGGGCAGGACAAAGACTGATATGTTTGGGATATTTCTTCTCTGTGAAAGATAGTGAGCTAAAGACTCTGGGTAAGTCCCTTGTAACAAGCACTAATGTCTGGCAGAGGGACTCCCAGGACCCCCCTTGTCAATTTGCATAATTAAGTAACTTTGGGTCTCACCATAAATTACTAGGGGAATCTAGACGTGGACCCCTTGATCACTATTCTTAGAGAGGCACAGCTCCTCCCTACTGATGAGGTCCAACCAGACCGAAACACGTCTCTGGGGATGCTGTTGGTACTCTTGTTCAGAGAAGAATTGCCTAGCATTTCGGTGCTGGACTGCCCCAGGGCAGGACAAAGACTGATATGTTTGGGATATTTCTTCTCTGTGAAAGATAGTGAGCTAAAGACTCTAGGTAAGACCCTTGTAACCAGGACTAATGTCTGGCAGAGGGACTACCAGGATCCCCCTTGTCAATTTGCATAATTAAGTAACTTTGGGTCTCACCATAAATTACTAGGGGAATCCAGACGTGCACCCCTTGATCACTATTCTTAGAGAGGCACAGCGCCTCCCTACTGATGAGGTCCAACCAGACTGAAACACGTGTCTGGGGTTGCTGTTGGTACTCTTGTTCAGAGGAGAATTGCCTAGCAGTTCGGTGCTGGACTGCCCCAGGGCAGGACAAAGACTGATATGTTTGGGATATTTCTTCTCTGTGAAAGATAGTGAGCTAAAGACTCTAGGTAAGTCCCTTGTAACCAGGACTAATGTCTGGCAGAGGGACTCCCAGGACCCCCTTGTCAATTTGCATAATTAAGTAACTTTGGGTCTCACCCTAAGTTACTAGGGGAATCCAGACGTGTACCCCTTGCTCACTATTCTTAGAGAGGCACAGCTTCTCCTTACTGATGAGGTCCAACAAGACCGAAACACGTGTCTGGGGATGCTGTTGGTACTCTTGTTCAGAGGAGAATTTCCTAGCATTTCAGTGCTGGACTGCCCCAGGGCAGAACAAAGACTGATATGTTTGGGATATTTCTTCTCTGTGAAAGCTAGTGAGCTAAAGACTCTGGGTAAGTTCCTTGTAACCAGCACTAATGTCTGGCAGAGGGACTCCCAGGACCCCCCTTGTCAATTTGCATAATTAAGTAACTTTGGGTTTCACCCTAAATTACTAGGGGAATACAGACGTGGACCCCTTGCTCCCTATTCTTAGAGAGGCACAGCTCCTCCCTACTGATGAGGTCCAACCAGACTGAAACATGTGTCTGGGGATGCTGTTGGTACTCTTGTTCAGAGGAGAATTGCCTAGCATTTCGGTGCTGGACTGCCCCAGGGCAGGAAAAAGACTGATATGTTTGGGATATTTCTTCTCTGTGAAAGATAGTGAAATAAAGACTCTAGGTAAGTCCTTTGTAACTAGGACTAATGTCTGGCAGAGGGACTCCCAGGATCCCCCTTGTCAATTTGCATAATTAAGTAACTTTGGGTCTCACCCTAAATTACTAGGGGAATCCAGACGTGGACCCCTTGCTCACTATTCTTAGAGAGGCACAGCTCCTTCCTACTGATGAGGTCCAACCAGACCGAAACACGTGCCTGGGGATGCTGTTGGCACTCTTGTTTAGAGGAGAATTGCCTAGCATTTCGGTGCTGGATTGCCCCAGGGCAGGACAAAGACTGATATGTTTGGGATATTTCTTCTCTGTGAAAAATAGTGTGCTAAAGACTCTGGGTAAGTCCCTTGTAACGAGGACCCCCCTTGTCAATTTGCATAATTAAGTAACTTTGGATCTCACCCTACATTACTAGGGGAATCCAGACGTGGACCCCTTGCTCGCTATTCTTAGAGAGGCACAGCTCCTCCCTATTGATGAGTTCCAACCAGACCGAAACACGTCTCGGGGGATGCTGTTGGTACTCTTGTTCAGAGAAGAATTGCCTAGCATTTCGGTGCTGGACTGCCCCAGTGCAGGACAAAGACTGATATGTTTGGGATATTTCTTCTCTGTGAAAGATAGTGAGCTAAAGACTCTGGCTAAGTCCCTTGTAACCAGGACTAATGTCTGGCAGAGGGACTCCCATGACCCCCCTTGTCAATTTGCATAATTAAGTAACTTTGGGTCTCACCCTAAGTTAGTAGGGGAATCCAGATGTGGACCTCTTGCTCACTATTCATAGAGAGGCACAGCTCCTTCCTACTGATGAGGTCCAACCAGACTGAAACACGTGTCTGGGGATGCTGTTGGTACTCTTGTTCAGAAGAGAATTGCCTAGCTTTTCGGTGCTGTACTGCCCCAGGGCAGGACAAAGACTGATATGTTTGGGATATTTCTTCTCTGTGAAAGATAGTGAGCTAAAGACTCTAGGTAAGTCCCTTGTAACCAGGACTAATGTCTGGCAGAGGGACTCCCAGGATCCCCCTTGTCAATTTGCATAAATAAGTGACTTTGGGTCTCACCCTAAGTTACTAGGGGAATCCAGACGTGGACCCCTTGCTCACTATCCTTAGAGAGGCACAGCTCCTTCCTACTGATGAAGTCCAACCAGACCGAAACACGTGTCTGGGGATGCTGTTGCTACTCTTGTTCAGAGGAGAATTGCCTAGCATTTCGGTGCTGGACTGCCCCAGGGCAGGTAAAAGACTGATATGTTTGGGATATTTCTTCTCTGTGAAAGATAGTGAGCTAAAGACTCTGGCTAAGTCCCTTGTAACCAGGACTAATGTCTGGCAGAGGGACTCCCATGACCCCCTTTGTCAATTTGCATAATTAAGTAACTTTGGTTCTCACCCTAAGTTAGTAGGGAAATCCAGATGTGGACCCCTTGCTCACTATTCATAGAGAGGCACAGCTCCTTCCTACTGATGAGGTCCAACCAGACTGAAACACGTGTCTGGGGATGCTGTTGGTACTCTTGTTCAGAAGAGAATTGCCTAGCTTTTCGGTGCTGTACTGCCCCAGGGCAAGACAAAGACAGATATGTTTGGGATATTTCTTCTCTGTGAAAGATAGTGAGCTAAAGACTCTAGGTAAGTCCCTTGTAACCAGGACTAATGTCTGGCAGAGGGACTCCCATGATCCCCCTTGTCAATTTGCATAATTAAGTAACTTTGGGTCTCACCCTAAGTTAGTAGGGGAATCCAGACGTGGACCCCTTGCTCACTATTCTTAGAGAGGCACAGCTCCTTCCTACTGATGAGGTCCAACCAGACTGAAACACGTGTCTGGGGATGCTGTTGGTACTCTTGTTCAGAGGAGAATTGCCTAGCATTTCGGTGCTGGACTGCCCCAGGGCAGGAAAAAGACTGATATGTTTGGGATATTTCTTCTCTGTGAAAGATAGTGAGCTAAAGACTCTGGCTAAGTCCCTTGTAACCAGGACTAATGTCTGGCAGAGGGACTCCCATGACCCCCTTTGTCAATTTGCATAATTAAGTAACTTTGGGTCTCACCCTAAGTTAGTAGGGGAATCCAGACGTGGACCCCTTGCTCACTATTCTTAGAGAGGCACAGCTCCTTCCTACTGATGAGGTCCAACCAGACCGAAACACGTGTCTGGGGATGCTGTTGGTACTCTTGTTCAGAGGAGAATTGCCTAGCATTTCGGTGCTGGATTGCCCCAGGGCAGGACAAAGACTGATATGTTTGGGATATTTCTTCTCTGTGAAAGATAGTGTGCTAAAGACTCTGGGTAAGTCCCTTGTAACGAGGACCCCCCTTGTCAATTTGCATAATTAAGTAACTTTGGATCTCACCCTACATTACTAGGGGAATCCAGACGTGGACCCCTTGCTCACTATTCTTAGAGAGGCACAGCTCCTCCCTATTGATGAGGTCCAACCAGACCGAAACACGTCTCGGGGGATGCTGTTGGTACTCTTGTTCAGAGAAGAATTGCCTAGCATTTCGGTGCTGGACTGCCCCAGGGCAGGACAAAGACTGATATGTTTGGGATATTTCTTCTCTGTGAAAGATAGTGAGCTAAAGACTCTGGGTAAGTCCCTTGTAACCAGGACTAATGTCTGGCAGAGGGACTCCCAGGACCCCCCCTGTCAATTTGCATAATTAAGTAACTTTGGGTCTCACCCTAAGTTACTAGGGGAATCCAGACGTGAGAGTGCACATCATCCTTTAGGATGGGGAAGCGCCTGCGTCGGTCCGCCCACGCAGCTGATAATGAAGAAGAAGAAGAAGAAGAAGAAGAAGAAGAAGAAGAAGAATCCAGACGTGGACCCCTTGCTCACTATTCTTAGAGAGGCACAGCTCCTCCCTACTGATGAGGTCCAACCAGACCGAAACATGTGTCTTGGGATGCTGTTGGTACTCTTGTTCAGAGGAGAATTGCCTAGCATTCCGGAGCTGGACTGCCCCAGGGCATGACAAAGACTGATATGTTTGGGATATTTCTTCTCTGTGAAAGATAGTGAGCTAAACACTCTGGGTATGTCCCTTGTAACCAGGACTAATGTCTGGCAGAGGGACTCCCTGGACCCCCCTTGTCAATTTGCATAATTAAGTAACTTTGGGTCTCACCCTAAGTTACTAGGGGAATCCAGACATGGACCCCTTGCTCACTATTCTTAGAGAGGCACAGATCCTCCCTACTGATGAGGTCCAACCAGACCGAAACACGTGTCTGGGGATGGTGTTGTTACTTTTGTTCAGAGGAGAATTGCCTAGCATTTCGGTGCTCGACTGCCCCAGGGCAGGACAAATACTGATATGTTTGGGATATTTCTTCTCTGTGAAAGATAGTGAGCTAACGACTATGGGTAAGTCCCTTAGAGGGACTCTCAGGACCCCCCCTTGTCAATTTGCATAATTAGGTAACTTTGGGTCTCACCCTAAGTTACTACGGGAATCCAGACGTGGACCCCTTGCTCACTATTCTTAGAGAGGCACGGCTCCTCCCTACTGATGAGGTCCAACCAGACCGAAACACTTGTCTGGGGATGCTGTTGGTACTCTTGTTCAGAGGAGAATTGCCTAGCAGGTTGGTGCTGGACTTCCCCAGGGCAGGACTGTCATGATGCCTACCTCCAAGGAGCCAGGTCCGACCCACCAACCCCATAGGCAGGCATCATTTCCCCCAGGGAAGTGCCAGCGGGCCCAAGCTGGGGCCCTTTGGACACAGTCCTGGCGCCTTAGGCGCCAGGCTCATGTTGGACCCCTGTCCTGGCGCCTTAGGAGTCAGGCTCATAAAGCTAGACATGTGTTCAAGTGTTTTAATGTGCACTTACCTGATGCAGACCATGCTGCTACATCCAGGCCCTCTTGAGGGAATTGGAGAGAAAGAAGACCTTACCTGCTAAAGCTGCATCACGGGGACATCACACCGACGATCCGGAAAGGGAAGACATCATTTTAAAAGCATTTCGTTTCGATCGCTGCAGCGCTGCATTTCACTCACCTTTCCTAGGCGCCTCCATCTTCAGCAGCGATCATCCGGATCCGCACCCACTTCCCAGAGCCTAGAGAGAAAAGACAAGAAAACAAAGTGAAAGAAGGAAGGGAAAAAGGAAAAGCTCAGTTTCCTTCTAAGACTTACCTGTTGGGTCATTCCCTTTCATTTCGGGTCCTGCCGTTTCCAGGCATTCCGGACCCCGGCCCCAAAGGGGAAAAAAGACAAAGACATTGAATGAGCGAATGCAAAGACATTACCTGAACGCTCTTCCAGAACTTACACTTCGGGTCAGCGCCATATCTCCGACATTCCGAACCCTGGCCCCTAAGGAGAAAAAGACATAAGCATTAGCGCTTGCTGCAATAAGACAATGAACATTACTATTAAGCTTGAACTTTAGAACTTGCAACAGAACTCTTACAGCGCCTCATCTGAATAGTCAAGCTTATATTGAACTCCCATCAAACCTCAATCCAGTGAAGTAACTGGGTTTCAACGCGCCCCTGCATCAGAAGTAGGATGGAGAACTCATCCTTCAAAACCCTAAGGTGAGACTTCACGGGGAATCGTGGAAGGGTATCGAGGAGGGTTGGAAGGGAGTGGGAGGCTTCAGCATTATTCCGTCAGTAGGTAATACTCCCTTTTCACGCACAGGGGAATATTCCTGCGAGCCAGAAAAGCCAGAGTAGAGGGGCCCTTCCTGTCCATCATCAGAGTCATGCGCTTCACCATTGAAGAAGCATCAGCACTCAAAGCCAGACCTGCGCCTCCGTGGGAATCAGGTGAGCGTGACAGAACGCAAAGCCTACCCACAATCTCCCATCCGGGCGCTATGGAGACTTCCGTGACAGATCAGCTGGCCCAGCTTTTGGGGGAATTACGGGCAGAAGTGCACTCAGCCCGCCAGGAGACTAACGCTCTCAAAAGAGAACTGATCCTATCCAAGGAAAGAACTGATGACCTGGCCAAAAGGTTATTGCAGGCCCAGGCAGGGCACACTCCTTTACCTAATTCCGGAAGGTACTTCCACATCAATGGGTTTGAATAACCCGGTACAAATCAATCTACCTGGACACATGCCTTTGGCCCCGCCTGAACGTTTTGCGGGGGATCCCAAGAAATATGCCGTCTTTATGAACCAATGTCGTTTACACTTTCTATGCAGACCCGGGGCCTTCCCTAACGACCAGACCAAGGTAGCCTTTATACTATCTTACCTCAGTGGCAGTGCTGCCGATTGGTCTATTCCATTGGTAAATCAGGATGATCCAATTCTCCAGGATTTTCAGGGCTTCCAGGCCAGCATGGAAAGATTGTTTGCTCGACACTCTCAAGGACAGGCCCTTGATAACGAACTGCTATCCTTACGACAAGGTAATCAGGATCTCCTGTCCTACGTTGCCACCTTTAATAGACTGGTTGTGGAAACTGGATGGCCAGAAAACAAAAGGATCACATTGTTTCATCGAGGCCTGCGCGGAGAGCTTAAGGATGTTCTAGCTCAGATAGTAGATCCACCCCAGGTCTGCGCAGACTACATAGACTTGGTGGTTCAACTTGATCACAGACTTCAAAATAGAAAAGCAGATCGGTTCAAGTAGGAAACCCGAGTACCGATCAAAACCCACGCTAACTCCAACAGTACCGACGTATCCGAACCTATGCAAATCGGCGGTGTTAAAGGACCATTAACGCAGAAGGAACGAGAGAGAAGGCGGCAAATGCAACTTTGTCTGTATTGCGGGACTTCCGGTCACTTTCTTCGAAATTGTCCGGTTAAACCACCTAAGAAGGTGGTTGGAGCCACTGATAACGATTTATTGACACCTGATTCGGGAAACGACCTAGCCCGACAAGCGTAGGGGTCCGCTTGCCGAGCTTGAAAACAAAATCTTTGACCTCGCATTTTGTCATGCCAATGGTGCTCGTGGACCCAAAACAGCCTCAGCAGTTGCATGCTGTAAAAGCATACATCGACAGTGGAGCTATTGGAAACTACATAGACCGTGAATTGGCTTCCAGTATTAAGCTCCCTCTCCGCCCGAAAGTAACCCAAGATGTTATTACTACAGTAGATGGAACCGAAATAGCCTCAGGACCTGTAACGCATTCCACTGTTGAAATGACACTGGTGGGTCAGGATGGACATCGGGAAGCAATCGTGTTTGATGTCATCAAGGCCCCACAATTTCAAGTAATTCTTGGAATTCCTTGGTTAGAAACACATAATCCCAGAATCGACTGGCGAGCAAAGAAGATAAGTTTTCCTGATTGTGAACCAACTTGTTATCCAAGAAATCCAGTTATGGGTCTAGCCTCAGCAACTTCCACCCCTGTTCAGCTACCGTCAGAATACCAAGAATTCCAAGACGTTTTTCAGAAGGAACAGGCTAACACGTTACCTCCCCATCGGTCTTACGATTGCCAAATCGATCTGGTACCCAATGCTCAACTACCTTGTAGTAGGATTTATGCTCTTACGGAACCTGAGAACCTGCATTTGCGTCAGTATTTAGATCAGTACCTAGCCAATGGTTTTATTCGCCCGTCCAAGTCTCCTGTCTCCTCAGCTCTGTTCTTCGTGCCGAAAAAAGAGGGCGACCTTAGAACATGTATAGACTATCGCGCCCTAAATCAAATTACGATTAAGAATCGTTATCCTCTGCCCCTGATCCCTGAGCTTATCGACCAGGTGAAAGACGCTTGTGTGTACACCAAGTTAGATCTCCGAGGAGCTTACCACCTGGTGCGTATAAAAGAAGGCGACGAATGGAAGACTGCATTCCGCACCAAATTTGGGCTCTTCGAATATCAGGTGATGCCCTTCGGTTTGTGCAATGCACCTGCCGCCTTTCAGTACTTTATGAATGATGTTCTTCGGGAACTTATCGATGTCTGTGGCATTGTTTATATTGACGACATCCTGGTGTACTCTTCTTCAGAATCTGATCACAGAAAACATGTTAGGGCAGTTCTTGAGAAATTGCGCCAGCATAGACTATTTGCAAAGCTCGGAAAATGCGTCTTTCATACCACAGAAGTTGAGTTTCTCGGATTCATCCTGACACCTCAAGGAGTCCGAATGGACTCGCGAAAGGTGGACGCCATCCTCAAATGGCCATCTCCTAGCTCGGTGAAGGGAGTTCAGAGCATGCTCGGCTTCGCCAATTTCTATCGAAGATTCATTCCGGAATTTTACCGAACAGTCCAACCCATCACAGCTCTCCTAAAGAAAAACAAACGCTTTGAATGGACTCTTGAGGCCGAACAAGCTTTCAGGACCTGAAAACCAAATTCACCTCTGCACCTGTATTGAAGCACCCGCACCCAGATCTCCCTTACATTGTGGAAACCGACGCATCCAGTTCGGCCATGGGAGCTGTCTTGTCGCAAAGAGACCCAGAAACTAACCAACTACACCCTGTGGCCTTTTGGTCCAGGAAATGTTCTCCTCCTGAAATCAACTGCGCAATTACCGACAAGGAGTTACTGGCTATTAAATCTGCTTTCAAGTCTCGGCGTCACTACCTTCTCGGGGCAAGACACACCATCACTGTAATTACGGACCACAGAAATTTACAATATTTAAAGACGGCCAAAGCTCAATCTTCACGACAACTCCGATGGGCTCTATTCTTTGCGGAATTTGATTTCGTAATTACCTATCGCCCTGGCTGCAAGAATGGTAAAGCGGACGCCTTATCCCGGATTGGCATGGAAGAACCCAATTCGAGTTTAGAACCTGTGCCAATCATACCTGAACAAAGAATCTTAGGCCTAACTTCATTGCAAACTATTGAGGACATCCAAACGCAAGTAAAAAAACTTCTAGACTCTTCAGCCTTACTGGAATGGAGTCAAAAGGGTCCTCATTACACCGTTAAGGATGATTTACCCTACTTCTAGGAGCGGTTGTTTCTACCAAGTAAAGAATTGCAAGAACTTGTTATTGCCCATCATCATGAATCATTAATGGAAGGACACCCTGGTATCGCTAAAACGGAGGAAAAAATCAAACGCCACTTCTGGTGGCCTTCTTGGAGAAAAGACATAAAGTCTTTTGTATTGTCTTGCGGAATTTGCGCCCAAAACAAGGGTCAAAAGAAAAGGCCAGCCGGCCTACTTCAACCCTTGGATATTCCACCGGCACCATGGCACACCTTGTCAATGGACTTTATAACTGACCTGCCTCCTTGTGCTGGTTACAACACTATCCTTGTAATTGTGGATCTATTCTCCAAAATGGCCCACTTTATCCCTTTAAAAGGTTTGCCTTCAGCTTCCACCTTGGCCAAGGAATTTCTGGAGAATATAGTTTGCATACATGGTTTTCCTTCCATATTAGTCTCGGATCGTGGAAGTCAATTTATCTCCCATTTTTGGAAGAAATGTTGTCAACTAGCACAAATAGATGTGCGGTTATCCACCAGCCACCACCCCCAGACCGACGGACAAACCGAGAGAACCAATCAGACTCTCGAGCAATATCTTCGGTGCATGTTACACCAATCCGAGTTAAATTGGAAAGACATCCTTTGGATCGCAGAATATGCATACAACAATTCAGTGCATTCTGGAACCGGACAAACTCCTTTTTATACTTTGTATGGTCACCATCCTCGGACCTCTGATCTAGATCCACCTCTGACCCTGGAAATGCCCGCAGTAAATCATCTGCATTCCACAATAACCCGAGCCTTCAAAGAAGCTGCAACTCATTTACAGCAAGCCAAGAAAAAGTATAAAGAAAATGCTGATTTGCACCGAAGTAAAACTCCTCCTTACCAAGTAGGAGGCCGCGTATGGCTAGCAACGAAACATTTACCCCTCAAGGGCCCGCGAACCTTCCATCCCAGATTCATAGGACCTTATCCCATCAAGGCTATAATCAATCCCGTGGCCTTTAAACTGGATTTACCGTCTAACATGCGTATTCATCCAGTTTTTCATGCATCACTTTTGAAGCCAGTACAACCAGGGACCCAATTGTCCAAGCCTCCAGACCCAGTTCAAACTGAAGGGGAATTAGAATTCGAAGTTAAAGACATTTTAGACTCCAAGGTGTTAAAGTCAAAACTCTTCTATCTTGTTGACTGGAAGGGATATGGACCTCAGGAGAGATCGTGGAAGCCTAGTAACCATGTTCACGCACCTCGATTAATACAAAGGTTCCACCGGAGATTTCCGAACAAGCCAAAACCCCCGGAGGGAACAACCTTGGGAGGGGCCTTGAGGGGGGGTACTGTCAAGATGCCTACCTTCAAGGAGCCAGGTCCGACCCAGCAACCCCAAAGGCAGGCATCATTTCCCCCAGGGAAGTGCCAGCGGGCCCAAGCTGGGGCCCTTTGGACACAGTCCTGGCGCCTTAGGCGTCAGGCTCATGTTGGACCCCTGTCCTGGCGCCTTAAGCTAGACATGTGTTCAAGTGTTTTAATGTGCACTTACCTGATGCAGACCATGCTGCTACATCCAGGCCCTCTTGAGGCCTGACTGGAACTACTTTACCTGTGGGACTACTTTCCACCTGGGTGTAGTCGGGGAAGGATACATACCTGATCGGTGGAAGGGTACATGCCTGGAACTTCTTCCAAAGCTATTTAAACCACGCCCGATCAGCAACTCACGCTTCGCGTTGTTCTGCTCCTCGCAGCTGGACGCTCACCGTGTCAGCTCCTGCATCTGGACTTCAGCCACGCCTGTAAGCATCCTGGGTCGCCTGCAAAAGGAGATAAGAGGGAATTGGAGAGAAAGAAGACCTTACCTGCTAAAGCTGCATCACGGGGACATCACACCGACGATCCTGAAAGGGAAGACATCATTTTAAAAGCATTTCGTTTCGATCGCTGCAGCGCTGCATTTCACTCACCTTTCCTGGGCGCCTCCATCTTCAGCAGCGATCATCCGGATCCGCACCCACTTCCCAGAGCCTAGAGAGAAAAGACAAGAAAACAAGGTGAGAGAAGGAAGGGAAAAAGGAAAAGCTCAGTTTCCTTCTAAGACTTACCTGTTGGGTCATTCCCATTTCATTTCGGGTCCTGCCGCTTCCAGGCATTCCGGACCCCGGCCCCAAAGGGGAAAAAAGACAAAGACATTGAATGAGCGAATGCAAAGACATTACCTGAACGCTCTTCCAGAACTTACACTTCGGGTCGGCGCCATATCTCCGGCATTCCAAACCCTGGCCCCTAAGGGGAAAAAGACATAAGCATTAGCGCTTGCTGCAATAAGACAATGAACATTACTATTAAGCTTGAACTTTAGAACTTGCAACAGAACTCTTACAGCGCCTCACCCGAATAGTCAAGCTTATATTGAACTCCCATCAAACCTCAATCCAGTGAAGAAACTGGGTTTCAACGCGCCCCTGCATCAGAAGCAGGATGGAGAACTCATCCTTCCAAACCCTAAGGTGAGACTTCACAGGGAATCGTGGAAGGGTATCGAGGAGGGTTGGAAGGGAGTGTGTTACGTCTCCTACACCTAACAACCCCTCTGCGGGTGCCATGCCCCCACCCTCGGCCTCTTGCCGTCCCACTCGCTCGCATACACATCCGATTGCACGCAGGTTCAGGCGCCCATTCAATCGTCATACCCGGGGGTTTACTCATACACCTGGCACTTACCTTCCCTCCAGCTCCTGGCAGCTACACTGGAGGCTTCCATGTCATCAGGGTGCCCTGAATGGACCTCGGAGGATCCGCGCGTCACGTGACTCTCCAGTGCAGCAACACTCCCGTATCACGTGACTTCTGTCATTCCATCACGTGATATGCCGTCATTGAATAAAAGAGTCCGGAAGTCAATGAGCGGCGCTTCACAACTGTTCTACCCGGATCCCGTGACGCTCGTTCTATAACTGACTCTACGGATTTTCTCGACCACGTTTTTTTGATACCACGGATTGCCTTTGCCTTGCCCAAGTATTGACATTGGATCACCAGTTGCCGGCCTACCTTTGCTACATTGGATTCCTAGTGCCTTTGCCTCTTGTTACCTCGTTTGGAACTGTTTTCTCGCTGCCTGACCCTTGGACTGTCCCTGGTTTGCCTTACGGATTTCGTTTCTTGCCCTGGATTCTTGGCCTCTGGCCTTCTTGCCTGTCTGCATACCCAACATCTGCCCTCCAACACGTGGGGAACTCCCAACGCCTCTCTGCTGTCATTTGAACATCCTTGCCAACACATTAGGTAAGCCATTTAGGATAATTTTCCTGGGGTTTTACACTTGCCAACTGCTCTGTGCTTATCCTATAACCTATTGCATTGCAGCGTTCGAGGGGTCCTTTTCCGGCTGTTCCCGAATCCAGGCCTACGAACCACTTCACCTGTGGCCTCAAAGACCGCACAGGCAGTATTTCTGGTGTTGTCTGTGCGGTACTTGGGGACGGAGGTATCCTTACTCTGCACGACCATCAAGTCTGTAACAGATTGTGAAGCCATTGGCGTCGGAGTATGGATTCCTCCGCCGGGGACCCCGTGACCGCTTTAATGCAGGCCGTAGCGGCTCTTAGGACTGACATGGCCACAGCCACAGCCGCCATTCACCACCGCCTAGACCTCCTACAAAGCGCACATTATTCCCCGTCTGTAGACATCGAGTTTAGGGATGCCACCCCTCCAGTCCAGGCCACACCTGCTGCCGCTCCTGCCCCTGTATTGATCCCAACCTCCTCTCCTCTTGCTGCCCCAGAACGCTTTCAGGGAGACCCACGGTCCTACCGCACCTTCATAAATCAATGCAGACTCCATTTCTTGTGCAGACCTCAGGCCTTCCCTGATTCGGTTACGAAAGCCGCTTTTCTCTTATCTCATCTATCAGGCATAGCGGCCACTTGGGCAAATCCGTTCTTGGAAGGCAACCATCCTGTATTGTATGATTTTGAGCTTCTGGTCACGGAGATGGCTAAAGTGTTTGATACCCGCTACAAGGCCCAGGCAAGGGACCTGGAACTATTGGACCTTACACAGGGTAAACAAACATTGATTGAGTACATCACCCGGTATAACCAACTCGCCGCTGAAACTTCTTGGCCTGAGGAAAAGAAGGCGATCGTGTTCTACTGAGGACTCAGTGGTGCTATGAAGGACGCCCTTTCAGTGGTCCCTGCCCTTCCTTCTGTTTTCACAGACCTTGTAGACCTTGCCCTACAGGTGGACGCCCGCAAATCCGAACGAAGGATGAAATCCACATTTGGGCAGCCATCTCCAGCGCCAACTTCCGGCGGTTCCGAGCCCATGCAAATAGGCGGAATCCGCAGTCCCATAACACAGTCAGAATGTGAACGTCGAAGAACCAACAATGCTTGTTTTTACTGTGGTCTAAACGGACATTTTGTAAAAGAATGCCCCCGCCGACCGAGAAACACGCCGGGTTTTCAGAAGGCTCGCCCATGATACCGGGGGCACCGGCGAGCCCTTTCACGACCCCCGCTGTCCCTGCATTTGGTCCTATCAGACCTGTTACAGTACAAGCCCTATTGAAACCCACTAGAGACATCATTCACACTGTTCAGATAGTGATAGACTCCGGAGCCACGGGTTGTTTCATGGACATTGCGCTAGCGCATCGTCTTAACCTACCTCTGATCCAAAAGGACCACCCCGAACCGGTACAGGCCGTTGATGGCACTTCTTTAGCCTCCGGCCCTATTAAGCATCAAACCCACCTTTGGAGGTGGTCATACAAGGTACCCACAAGGAGAACTTGTCGTTCGACCTCATTACCACACCCCAGTTCGGGGTCATATTGGGAATACCCTGGTTGAAACACCATAACCCGTTAATCAACTGGGGTACGGGACAAGTGCTATTTGAGTCGGAAGAATGCCAACATTTCTGCCTCATAGAACCCGAGTCACCCTCATCTCCTGCCTCTGTTCTCGGCGCTATGGCTTCCTCCCACATCAGCGACACGGCACCTGACGGTACGTCAGCACACACCGTGGGAGCCGTTATGGCAGGCATTCCCAAGGAATACCAAGATTACCACATGGTTTTTGATAAGACCGTAGCGGAAGGCCTACCTCCACATAGGCCCTATGATTGCCCTATCGACCTCCTTCCAGAAACTCCCATACCCAAGGGAAGGGTTTATTCGCTATCACCATCTGAGGAACAAACCCTAAAGGACTATATACAACAGGCATTGCGTTTGGGTCATATCCGGCCGTCCTGCTCTCCGGCTGCTAGTCCTATATTCTTTGTACCAAAGAAAGAGGGGGATTTGCGCCCATGCGTGGATTACAGGCGATTGAATTCCATCACAATAAAGAACAGATATCCTATCCCTCTTATTTCCACGCTCCTGGATAGGCTGACTAAGGCATCGATCTATACCAAACTAGACCTAAGAGGGGCATATAACCTGGTCCGAATACGACGCGGTGACGAATGGAAAACCGCGTTTTGTTCCCGACAGGGGTTGTTCGAGTACACCGTGATGCCCTTCGGACTTTGCAATGCACCTGCAACGTTCCAACGTTTCATCGATGACATCTTTTCTGATATCTTGGATACGTATGTGGTGGTCTATCTAGACGACATCCTGATTTTTTCTTCCTCTTTGGAGGACCATGTCTCTCATGTCAGGGAAGTCCTATCACGCCTAAAGAAGAACGCATTATTTGCTAAACCCGAAAAATGCTCGTTCCATGTAAGAGAGGTGGACTTCCTGGGTTTCCACATTTCTCCTGGGGGGCTATCGATGAATCAATCCAAGGTCCGTGCTGTCACGGAATGGCCAATCCCTGGCAACACCAAACAATTACAATCTTTTATCGGCTTTGCAAATTTTTACCGACGCTTTATAATTGGGTTTTCTTCCATTGTATCTCCCTTGACAGCGTTAACTAGCCCTCTTGTCCCCTTTATCTGGACCTCCGTACACCAGATGGCGTTTGACACACTCAAATCTAGGTTTGTCTCAGCCCCTGTGTTGCAACACCCCGACCCAGATCTACCATATGTACTAGAAGCAGATGCCTCTTCGTTTGCCCTAGGTGCTGTGCTGTCCCAACCATGCCCTGCCACGGGCTGTTTACATCCGATTGCTTACCATTCACGGAAGTTCTCCGCAGCCGAATCCCACTACACGGTGACCGAGAAGGAACTCTTGGCCATAAAAGATGCCCTCCAGGTATGGCGGCACCACCTCATGGGGGCAAGGCACCAGACGATAGTGTACACAGACCATAAGAACCTTCAGGACTTGGCCTCGCTTAAATGCGCAAATAGCAGACAGGTGCGTTGGCACTTGTTTTTTGCTGCTTTTGACTTTGTGGTTAAGCACAGGCTGGGTTCGGTCCATGGCAAAGCTGACGCTCTTTCTCGCTCCCCTGGGGGGGAAACGCTGCCTCTGTTCCCAGACACGGTTTTAGGAAAGGGCCATGTCATATGTCTATGTACACCATCCCCACCCATGCTTACGGCCATCAAGCAATGGGTTTCCCAACATCCACACATTCTCAATGAATGGGATATCATACTTCAGGAGGGGTTGCCATTCGTCCAGGGTAGATTGTACCTTCCTACGAGCGACGTCCGCAATCAGGCGCTTGCTTGGTCCCACGACGCGGCTGTCAACGGCCACCCAGGGCAGCAACGTACTCATGAGTTGTTACACCGATGGTGTTGGTGGCCATCCATGAGACGAGACATAGATAACTATGTTAACACTTGCTCAGTATGTGCTCAATGTAAGGCTCGTAGAGGGAGTCCCTTGGGATTACTCCAACCACTACCTGTTCCCCCCAGGCCTTGGCATACCATCTCCATGGATCTTATCACAGACCTACCACGCAGACAGGGCTATGATACCATTTGGGTTATAGTAGATTCCTACACCAAAATGGGCCGCTTCATCCCCTGTACCGGCATTCCCTCAGCCCCGACCCTTGCCCGTCTGTTCTTTAAGGCTGTTTTTTGTCTTTTCGGTCTTCCGCAGGTCATTGTATCGGATCGTGGGTCACAGTTTACTTCCTGCTTCTGGCGTGCCCTCACCAAGCTCTTAGGCATTGATGCTCACTTTTCTTCTGCCTATCACCCAGAAAGCGATGGGCAGACGGAGAGAGTAAACCAGGCCCTGGAACAATACCTGCGTTGTTTGACCCTCCAGTATCAGGATTCCTGGTTTAACCTACTCCATCTTGCTGAGTTTGCATATAATAATGCCCGACATTCTGCTACGGGTTTCTCTCCCTTTTATTCTATGTACGGTCAGCATCCCCGCACTCTCCCATTACCTGACCTCACTTCTGCCACTCCTGCTGCTAATGCCTGTGTTCGCGATCTGGCCGATGTCCATGCTCAAACCCTTGTCCATCTTCATGAGGCACAGGCAGTTATGAAATCAAAGGCTGATAGGAAGCGGACAGCGGCCCCTGCTTATCACGTGGGTGATCGGGTATGGTTGTCGACCCGGCATTTACGCATCCCCGGTTGTCGCAAACTGTTGCCTCGCTTTATTGGTCCCTACAGAATCACTCGCGTCCTGAATCCTGTTGCTTTTCGCCTTGGGGTCCCTTCTGCCTGGCGGCTCCACCCGGTTTTTCATACTTCCCTTCTCAAGCCCTGCCTTGCTCCTACCCGTATCACTACTCCTCCTGCTCCCGTGTCACTGTCCACTCCTGATGAGTTCGAGGTCAATGCCATCATGGGTTCTCGTCTTCACAGGGGGCACCTTCAGTATCTCGTTGACTGGGTGGGTTATGGCCCTGAGGATCGCTCCTGGGTTCCCTCCTCTGATGTCCATGCCCCTCTCCTTGTTGCTCGATTTCATAGGGACTGCCCTGCCTGCCCACGAGGTCGTGGGCCATTGAGGGGGCACTCTGTTACGTCTCCTACACCTAACAACCCCTCTGCGGGTGCCACGCCCCCACCCTCGGCCTCTTGCCGTCCCACTCGCTCGCATACACATCCGATTGCACGCAGGTTCAGGCGCCCATTCAATCGTCATACCCGGGGGTTTACTCATACACCTGGCACTTACCTTCCCTCCCGCTACTGGCAGCTACACTGGAGGCTTCCATGTCATCAGGGTGCCCTGAATGGACCTCGGAGGATCCGCGCGTCACGTGACTCTCCAGTGCAGCAACACTCCCGTATCACGTGACTTCTGTCATTCCATCACGTGATATGCCGTCATTGAATAAAAGAGTCCGGAAGTCAATGAGCGGCGCTTCACAACTGTTCTACCCGGATCCCGTGACGCTCGTTCTATAACTGACTCTACGGATTTTCTCGACCACGTTTTTTTGATACCACGGATTGCCTTTGCCTTGCCCAAGTATTGACATTGGATCACCAGTTGCCGGACTACCTTTGCTACATTGGATTCCTAGTGCCTTTGCCTCTTGTTACCTCGTTTGGAACTGTTTTCTCGCTGCCTGACCCTTGGACTGTCCCTGGTTTGCCTTACGGATTTCGTTTCTTGCCCTGGATTCTTGGCCTCTGGCCTTCTTGCCTGTCTGCATACCCAACATCTGCCCTCCAACACGTGGGGAACTCCCAACGCCTCTCTGCTGTCATTTGAACATCCTTGCCAACACATTAGGTAAGCCATTTAGGATAATTTTCCTGGGGTTTTACACTTGCCAACTGCTCTGTGCTTATCCTATAACCTATTGCATTGCAGCGTTCGAGGGGTCCTTTTCCGGCTGTTCCCGAATCCAGGCCTACGAACCACTTCACCTGTGGCCTCAAAGACCGCACAGGCAGTATTTCTGGTGTTGTCTGTGCGGTACTTGGGGACGGAGGTATCCTTACTCTGCACGACCATCAAGTCTGTAACAGAGTGGGAGGCTTGAGCATTATTCCGTCAGTAGGTAATACTCCCTTTTCACGCACAGGGGAATATTCCTGCGAGCCAGAAAAGCCAGAGTAGAGGGGCCCTTCCTGTCCATCATCAGAGTCCTGCGCTTCACCATTGAAGAAGCATCAGCACTCGAAGCCAGACCTGCGCCTCCGTGGGAATCAGGTGAGCGTGACAAGGACAAAGACTGATATGTTTGGGATATTTCTTCTCTGTGAAAGATAGTGAGCTAAAGACTCTGGGAAAGTCCCTTGTAACCAGGACTAATGTCTGGCAGACGGACTCCCAGGACCCCCCCCCTGTCAATTTGCATAATTAAGTAACTTTGGGTCTCACCCTAAATTACTAGGGGAATCCAGATGTGGACCCCTTGCTCACTATTCTTAGAGAGGCACAGCTCCTCTCTACTGATGAGGTCCAACCAGACCGAAACATGTGTCTGGGGATGCTGTTGGTACTCTTGTTCAGAGGAGAATTTCCTAGCATTTCAGTGCTGGACTGCCCCAGGGCAGGACAAAGACTGATATGTTTGGGATATTTCTTCTCTGTGGAAGATAGTGAGCTAAAGACTCTGTGTAAGTCCCTTGTAACCAGGACTAATGTCTGGCAGAGGGACTCCCAGGACCCCCTTGTCAATTTGCATAATTAAGTAACTTTGGGTCTCACCCTAAGTTACTAGGGGAATCCAGATGTGGACCCCTTGCTCACTATTCTTAGAGAGGCACAGCTCCTCCTTACTGATGAGGTCCAACAAGACCGAAACACGTGTCTGGGGATGCTGTTGGTACTCTTGTTCAGAGAAGAATTGCCTAGCATTTCGGTGCTGGACTGCCCCAGGGCAGGACAAAGACTGATATGTTTGGGATATTTCTTCTCTGTGAAAGATAGTGAGCTAAAGACTCTGGGTAAGTCCCTTAGAGGGACTCTCAGGAACCCCCTTGTCAATTTGCATAATTAAGTAACTTTGGGTCTCACCCTAAATTACTAGTGGAATCCAGACGTGGACCCCTTGCTCATTATTCTTAGAGAGGCACAGCTCCTCCCCACTGATGAGGGTCAACCACACTGAAACACATGTCTGGGGATGCTGTTGGTACTCTTGTTCAGAGGAGAATTGCCTAGCATTTCGGTGCTGGACTGCCCCAGGGCAGGACAAAGACTGATATGTTTGGGATATTTCTTCTATGTGGAAGATAGTGAGCTAAAGACTGTGTGTAAGTCCCTTGTAACCAGGACTAATGTCTGGCAGAGGGACTCCCAGGACCCCCTTGTCAATTTGCATAATTAAGTAACTTTGGGTCTCAACCTAAGTTACTAGGGGAATCCAGATGTGGACCCCTTGCTCACTATTCTTAGAGAGGCACAGCTCCTCCCCACTGATGAGGGTCAACCACACTGAAACACATGTCTGGGGATGCTGTTGGTACTCTTGTTCAGAGAAGAATTGCCTAGCATTTCGGTGCTGGACTGCCCCAGGGCAGGACAAAGACTGATATGTTTGGGATATTTCTTCTCTGTGAAAGATAGTGAGCTAAAGACTCTAGGTAAGACCCTTGTAACCAGGACTAATGTCTGGCAGAGGGACTCCCATGACCCCCCTTGTCAATTTGCATAATTAAGTAACTTTGGGTCTCACCCTAAGTTAGTAGGGGAATCCAGATGTGGACCCCTTGCTCACTATTCATAGAGAGGCACAGCTCCTTCCTACTGATGAGGTCCAACCAGACTGAAACACGTGTCTGGGGATGCTGTTGGTACTCTTGTTCAGAAGAGAATTGCCTAGCTTTTCAGTGCTGTACTGCCCCAGGGCAGGACAAAGACTGATATGTTTGGGATATTTCTTCTCTGTGAAAGATAGTGAGCTAAAGACTCTAGGTAAGTCCCTTGTAACCAGGACTAAGGTCTGGCAGAGGGACTCCCAGGATCCCCCTTGTCAATTTGCATAATTAAGTAACTTTGGGTCTCACCCTAAGTTACTAGGGGAATCCAGACTTGGACCCCTTGCTCACTATCCTTAGAGAGGCACAGCTCCTTCCTACTGATGAAGTCCAACCAGACCGAAACACGTGTCTGGGGATGCTGTTGGTACTCTTGTTCAGAGGAGAATTGCCTAGCATTTCGGTGCTGGACTGCCCCAGGGCAGGAAAAAGACTGATATGTTTGGGATATTTCTTCTCTGTGAAAGATAGTGAGCTAAAGACTCTGGCTAAGTCCCTTGTAACCAGGACTAATGTCTGGCAGAGGGACTCCCATGACCCCCTTTGTCAATTTGCATAATTAAGTAACTTTGGTTCTCACCCTAAGTTAGTAGGGGAATCCAGATGTGGACCCCTTGCTCACTATTCATAGAGAGGCACAGCTCCTTCCTACTGATGAGGTCCAACCAGACCGAAACACGTGTCTGGGGATGCTGTTGGTACTCTTGTTCAGAAGAGAATTGCCCAGCTTTTCGGTGCTGTACTGCCCCAGGGCAAGACAAAGACTGATATGTTTGGGATATTTCTTCTCTGTGAAAGATAGTGAGCTAAAGACTCTAGGTAAGTCCCTTGTAACCAGGACTAATGTCTGGCAGAGGGACTCCCATGATCCCCCTTGTCAATTTGCATAATTAAGTAACTTTGGGTCTCACCCTAAGTTACTAGAGGAATCCAGACGTGGACCCCTTGCTCACTAGTCTTAGAGAGGCACAGCTCTTCCCTACTGATGAGGTCCAACCAGACTGTAACACATGTCTGGGGATGCTGTTGGTACTCTTGTTCAGAGGAGAATTGCCTATCTTTTCGGTGCTGGACTGCCCCAGGGCAGGACAAAGACTGATATGTTTGGGATATTTCTTCTCTGTGAACGATAGTGAGCTAAAGACTCTGGGTAAGTCCCTTGTAACAAGCACTAATGTCTGGCAGAGGGACTCCCAGGACCCCCCTTGTCAATTTGCATAATTAAGTAACTTTGGGTCTCACCATAAATTACTAGGGGAATCTAGACGTGGACCCCTTGATCACTATTCTTAGAGAGGCACAGCTCCTCCCTACTGATGAGGTCCAACCAGACCGAAACACGTCTCTGGGGATGCTGTTGGTACTCTTGTTCAGAGAAGAATTGCCTAGCATTTCGGTGCTGGACTGCCCCAGGGCAGGGCAAAGACTGATATGTTTGGGATATTTCTTCTCTGTGAAAGATAGTGAGCTAAAGACTCTAGGTAAGACCCTTGTAACCAGGACTAATGTCTGGCAGAGGGACTACCAGGATCCCCCTTGTCAATTTGCATAATTAAGTAACTTTGGGTCTCACCATAAATTACTAGGGGAATCCAGACGTGCACCCCTTGATCACTATTCTTAGAGAGGCACAGCGCCTCCCTACTGATGAGGTCCAACCAGACTGAAACACGTGTCTGGGGTTGCTGTTGGTACTCTTGTTCAGAGGAGAATTGCCTAGCAGTTCGGTGCTGGACTGCCCCAGGGCAGGACAAAGACTGATATGTTTGGGATATTTCTTCTCTGTGAAAGATAGTGAGCTAAAGACTCTAGGTAAGTCCCTTGTAACCAGGACTAATGTCTGGCAGAGGGACTCCCAGGACCCCCTTGTCAATTTGCATAATTAAGTAACTTTGGGTCTCACCCTAAGTTACTAGGGGAATCCAGACGTGTACCCCTTGCTCACTATTCTTAGAGAGGCACAGCTTCTCCTTACTGATGAGGTCCAACAAGACCGAAACACGTGTCTGGGGATGCTGTTGGTACTCTTGTTCAGAGGAGAATTTCCTAGCATTTCAGTGCTGGACTGCCCCAGGGCAGAACAAAGACTGATATGTTTGGGATATTTCTTCTCTGTGAAAGCTAGTGAGCTAAAGACTCTGGGTAAGTTCCTTGTAACCAGCACTAATGTCTGGCAGAGGGACTCCCAGGACCCCCCTTGTCAATTTGCATAATTAAGTAACTTTGGGTTTCACCCTAAATTACTAGGGGAATACAGACGTGGACCCCTTGCTCCCTATTCTTAGAGAGGCACAGCTCCTCCCTACTGATGAGGTCCAACCAGACTGAAACATGTGTCTGGGGATGCTGTTGGTACTCTTGTTCAGAGGAGAATTGCCTAGCATTTCGGTGCTGGACTGCCCCAGGGCAGGAAAAAGACTGATATGTTTGGGATATTTCTTCTCTGTGAAAGATAGTGAAATAAAGACTCTAGGTAAGTCCTTTGTAACTAGGACTAATGTCTGGCAGAGGGACTCCCAGGATCCCCCTTGTCAATTTGCATAATTAAGTAACTTTGGGTCTCACCCTAAATTACTAGGGGAATCCAGACGTGGACCCCTTGCTCACTATTCTTAGAGAGGCACAGCTCCTTCCTACTGATGAGGTCCAACCAGACCGAAACACGTGCCTGGGGATGCTGTTGGCACTCTTGTTTAGAGGAGAATTGCCTAGCATTTCGGTGCTGGATTGCCCCAGGGCAGGACAAAGACTGATATGTTTGGGATATTTCTTCTCTGTGAAAAATAGTGTGCTAAAGACTCTGGGTAAGTCCCTTGTAACGAGGACCCCCCTTGTCAATTTGCATAATTAAGTAACTTTGGATCTCACCCTACATTACTAGGGGAATCCAGACGTGGACCCCTTGCTCACTATTCTTAGAGAGGCACAGCTCCTCCCTATTGATGAGTTCCAACCAGACCGAAACACGTCTCGGGGGATGCTGTTGGTACTCTTGTTCAGAGAAGAATTGCCTAGCATTTCGGTGCTGGACTGCCCCAGTGCAGGACAAAGACTGATATGTTTGGGATATTTCTTCTCTGTGAAAGATAGTGAGCTAAAGACTCTGGCTAAGTCCCTTGTAACCAGGACTAATGTCTGGCAGAGGGACTCCCATGACCCCCCTTGTCAATTTGCATAATTAAGTAACTTTGGGTCTCACCCTAAGTTAGTAGGGGAATCCAGATGTGGACCTCTTGCTCACTATTCATAGAGAGGCACAGCTCCTTCCTACTGATGAGGTCCAACCAGACTGAAACACGTGTCTGGGGATGCTGTTGGTACTCTTGTTCAGAAGAGAATTGCCTAGCTTTTCGGTGCTGTACTGCCCCAGGGCAGGACAAAGACTGATATGTTTGGGATATTTCTTCTCTGTGAAAGATAGTGAGCTAAAGACTCTAGGTAAGTCCCTTGTAACCAGGACTAATGTCTGGCAGAGGGACTCCCAGGATCCCCCTTGTCAATTTGCATAAATAAGTGACTTTGGGTCTCACCCTAAGTTACTAGGGGAATCCAGACGTGGACCCCTTGCTCACTATCCTTAGAGAGGCACAGCTCCTTCCTACTGATGAAGTCCAACCAGACCGAAACACGTGTCTGGGGATGCTGTTGCTACTCTTGTTCAGAGGAGAATTGCCTAGCATTTCGGTGCTGGACTGCCCCAGGGCAGGTAAAAGACTGATATGTTTGGGATATTTCTTCTCTGTGAAAGATAGTGAGCTAAAGACTCTGGCTAAGTCCCTTGTAACCAGGACTAATGTCTGGCAGAGGGACTCCCATGACCCCCTTTGTCAATTTGCATAATTAAGTAACTTTGGTTCTCACCCTAAGTTAGTAGGGAAATCCAGATGTGGACCCCTTGCTCACTATTCATAGAGAGGCACAGCTCCTTCCTACTGATGAGGTCCAACCAGACTGAAACACGTGTCTGGGGATGCTGTTGGTACTCTTGTTCAGAAGAGAATTGCCTAGCTTTTCGGTGCTGTACTGCCCCAGGGCAAGACAAAGACTGATATGTTTGGGATATTTCTTCTCTGTGAAAGATAGTGAGCTAAAGACTCTAGGTAAGTCCCTTGTAACCAGGACTAATGTCTGGCAGAGGGACTCCCATGATCCCCCTTGTCAATTTGCATAATTAAGTAACTTTGGGTCTCACCCTAAGTTAGTAGGGGAATCCAGACGTGGACCCCTTGCTCACTATTCTTAGAGAGGCACAGCTCCTTCCTACTGATGAGGTCCAACCAGACTGAAACACGTGTCTGGGGATGCTGTTGGTACTCTTGTTCAGAGGAGAATTGCCTAGCATTTCGGTGCTGGACTGCCCCAGGGCAGGAAAAAGACTGATATGTTTGGGATATTTCTTCTCTGTGAAAGATAGTGAGCTAAAGACTCTGGCTAAGTCCCTTGTAACCAGGACTAATGTCTGGCAGAGGGACTCCCATGACCCCCTTTGTCAATTTGCATAATTAAGTAACTTTGGGTCTCACCCTAAGTTAGTAGGGGAATCCAGACGTGGACCCCTTGCTCACTATTCTTAGAGAGGCACAGCTCCTTCCTACTGATGAGGTCCAACCAGACCGAAACACGTGTCTGGGGATGCTGTTGGTACTCTTGTTCAGAGGAGAATTGCCTAGCATTTCGGTGCTGGATTGCCCCAGGGCAGGACAAAGACTGATATGTTTGGGATATTTCTTCTCTGTGAAAGATAGTGTGCTAAAGACTCTGGGTAAGTCCCTTGTAACGAGGACCCCCCTTGTCAATTTGCATAATTAAGTAACTTTGGATCTCACCCTACATTACTAGGGGAATCCAGACGTGGACCCCTTGCTCACTATTCTTAGAGAGGCACAGCTCCTCCCTATTGATGAGGTCCAACCAGACCGAAACACGTCTCGGGGGATGCTGTTGGTACTCTTGTTCAGAGAAGAATTGCCTAGCATTTCGGTGCTGGACTGCCCCAGGGCAGGACAAAGACTGATATGTTTGGGATATTTCTTCTCTGTGAAAGATAGTGAGCTAAAGACTCTGGGTAAGTCCCTTGTAACCAGGACTAATGTCTGGCAGAGGGACTCCCAGGACCCCCCCTGTCAATTTGCATAATTAAGTAACTTTGGGTCTCACCCTAAGTTACTAGGGGAATCCAGACGTGAGAGTGCACATCATCCTTTAGGATGGGGAAGCGCCTGCGTCGGTCTGCCCACGCAGCTGATAATGAAGAAGAAGAAGAAGAAGAAGAAGAAGAAGAAGAAGAAGAATCCAGACGTGGACCCCTTGCTCACTATTCTTAGAGAGGCACAGCTCCTCCCTACTGATGAGGTCCAACCAGACCGAAACATGTGTCTTGGGATGCTGTTGGTACTCTTGTTCAGAGGAGAATTGCCTAGCATTCCGGAGCTGGACTGCCCCAGGGCATGACAAAGACTGATATGTTTGGGATATTTCTTCTCTGTGAAAGATAGTGAGCTAAAGACTCTGGGTATGTCCCTTGTAACCAGGACTAATGTCTGGCAGAGGGACTCCCTGGACCCCCCTTGTCAATTTGCATAATTAAGTAACTTTGGGTCTCACCCTAAGTTACTAGGGGAATCCAGACATGGACCCCTTGCTCACTATTCTTAGAGAGGCACAGATCCTCCCTACTGATGAGGTCCAACCAGACCGAAACACGTGTCTGGGGATGGTGTTGTTACTTTTGTTCAGAGGAGAATTGCCTAGCATTTCGGTGCTCGACTGCCCCAGGGCAGGACAAATACTGATATGTTTGGGATATTTCTTCTCTGTGAAAGATAGTGAGCTAACGACTCTGGGTAAGTCCCTTAGAGGGACTCTCAGGACCCCCCCTTGTCAATTTGCATAATTAGGTAACTTTGGGTCTCACCCTAAGTTACTACGGGAATCCAGACGTGGACCCCTTGCTCACTATTCTTAGAGAGGCACGGCTCCTCCCTACTGATGAGGTCCAACCAGACCGAAACACTTGTCTGGGGATGCTGTTGGTACTCTTGTTCAGAGGAGAATTGCCTAGCAGGTTGGTGCTGGACTGCCCCAGGGCAGGACTGTCATGATGCCTACCTCCAAGGAGCCAGGTCCGACCCACCAACCCCATAGGCAGGCATCATTTCCCCCAGGGAAGTGCCAGCGGGCCCAAGCTGGGGCCCTTTGGACACAGTCCTGGCGCCTTAGGCGCCAGGCTCATGTTGGACCCCTGTCCTGGCGCCTTAGGAGTCAGGCTCATAAAGCTAGACATGTGTTCAAGTGTTTTAATGTGCACTTACCTGATGCAGACCATGCTGCTACATCCAGGCCCTCTTGAGGGAATTGGAGAGAAAGAAGACCTTACCTGCTAAAGCTGCATCACGGGGACATCACACCGACGATCCGGAAAGGGAAGACATCATTTTAAAAGCATTTCGTTTCGATCGCTGCAGCGCTGCATTTCACTCACCTTTCCTAGGCGCCTCCATCTTCAGCAGCGATCATCCGGATCCGCACCCACTTCCCAGAGCCTAGAGAGAAAAGACAAGAAAACAAAGTGAAAGAAGGAAGGGAAAAAGGAAAAGCTCAGTTTCCTTCTAAGACTTACCTGTTGGGTCATTCCCTTTCATTTCGGGTCCTGCCGTTTCCAGGCATTCCGGACCCCGGCCCCAAAGGGGAAAAAAGACAAAGACATTGAATGAGCGAATGCAAAGACATTACCTGAACGCTCTTCCAGAACTTACACTTCGGGTCAGCGCCATATCTCCGACATTCCGAACCCTGGCCCCTAAGGAGAAAAAGACATAAGCATTAGCGCTTGCTGCAATAAGACAATGAACATTACTATTAAGCTTGAACTTTAGAACTTGCAACAGAACTCTTACAGCGCCTCATCTGAATAGTCAAGCTTATATTGAACTCCCATCAAACCTCAATCCAGTGAAGTAACTGGGTTTCAACGCGCCCCTGCATCAGAAGTAGGATGGAGAACTCATCCTTCAAAACCCTAAGGTGAGACTTCACGGGGAATCGTGGAAGGGTATCGAGGAGGGTTGGAAGGGAGTGGGAGGCTTCAGCATTATTCCGTCAGTAGGTAATACTCCCTTTTCACGCACAGGGGAATATTCCTGCGAGCCAGAAAAGCCAGAGTAGAGGGGCCCTTCCTGTCCATCATCAGAGTCATGCGCTTCACCATTGAAGAAGCATCAGCACTCGAAGCCAGACCTGCGCCTCCGTGGGAATCAGGTGAGCGTGACAGAACGCAAAGCCTACCCACAATCTCCCATCCGGGCGCTATGGAGACTTCCGTGACAGATCAGCTGGCCCAGCTTTTGGGGGAATTACGGGCAGAAGTGCACTCAGCCCGCCAGGAGACTAACGCTCTCAAAAGAGAACTGATCCTATCCAAGGAAAGAACTGATGACCTGGCCAAAAGGTTATTGCAGGCCCAGGCAGGGCACACTCCTTTACCTAATTCCGGAAGGTACTTCCACATCAATGGGTTTGAATAACCCGGTACAAATCAATCTACCTGGACACATGCCTTTGGCCCCGCCTGAACGTTTTGCGGGGGATCCCAAGAAATATGCCGTCTTTATGAACCAATGTCGTTTACACTTTCTATGCAGACCCGGGGCCTTCCCTAACGACCAGACCAAGGTAGCCTTTATACTATCTTACCTCAGTGGCAGTGCTGCCGATTGGTCTATTCCATTGGTAAATCAGGATGATCCAATTCTCCAGGATTTTCAGGGCTTCCAGGCCAGCATGGAAAGATTGTTTGCTCGACACTCTCAAGGACAGGCCCTTGATAACGAACTGCTATCCTTACGACAAGGTAATCAGGATCTCCTGTCCTACGTTGCCACCTTTAATAGACTGGTTGTGGAAACTGGATGGCCAGAAAACAAAAGGATCACATTGTTTCATCGAGGGCTGCGCGGAGAGCTTAAGGATGTTCTAGCTCAGATAGTAGATCCACCCCAGGTCTGCGCAGACTACATAGACTTGGTGGTTCAACTTGATCACAGACTTCAAAATAGAAAAGCAGATCGGTTCAAGTAGGAAACCCGAGTACCGATCAAAACCCACGCTAACTCCAACAGTACCGACGTATCCGAACCTATGCAAATCGGCGGTGTTAAAGGACCATTAACGCAGAAGGAACGAGAGAGAAGGCGGCAAATGCAACTTTGTCTGTATTGCGGGACTTCCGGTCACTTTCTTCGAAATTGTCCGGTTAAACCACCTAAGAAGGTGGTTGGAGCCACTGATAACGATTTATTGACACCTGATTCGGGAAACGACCTAGCCCGACAAGCGTAGGGGTCCGCTTGCCGAGCTTGAAAACAAAATCTTTGACCTCGCATTTTGTCATGCCAATGGTGCTCGTGGACCCAAAACAGCCTCAGCAGTTGCATGCTGTAAAAGCATACATCGACAGTGGAGCTATTGGAAACTACATAGACCGTGAATTGGCTTCCAGTATTAAGCTCCCTCTCCGCCCGAAAGTAACCCAAGATGTTATTACTACAGTAGATGGAACCGAAATAGCCTCAGGACCTGTAACGCATTCCACTGTTGAAATGACACTGGTGGGTCAGGATGGACATCGGGAAGCAATCGTGTTTGATGTCATCAAGGCCCCACAATTTCAAGTAATTCTTGGAATTCCTTGGTTAGAAACACATAATCCCAGAATCGACTGGCGAGCAAAGAAGATAAGTTTTCCTGATTGTGAACCAACTTGTTATCCAAGAAATCCAGTTATGGGTCTAGCCTCAGCAACTTCCACCCCTGTTCAGCTACCGTCAGAATACCAAGAATTCCAAGACGTTTTTCAGAAGGAACAGGCTAACACGTTACCTCCCCATCGGTCTTACGATTGCCAAATCGATCTGGTACCCAATGCTCAACTACCTTGTAGTAGGATTTATGCTCTTACGGAACCTGAGAACCTGCATTTGCGTCAGTATTTAGATCAGTACCTAGCCAATGGTTTTATTCGCCCGTCCAAGTCTCCTGTCTCCTCAGCTCTGTTCTTCGTGCCGAAAAAAGAGGGCGACCTTAGAACATGTATAGACTATCGCGCCCTAAATCAAATTACGATTAAGAATCGTTATCCTCTGCCCCTGATCCCTGAGCTTATCGACCAGGTGAAAGACGCTTGTGTGTACACCAAGTTAGATCTCCGAGGAGCTTACCACCTGGTGCGTATAAAAGAAGGCGACGAATGGAAGACTGCATTCCGCACCAAATTTGGGCTCTTCGAATATCAGGTGATGCCCTTCGGTTTGTGCAATGCACCTGCCGCCTTTCAGTACTTTATGAATGATGTTCTTCGGGAACTTATCGATGTCTGTGGCATTGTTTATATTGACGACATCCTGGTGTACTCTTCTTCAGAATCTGATCACAGAAAACATGTTAGGGCAGTTCTTGAGAAATTGCGCCAGCATAGACTATTTGCAAAGCTCGGAAAATGCGTCTTTCATACCACAGAAGTTGAGTTTCTCGGATTCATCCTGACACCTCAAGGAGTCCGAATGGACTCGCGAAAGGTGGACGCCATCCTCAAATGGCCATCTCCTAGCTCGGTGAAGGGAGTTCAGAGCATGCTCGGCTTCGTCAATTTCTATCGAAGATTCATTCCGGAATTTTACCGAACAGTCCAACCCATCACAGCTCTCCTAAAGAAAAACAAACGCTTTGAATGGACTCTTGAGGCCGAACAAGCTTTCAGGACCTGAAAACCAAATTCACCTCTGCACCTGTATTGAAGCACCCGCACCCAGATCTCCCTTACATTGTGGAAACCGACGCATCCAGTTCGGCCATGGGAGCTGTCTTGTCGCAAAGAGACCCAGAAACTAACCAACTACACCCTGTGGCCTTTTGGTCCAGGAAATGTTCTCCTCCTGAAATCAACTGCGCAATTACCGACAAGGAGTTACTGGCTATTAAATCTGCTTTCAAGTCTCGGCGTCGCTACCTTCTCGGGGCAAGACACACCATCACTGTAATTACGGACCACAGAAATTTACAATATTTAAAGACGGCCAAAGCTCAATCTTCACGACAACTCCGATGGGCTCTATTCTTTGCGGAATTTGATTTCGTAATTACCTATCGCCCTGGCTGCAAGAATGGTAAAGCGGACGCCTTATCCCGGATTGGCATGGAAGAACCCAATTCGAGTTTAGAACCTGTGCCAATCATACCTGAACAAAGAATCTTAGGCCTAACTTCATTGCAAACTATTGAGGACATCCAAACGCAAGTAAAAAAACTTCTAGACTCTTCAGCCTTACTGGAATGGAGTCAAAAGGGTCCTCATTACACCGTTAAGGATGATTTACCCTACTTCTAGGAGCGGTTGTTTCTACCAAGTAAAGAATTGCAAGAACTTGTTATTGCCCATCATCATGAATCATTAATGGAAGGACACCCTGGTATCGCTAAAACGGAGGAAAAAATCAAACGCCACTTCTGGTGGCCTTCTTGGAGAAAAGACATAAAGTCTTTTGTATTGTCTTGCGGAATTTGCGCCCAAAACAAGGGTCAAAAGAAAAGGCCAGCCGGCCTACTTCAACCCTTGGATATTCCACCGGCACCATGGCACACCTTGTCAATGGACTTTATAACTGACCTGCCTCCTTGTGCTGGTTACAACACTATCCTTGTAATTGTGGATCTATTCTCCAAAATGGCCCACTTTATCCCTTTAAAAGGTTTGCCTTCAGCTTCCACCTTGGCCAAGGAATTTCTGGAGAATATAGTTTGCATACATGGTTTTCCTTCCATATTAGTCTCGGATCGTGGAAGTCAATTTATCTCCCATTTTTGGAAGAAATGTTGTCAACTAGCACAAATAGATGTGCGGTTATCCACCAGCCACCACCCCCAGACCGACGGACAAACCGAGAGAACCAATCAGACTCTCGAGCAATATCTTCGGTGCATGTTACACCAATCCGAGTTAAATTGGAAAGACATCCTTTGGATCGCAGAATATGCATACAACAATTCAGTGCATTCTGGAACCGGACAAACTCCTTTTTATACTTTGTATGGTCACCATCCTCGGACCTCTGATCTAGATCCACCTCTGACCCTGGAAATGCCCGCAGTAAATCATCTGCATTCCACAATAACCCGAGCCTTCAAAGAAGCTGCAACTCATTTACAGCAAGCCAAGAAAAAGTATAAAGAAAATGCTGATTTGCACCGAAGTAAAACTCCTCCTTACCAAGTAGGAGGCCGCGTATGGCTAGCAACGAAACATTTACCCCTCAAGGGCCCGCGAACCTTCCATCCCAGATTCATAGGACCTTATCCCATCAAGGCTATAATCAATCCCGTGGCCTTTAAACTGGATTTACCGTCTAACATGCGTATTCATCCAGTTTTTCATGCATCACTTTTGAAGCCAGTACAACCAGGGACCCAATTGTCCAAGCCTCCAGACCCAGTTCAAACTGAAGGGGAATTAGAATTCGAAGTTAAAGACATTTTAGACTCCAAGGTGTTAAAGTCAAAACTCTTCTATCTTGTTGACTGGAAGGGATATGGACCTCAGGAGAGATCGTGGAAGCCTAGTAACCATGTTCACGCACCTCGATTAATACAAAGGTTCCACCGGAGATTTCCGAACAAGCCAAAACCCCCGGAGGGAACAACCTTGGGAGGGGCCTTGAGGGGGGGTACTGTCAAGATGCCTACCTTCAAGGAGCCAGGTCCGACCCAGCAACCCCAAAGGCAGGCATCATTTCCCCCAGGGAAGTGCCAGCGGGCCCAAGCTGGGGCCCTTTGGACACAGTCCTGGCGCCTTAGGCGTCAGGCTCATGTTGGACCCCTGTCCTGGCGCCTTAGGCGCCAGGCTCATAAAGCTAGACATGTGTTCAAGTGTTTTAATGTGCACTTACCTGATGCAGACCATGCTGCTACATCCAGGCCCTCTTGAGGCCTGACTGGAACTACTTTACCTGTGGGACTACTTTCCACCTGGGTGTAGTCGGGGAAGGATACATACCTGATCGGTGGAAGGGTACATGCCTGGAACTTCTTCCAAAGCTATTTAAACCACGCCCGATCAGCAACTCACGCTTCGCGTTGTTCTGCTCCTCGCAGCTGGACGCTCACCGTGTCAGCTCCTGCATCTGGACTTCAGCCACGCCTGTAAGCATCCTGGGTCGCCTGCAAAAGGAGATAAGAGGGAATTGGAGAGAAAGAAGACCTTACCTGCTAAAGCTGCATCACGGGGACATCACACCGACGATCCTGAAAGGGAAGACATCATTTTAAAAGCATTTCGTTTCGATCGCTGCAGCGCTGCATTTCACTCACCTTTCCTGGGCGCCTCCATCTTCAGCAGCGATCATCCGGATCCGCACCCACTTCCCAGAGCCTAGAGAGAAAAGACAAGAAAACAAGGTGAGAGAAGGAAGGGAAAAAGGAAAAGCTCAGTTTCCTTCTAAGACTTACCTGTTGGGTCATTCCCATTTCATTTCGGGTCCTGCCGCTTCCAGGCATTCCGGACCCCGGCCCCAAAGGGGAAAAAAGACAAAGACATTGAATGAGCGAATGCAAAGACATTACCTGAACGCTCTTCCAGAACTTACACTTCGGGTCGGCGCCATATCTCCGGCATTCCAAACCCTGGCCCCTAAGGGGAAAAAGACATAAGCATTAGCGCTTGCTGCAATAAGACAATGAACATTACTATTAAGCTTGAACTTTAGAACTTGCAACAGAACTCTTACAGCGCCTCACCCGAATAGTCAAGCTTATATTGAACTCCCATCAAACCTCAATCCAGTGAAGAAACTGGGTTTCAACGCTCCCCTGCATCAGAAGCAGGATGGAGAACTCATCCTTCCAAACCCTAAGGTGAGACTTCACAGGGAATTGTGGAAGGGTATCGAGGAGGGTTGGAAGGGAGTGTGTTACGTCTCCTACACCTAACAACCCCTCTGCGGGTGCCATGCCCCCACCCTCGGCCTCTTGCCGTCCCACTCGCTCGCATACACATCCGATTGCACGCAGGTTCAGGCGCCCATTCAATCGTCATACCCGGGGGTTTACTCATACACCTGGCACTTACCTTCCCTCCAGCTCCTGGCAGCTACACTGGAGGCTTCCATGTCATCAGGGTGCCCTGAATGGACCTCGGAGGATCCACGCGTCACGTGACTCTCCAGTGCAGCAACACTCCCGTATCACGTGACTTCTGTCATTCCATCACGTGATATGCCGTCATTGAATAAAAGAGTCCGGAAGTCAATGAGCGGCGCTTCACAACTGTTCTACCCGGATCCCGTGACGCTCGTTCTATAACTGACTCTACGGATTTTCTCGACCACGTTTTTTTGATACCACGGATTGCCTTTGCCTTGCCCAAGTATTGACATTGGATCACCAGTTGCCGGACTACCTTTGCTACATTGGATTCCTAGTGCCTTTGCCTCTTGTTACCTCGTTTGGAACTGTTTTCTCGCTGCCTGACCCTTGGACTGTCCCTGGTTTGCCTTACGGATTTCGTTTCTTGCCCTGGATTCTTGGCCTCTGGCCTTCTTGCCTGTCTGCATACCCAACATCTGCCCTCCAACACGTGGGGAACTCCCAACGCCTCTCTGCTGTCATTTGAACATCCTTGCCAACACATTAGGTAAGCCATTTAGGATAATTTTCCTGGGGTTTTACACTTGCCAACTGCTCTGTGCTTATCCTATAACCTATTGCATTGCAGCGTTCGAGGGGTCCTTTTCCGGCTGTTCCCGAATCCAGGCCTACGAACCACTTCACCTGTGGCCTCAAAGACCGCACAGGCAGTATTTCTGGTGTTGTCTGTGCGGTACTTGGGGACGGAGGTATCCTTACTCTGCACGACCATCAAGTCTGTAACAGATTGTGAAGCCATTGGCGTCGGAGTATGGATTCCTCCGCCGGGGACCCCGTGACCGCTTTAATGCAGGCCGTAGCGGCTCTTAGGACTGACATGGCCACAGCCACAGCCGCCATTCACCACCGCCTAGACCTCCTACAAAGCGCACATCATTCCCCGTCTGTAGACATCGAGTTTAGGGATGCCACCCCTCCAGTCCAGGCCACACCTGCTCCCGCTCCTGCCCCTGTATTGATCCCAACCTCCTCTCCTCTTGCTGCCCCAGAACGCTTTCAGGGAGACCCACGGTCCTACCGCACCTTCATAAATCAATGCAGACTCCATTTCTTGTGCAGACCTCAGGCCTTCCCTGATTCGGTTACGAAAGCCGCTTTTCTCTTATCTCATCTATCAGGCATAGCGGCCACTTGGGCAAATCCGTTCTTGGAAGGCAACCATCCTGTATTGTATGATTTTGAGCTTCTGGTCACGGAGATGGCTAAAGTGTTTGATACCCGCTACAAGGCCCAGGCAAGGGACCTGGAACTATTGGACCTTACACAGGGTAAACAAACATTGATTGAGTACATCACCCGGTATAACCAACTCGCCGCTGAAACTTCTTGGCCTGAGGAAAAGAAGGCGATCGTGTTCTACCGAGGACTCAGTGGTGCTATGAAGGACGCCCTTTCAGTGGTCCCTGCCCTTCCTTCTGTTTTCACAGACCTTGTAGACCTTGCCCTACAGGTGGACGCCCGCAAATCCGAACGAAGGATGGAATCCACATTTGGGCAGCCATCTCCAGCGCCAACTTCCGGCGGTTCCGAGCCCATGCAAATAGGCGGAATCCGCAGTCCCATAACACAGTCAGAATGTGAACGTCGAAGAACCAACAATGCTTGTTTTTACTGTGGTCTAAACGGACATTTTGTAAAAGAATGCCCCCGCCGACCGAGAAACACGCCGGGTTTTCAGAAGGCTCGCCCATGATACCGGGGGCACCGGCGAGCCCTTTCACGACCCCCGCTGTCCCTGCATTTGGTCCTATCAGACCTGTTACAGTACAAGCCCTATTGAAACCCACTAGAGACATCATTCACACTGTTCAGATAGTGATAGACTCCGGAGCCACGGGTTGTTTCATGGACATTGCGCTAGCGCATCGTCTTAACCTACCTCTGATCCAAAAGGACCACCCCGAACCGGTACAGGCCGTTGATGGCACTTCTTTAGCCTCCGGCCCTATTAAGCATCAAACCCACCTTTGGAGGTGGTCATACAAGGTACCCACAAGGAGAACTTGTCGTTCGACCTCATTACCACACCCCAGTTCGGGGTCATATTGGGAATACCCTGGTTGAAACACCATAACCCGTTAATCAACTGGGGTACGGGACAAGTGCTATTTGAGTCGGAAGAATGCCAACATTTCTGCCTCATAGAACCCGAGTCACCCTCATCTCCTGCCTCTGTTCTCGGCGCTATGGCTTCCTCCCACATCAGCGACACGGCACCTGACGGTACGTCAGCACACACCGTGGGAGCCGTTATGGCAGGCATTCCCAAGGAATACCAAGATTACCACATGGTTTTTGATAAGACCGTAGCGGAAGGCCTACCTCCACATAGGCCCTATGATTGCCCTATCGACCTCCTTCCAGAAACTCCCATACCCAAGGGAAGGGTTTATTCGCTATCACCATCTGAGGAACAAACCCTAAAGGACTATATACAACAGGCATTGCGTTTGGGTCATATCCGGCCGTCCTGCTCTCCGGCTGCTAGTCCTATATTCTTTGTACCAAAGAAAGAGGGGGATTTGCGCCCATGCGTGGATTACAGGCGATTGAATTCCATCACAATAAAGAACAGATATCCTATCCCTCTTATTTCCACGCTCCTGGATAGGCTGACTAAGGCATCGATCTATACCAAACTAGACCTAAGAGGGGCATATAACCTGGTCCGAATACGACGCGGTGACGAATGGAAAACCGCGTTTTGTTCCCGACAGGGGTTGTTCGAGTACACCGTGATGCCCTTCGGACTTTGCAATGCACCTGCAACGTTCCAACGTTTCATCGATGACATCTTTTCTGATATCTTGGATACGTATGTGGTGGTCTATCTAGACGACATCCTGATTTTTTCTTCCTCTTTGGAGGACCATGTCTCTCATGTCAGGGAAGTCCTATCACGCCTAAAGAAGAACGCATTATTTGCTAAACCCGAAAAATGCTCGTTCCATGTAAGAGAGGTGGACTTCCTGGGTTTCCACATTTCTCCTGGGGGGCTATCGATGAATCAATCCAAGGTCCGTGCTGTCACGGAATGGCCAATCCCTGGCAACACCAAACAATTACAATCTTTTATCGGCTTTGCAAATTTTTACCGACGCTTTATAATTGGGTTTTCTTCCATTGTATCTCCCTTGACAGCGTTAACTAGCCCTCTTGTCCCCTTTATCTGGACCTCCGTACACCAGATGGCGTTTGACACACTCAAATCTAGGTTTGTCTCAGCCCCTGTGTTGCAACACCCCGACCCAGATCTACCATATGTACTAGAAGCAGATGCCTCTTCGTTTGCCCTAGGTGCTGTGCTGTCCCAACCATGCCCTGCCACGGGCTGTTTACATCCGATTGCTTACCATTCACGGAAGTTCTCCGCAGCCGAATCCCACTACACGGTGACCGAGAAGGAACTCTTGGCCATAAAAGATGCCCTCCAGGTATGGCGGCACCACCTCATGGGGGCAAGGCACCAGACGATAGTGTACACAGACCATAAGAACCTTCAGGACTTGGCCTCGCTTAAATGCGCAAATAGCAGACAGGTGCGTTGGCACTTGTTTTTTGCTGCTTTTGACTTTGTGGTTAAGCACAGGCTGGGTTCGGTCCATGGCAAAGCTGACGCTCTTTCTCGCTCCCCTGGGGGGGAAACGCTGCCTCTGTTCCCAGACACGGTTTTAGGAAAGGGCCATGTCATATGTCTATGTACACCATCCCCACCCATGCTTACGGCCATCAAGCAATGGGTTTCCCAACATCCACACATTCTCAATGAATGGGATATCGTACTTCAGGAGGGGTTGCCATTCGTCCAGGGTAGATTGTACCTTCCTACGAGCGACGTCCGCAATCAGGCGCTTGCTTGGTCCCACGACGCGGCTGTCAACGGCCACCCAGGGCAGCAACGTACTCATGAGTTGTTACACCGATGGTGTTGGTGGCCATCCATGAGACGAGACATAAATAACTATGTTAACACTTGCTCAGTATGTGCTCAATGTAAGGCTCGTAGAGGGAGTCCCTTGGGATTACTCCAACCACTACCTGTTCCCCCCAGGCCTTGGCATACCATCTCCATGGATCTTATCACAGACCTACCACGCAGACAGGGCTATGATACCATTTGGGTTATAGTAGATTCCTACACCAAAATGGGCCGCTTCATCCCCTGTACCGGCATTCCCTCAGCCCCGACCCTTGCCCGTCTGTTCTTTAAGGCTGTTTTTTGTCTTTTCGGTCTTCCGCAGGTCATTGTATCGGATCGTGGGTCACAGTTTACTTCCTGCTTCTGGCGTGCCCTCACCAAGCTCTTAGGCATTGATGCTCACTTTTCTTCTGCCTATCACCCAGAAAGCGATGGGCAGACGGAGAGAGTAAACCAGGCCCTGGAACAATACCTGCGTTGTTTGACCCTCCAGTATCAGGATTCCTGGTTTAACCTACTCCATCTTGCTGAGTTTGCATATAATAATGCCCGACATTCTGCTACGGGTTTCTCTCCCTTTTATTCTATGTACGGTCAGCATCCCCGCACTCTCCCATTACCTGACCTCACTTCTGCCACTCCTGCTGCTAATGCCTGTGTTCGCGATCTGGCCGATGTCCATGCTCAAACCCTTGTCCATCTTCATGAGGCACAGGCAGTTATGAAATCAAAGGCTGATAGGAAGCGGACAGCGGCCCCTGCTTATCACGTGGGTGATCGGGTATGGTTGTCGACCCGGCATTTACGCATCCCCGGTTGTCGCAAACTGTTGCCTCGCTTTATTGGTCCCTACAGAATCACTCGCGTCCTGAATCCTGTTGCTTTTCGCCTTGGGGTCCCTTCTGCCTGGCGGCTCCACCCGGTTTTTCATACTTCCCTTCTCAAGCCCTGCCTTGCTCCTACCCGTATCACTACTCCTCCTGCTCCCGTGTCACTGTCCACTCCTGATGAGTTCGAGGTCAATGCCATCATGGGTTCTCGTCTTCACAGGGGGCACCTTCAGTATCTCGTTGACTGGGTGGGTTATGGCCCTGAGGATCGCTCCTGGGTTCCCTCCTCTGATGTCCATGCCCCTCTCCTTGTTGCTCGATTTCATAGGGACTGCCCTGCCTGCCCACAAGGTCGTGGGCCATTGAGGGGGGACTCTGTTACGTCTCCTACACCTAACAACCCCTCTGCGGGTGCCACGCCCCCACCCTCGGCCTCTTGCCGTCCCACTCGCTCGCATACACATCCGATTGCACGCAGGTTCAGGCGCCCATTCAATCGTCATACCCGGGGGTTTACTCATACACCTGGCACTTACCTTCCCTCCCGCTACTGGCAGCTACACTGGAGGCTTCCATGTCATCAGGGTGCCCTGAATGGACCTCGGAGGATCCGCGCGTCACGTGACTCTCCAGTGCAGCAACACTCCCGTATCACGTGACTTCTGTCATTCCATCACGTGATATGCCGTCATTGAATAAAAGAGTCCGGAAGTCAATGAGCGGCGCTTCACAACTGTTCTACCCGGATCCCGTGACGCTCGTTCTATAACTGACTCTACGGATTTTCTCGACCACGTTTTTTTGATACCACGGATTGCCTTTGCCTTGCCCAAGTATTGACATTGGATCACCAGTTGCCGGACTACCTTTGCTACATTGGATTCCTAGTGCCTTTGCCTCTTGTTACCTCGTTTGGAACTGTTTTCTCGCTGCCTGACCCTTGGACTGTCCCTGGTTTGCCTTACGGATTTCGTTTCTTGCCCTGGATTCTTGGCCTCTGGCCTTCTTGCCTGTCTGCATACCCAACATCTGCCCTCCAACACGTGGGGAACTCCCAACGCCTCTCTGCTGTCATTTGAACATCCTTGCCAACACATTAGGTAAGCCATTTAGGATAATTTTCCTGGGGTTTTACACTTGCCAACTGCTCTGTGCTTATCCTATAACCTATTGCATTGCAGCGTTCGAGGGGTCCTTTTCCGGCTGTTCCCGAATCCAGGCCTACGAACCACTTCACCTGTGGCCTCAAAGACCGCACAGGCAGTATTTCTGGTGTTGTCTGTGCGGTACTTGGGGACGGAGGTATCCTTACTCTGCACGACCATCAAGTCTGTAACAGAGTGGGAGGCTTGAGCATTATTCCGTCAGTAGGTAATACTCCCTTTTCACGCACAGGGGAATATTCCTGCGAGCCAGAAAAGCCAGAGTAGAGGGGCCCTTCCTGTCCATCATCAGAGTCCTGCGCTTCACCATTGAAGAAGCATCAGCACTCGAAGCCAGACCTGCGCCTCCGTGGGAATCAGGTGAGCGTGACAAGGACAAAGACTGATATGTTTGGGATATTTCTTCTCTGTGAAAGATAGTGAGCTAAAGACTCTGGGAAAGTCCCTTGTAACCAGGACTAATGTCTGGCAGACGGACTCCCAGGACCCCCCCCCCTGTCAATTTGCATAATTAAGTAACTTTGGGTCTCACCCTAAATTACTAGGGGAATCCAGATGTGGACCCCTTGCTCACTATTCTTAGAGAGGCACAGCTCCTCTCTACTGATGAGGTCCAACCAGACCGAAACATGTGTCTGGGGATGCTGTTGGTACTCTTGTTCAGAGGAGAATTTCCTAGCATTTCAGTGCTGGACTGCCCCAGGGCAGGACAAAGACTGATATGTTTGGGATATTTCTTCTCTGTGGAAGATAGTGAGCTAAAGACTCTGTGTAAGTCCCTTGTAACCAGGACTAATGTCTGGCAGAGGGACTCCCAGGACCCCCTTGTCAATTTGCATAATTAAGTAACTTTGGGTCTCACCCTAAGTTACTAGGGGAATCCAGATGTGGACCCCTTGCTCACTATTCTTAGAGAGGCACAGCTCCTCCTTACTGATGAGGTCCAACAAGACCGAAACACGTGTCTGGGGATGCTGTTGGTACTCTTGTTCAGAGAAGAATTGCCTAGCATTTCGGTGCTGGACTGCCCCAGGGCAGGACAAAGACTGATATGTTTGGGATATTTCTTCTCTGTGAAAGATAGTGAGCTAAAGACTCTGGGTAAGTCCCTTAGAGGGACTCTCAGGAACCCCCTTGTCAATTTGCATAATTAAGTAACTTTGGGTCTCACCCTAAATTACTAGTGGAATCCAGACGTGGACCCCTTGCTCATTATTCTTAGAGAGGCACAGCTCCTCCCCACTGATGAGGGTCAACCACACTGAAACACATGTCTGGGGATGCTGTTGGTACTCTTGTTCAGAGGAGAATTGCCTAGCATTTCGGTGCTGGACTGCCCCAGGGCAGGACAAAGACTGATATGTTTGGGATATTTCTTCTATGTGGAAGATAGTGAGCTAAAGACTGTGTGTAAGTCCCTTGTAACCAGGACTAATGTCTGGCAGAGGGACTCCCAGGACCCCCTTGTCAATTTGCATAATTAAGTAACTTTGGGTCTCACCCTAAGTTACTAGGGGAATCCAGATGTGGACCCCTTGCTCACTATTCTTAGAGAGGCACAGCTCCTCCTTACTGATGAGGTCCAACAAGACCGAAACACGTGTCTGGGGATGCGGTTGGTACTCTTGTTCAGAGGAGAATTTCCTAGCATTTCAGTGCTGGACTGCCCGAGGGCAGGACAAAGACTGATATGTTTGGGATATTTCTTCTCTGTGAAAGATAGTGAGCTAAAGACTCTGGGTAAGTTCCTTGTAACCAGCACTAATGTCTGGCAGAGGGACTCCCAGGACCCCCCTTGTCAATTTGCATAATTAAGTAACTTTGGGTCTCACCCTAAGTTACTAGGGGAATCCAGACGTGGACCCCTTGCTCACTATTCTTAGAGAGGCACAACTCCTCCCTACTGATGAGGGCCAACCAGACTGAAACACATGTCTGGGGATGCTGTTGGTACTCTTGTTAAGAGGAGAATTGCTTAGCATTTCGGTGCTGGACTGCCCCAGGGCAGGACAAAGACTGATATGTTTGGGATATTTCTTCTCTGTGAAAGATAGTGAGCTAAAGACTCTGGGAAAGTCCCTTGTAACCAGCACTAATGTCTGGCAGACGGACTCCCAGGACTCCCCCCTGTCAATTTGCATAATTAAGTAACTTTGGGTCTCACCCTAAATTACTAAGGGAATCCAGATGTGGACCCCTTGCTCACTATTCTTAGAGAGGCACAGCTCCTCCCTACTGATGAGGTCCAACCAGACCAAAACACGTGTCTGGGGATGTTGTTGGTACTCTTGTTCAGAGTAGAATTTCCTAGCATTTCAGTGCTGGACTGCCCCAGGGCAGGACAAGGACTGATATGTTTGGGATATTTCTTCTCTGTGAAAGATAGTGAGCTAAAGACTCTAGGTAAGTCCCTTGTAACCAGGACTAATGTCTGGCAGAGGGACTACCAGGATCCCCCTTGTCAATTTGCATAATTACGTAACTTTGGGTCTCACCCTAAGTTACTAGGGGAATCCAGACGTGGACCCCTTGCTCACTATTCTTAGAGAGGCACATCTCTTCCCTACTGATGAGGTCCAACCAGACTGTAACACGTGTCTGGGGGTGCTGTTGGTACTCTTGTTCAGAGGAGAATTGCCTAGCTTTTCGGTGCTGGACTGCCCCAGGGCAGGACAAAGACTGATATGTTTGGGATATTTGTTCTCTGTGAAAGATAGTGAGCTAAAGACTCTGGGTAAGTCCCTTGTAACCAGCACTAATGTCTGGCAGAGGGACTCCCAGGACCCCCCTTGTCAATTTGCATAATTAAGTAACTTTGGATCTCACCATAAATTACTAGGGGAATCCAGACGTGGACCTCTTGATCACTATTCTCAGAGAGGCACAGCTCCTCCCTACTGATGAGGTCCAACCAGACCGAAACACGTCTCTGGGGATGCTGTTGGTACTCTTGTTCAGAGAAGAATTGCCTAGCATTTTGGTGCTGGACTGCCCCAGGGCAGGACAAAGACTGATATGTTTGGGATATTTCTTCTATGTGAAAGATAGTGAGCTAAAGACTCTGTGTAAGTCCCTTGTAACCAGGACTAATGTCTGGCAGAGGGACTCCCAGGACCCCCTTGCCAATTTGCATAATTAAGTAACTTTGGGTCTCACCCTAAGTTACTAGGGGAATCCAGATGTGGACCCCTTGCTCACTATTCTTAGAGAGGCACAGCTGCTCCTTACTGATGAGGTCCAACAAGACCGAAACACGTGTCTGGGGATGCGGTTGGTACTCTTGTTCAGAGGAGAATTTCCTAGCATTTCAGTGCTGGACTGCCCCAGGGCAGGACAAAGACTGATATGTTTGGGATATTTCTTCTCTGTGAAAGATAGTGAGCTAAAGACTCTGGGTAAGTTCCTTGTAACCAGCACTAATGTCTGGCAGAGGGACTCCCAGGACCCCCCTTGTCAATTTGCATAATTAAGTAACTTTGGGTCTCACCCTAAATTACTAGGGCAATCCAGACGTTGACCCCTTGCTCCCTATTCTTAGAGAGGCACAGCTCCTCCCTACTGATGAGGTCCAACCAGACTGAAACATGTGTCTGGGGATGCTGTTGGTACTCTTGTTCAGAGGAGAATTGCCTAGCATTTCGGTGCTGGACTGCCCCAGGGCAGGAAAAAGATTGATATGTTTGAGATATTTCTTCTCTGTGAAAGATAGTGAGCTAAAGACTCTGGCTAAGTCCCTTGTAACCAGGACTAATGTCTGGCAGAGGGACTCCCATGACCCCCCTTGTCAATTTGCATAATTAAGTAACTTTGGGTCTCACCCTAAGTTACTAGGGGAATCCAGATGTGGACCCCTTGCTCACTATTCATAGAGAGGCACAGCTCCTTCCTACTGATGAGGTCCAACCAGACTCAAACACGTGTCTGGGGATGCTGTTGGTACTCTTGTTCAGAGGAGAATTGCCTAGCTTTTCGGTGCTGTACTGCACCAGGGCAGGACAAAGACTGATATGTTTGGGATATTTCTTCATTGTGAAAGATAGTGAGCTAAAGACTCTGGGTAAGTCCCTTAGAGGGACTCTCAGGACCCCCCCCTTGTCAATTTGCATAATTAAGTAACTTTGGGTCTCACCGTAAGTTACTACGGGAATCCAGACGTGGACCCCTTGCTCACTATTCTTAGAGAGGCACGGCTCCTCCCTACTGATGAGGTCCAACCAGACCGAAACACGTGTCTGGGGATGCTGTTGGTACTCTTGTTCAGAGGAGAATTTCCTAGCATTTCAGTGCTGGACTGCCCCAGGGCAGGACAAAGACTAATATGTTTGGGATATTTCTTCTCTGTGAAAGATAGTGAGCTAAAGACTCTGGGTAAGTTCCTTGTAACCAGCACTAATGTCTGGCAGAGGGACTCCCAGGACCCCCCTTGTCAATTTGCATAATTAAGTAACTTTGGGTCTCACCATAAATTATTAGGGGAATCCAGACGTGGACCCCTTGATCACTATTCTTAGAGAGGCACAGCTCCTCCCTACTGATGAGGTCCAACCAGACCGAAACACGTCTCTGGGGATGCTGTTGGTACTCTTGTTCAGAGAAGAATTGCCTAGCATTTCGGTGCTGGACTGCCCCAGGGCAGGACAAAGACTGATATGTTTGGGATATTTCTTCTCTGTGAAAGATAGTGAGCTAAAGACTCTGGGTAAGTCCCTTAGAGGGACTCTCAGGAACCCCCTTGTCAATTTGCATAATTAAGTAACTTTGGGTCTCACCATAAGTTACTAGGGGAATCCAGACGTGGACCCCTTGCTCACTATTCTTAGAGAGGCACAGCTCCTCCCTACTGATGAGGTCCAACCAGACCGAAACACGTGTCTGGGGATGCTGTTGGTACTCTTGTTCAGAGAAGAATTGCCTAGCATTTCGGTGCTGGACTGCCCCAGGGCAGGACAAAGACTGATATGTTTGGGATATTTCTTCTCTGTGAAAGATAGTGAGCTAAAGATAGTGAGCTAAAGACTCTGGGTAAGTCCCTTAGAGGGACTCTACGGACCCCCTTGTCAATTTGCATAATTAAGTAACTTTGGGTCTCACCCTAAATTACTACGGGAATCCAGACGTGGACCCCTTGCTCACTATTCTTAGAGAGGCACAGCTCCTCCCTACTGATGAGGTCCAACCAGACCGAAACACGTGTCTGGGGATGCTGTTGGTACTCTTGTTCAGAGGAAAATTGCCTAGCAGTTCAGTGCTGGACTGCCCCAGGGCAGGACAAAGACTGATATGTTTGGGATATTTCTTCTCTGTGAAAGATAGTGAGCTAAAGACTCTGGGAAAGTCCCTTGTAACCAGGACTAATGTCTGGCAGAGGGACTCCCAGGACCCCCCTTGTCAATTTGCATAATTAAGTAACTTTGGGTCTCACCCTAAGTTACTAGGGGAATCCAGACATGGACCCCTTGCTCACTATTCTTAGAGAGGCACAACTCCTCCCTACTGATGAGGGCCAACCAGACTGAAACACATGTCTGGGGATGCTGTTGGTACTTTTGTTAAGAGGAGAATTGCTTAGCATTTCGGTGCTGGACTGCCCCAGGGCAGGACAAAGACTGATATGTTTGGGATATTTCTTCTCTGTGAAAGATAGTGAGCTAAAGACTCTGGGAAAGTCCCTTGTAACCAGGACTAATGTCTGGCAGATGGACTCCCAGGACTCCCCCCTGTTAATTTGCATAATTAAGTAACTTTGGGTCTCACCCTAAGTTACTAGGGGAATCCAGACGTGGACCCCTTGCTCACTATTCTTAGAGAGGCACAGCTCCTCCCCACTGATGAGGGTCAACCACACTGAAACACATGTCTGGGGATGCTGTTGGGACTCTTGTTCAGAGGAGAATTGCCTAGCATTTCGGTGCTGGACTGCCCCAGGGCAGGACAAAGACTGATATGTTTGGGATATTTCTTCTCTGTGGAAGATAGTGAGCTAAAGACTCTGTGTAAGTCCCTTGTAACCAGGACTAATGTCTGGCAGAGGGACTCCCAGGACCCCCTTGTCAATTTGCATAATTAAGTAACTTTGGGTCTCACCCTAAGTTACTAGGGGAATCCAGATGTGGACCCCTTGCTCACTATTCTTGGAGAGGCACAGCTCCTCCTTACTGATGAGGTCCAACAAGACCGAAACACGTGTCTGGGGATGCTGTTGGTACTCTTGTTCAGAGGAGAATTTCCTAGCATTTCAGTGCTGGACTGCCCCAGGGCAGGACAAAGACTGATATGTTTGGGATATTTCTTCTCTGTGAAAGATGGTGAGCTAAAGACTCTGGGTAAGTTCCTTGAAACCAGCACTAATGTCTGGCAGAGGGACTCCCAGGACCCCCCTTGTCAATTTGCATAATTAAGTAACTTTGGGTCTCACCCTAAATTACTAGGGGAATCCAGACGTGGACCCCTTGCTCCCTATTCTTAGAGAGGCACAGCTCCTCCCTACTGATGAGGTCCAACCAGACTGAAACATGTGTCTGGGGATGCTGTTGGTACTCTTGTTCAGAGGAGAATTGCCTAGCATTTCGGTGCTGGACTGCCCCAGGGCAGGAAAAAGACTGATATGTTTGGGATATTTCTTCTCTGTGAAAGATAGTGAGCTAAAGACTCTGGCTAAGTCCCTTGTAACCGGGACTAATGTCTGGCAGAGGGACTCCCAGGACCCCCCTTGTCAATTTGCATAATTAAGTAACTTTGGGTCTCACCCTAAGTTACTAGGGGAATCCAGACATGGACCCCTTGCTCACTATTCTTAGAGAGGCACAACTCCTCCCTACTGATGAGGGCCAACCACACTGAAACACATGTCTGGGGATGCTGTTGGTACTCTTGTTAAGAGGAGAATTGCTTAGCATTTCGGTGCTGGACTGCCCCAGGGCAGGACAAAGACTGATATGTTTGGGATATTTCTTCTCTGTGAAAGATAGTGAGCTAAAGACTCTGGGAAAGTCCCTTGTAACCAGGACTAATGTCTGGCAGATGGACTCCCAGGACTCCCCCCTGTTAATTTGCATAATTAAGTAACTTTGGGTCTCACCCAAAGTTACTAGGGGAATCCAGACGTGGACCCCTTGCTCACTATTCTTAGAGAGGCACAGCTCCTCCCCACTGATGAGGGTCAACCACACTGAAACACATGTCTGGGGATGCTGTTGGTACTCTTGTTCAGAGGAGAATTGCCTAGCATTTCGGTGCTGGACTGCCCCAGGGCAGGACAAAGACTGATATGTTTGGGATATTTCTTCTCTGTGGAAGATAGTGAGCTAAAGACTCTGTGTAAGTCCCTTGTAACCAGGACTAATGTCTGGCAGAGGGACTCCCAGGACCCCCCTTGTCAATTTGCATAATTAAGTAACTTTGGGTCTCACCCTAAGTTACTAGGGGAATCCAGAGGTGGACCCCTTGCTCACTATTCATAGAGAGGCACAGCTCCTTCCTACTGATGAGGTCCAACCAGACCGAAACACGTGTCTGGGGATGCTGTTGGTACTCTTGTTCAGAGGAGAATTGCCTAGCATTCCGGAGCTGGACTGCACCCCGGCACGACAAAGACTGATATGTTTGGGATATTTCTTCTCTGTGATAGATAGTGAGCTAAAGACTCTGGGTAAGTCCCTTGTAACCAGGACTAATGTCTGGCAGGGGGACTCCAAGGACCCCCTTGTCAATTTGCATAATTAAGTAACTTTGGGGCTCACCCTAAGTTACTAGGGGAATCCAGACGTGGACCCCTTGCTCACTATTCTTAGAGAGGCACAGATCCTCCTTACTGATGAGGTCCAACAAGACCGAAACACGTGTCTGGGGATGCGGTTGGTACTCTTGTTCAGAGGAGAATTTCCTAGCATTTCAGTGCTGGACTGCCCCAGGGCAGGACAAAGACTGATATGTTTGGGATATTTCTTCTCTGTGAAAGATAGTGAGCTAAAGACTCTGGGTAAGTTCCTTGTAACCAGCACTAATGTCTGGCAGAGGGACTCCCAGGACCCCCCTTGTCAATTTGCATAATTAAGTAACTTTGGGTCTCACCCTAAATTACTAGGGCAATCCAGACGTGGACCCCTTGCTCCCTATTCTTAGAGAGGCACAGCTCCTCCCTACTGATGAGGTCCAACCAGACTGAAACATGTGTCTGGGGATGCTGTTGGTACTCTTGTTCAGAGGAGAATTGCCTAGCATTTCGGTGCTGGACTGCCCCAGGGCAGGAAAAAGATTGATATGTTTGAGATATTTCTTCTCTGTGAAAGATAGTGAGCTAAAGACTCTGGCTAAGTCCCTTGTAACCAGGACTAATGTCTGGCAGAGGGACTCCCATGACCCCCCTTGTCAATTTGCATAATTAAGTAACTTTGGGTCTCACCCTAAGTTACTAGGGGAATCCAGATGTGGACCCCTTGCTCACTATTCATAGAGAGGCACAGCTCCTTCCTACTGATGAGGTCCAACCAGACTCAAACACGTGTCTGGGGATGCTGTTGGTACTCTTGTTCAGAGGAGAATTGCCTAGCTTTTCGGTGCTGTACTGCACCAGGGCAGGACAAAGACTGATATGTTTGGGATATTTCTTCATTGTGAAAGATAGTGAGCTAAAGACTCTGGGTAAGTCCCTTAGAGGGACTCTCAGGACCCCCCCCTTGTCAATTTGCATAATTAAGTAACTTTGGGTCTCACCGTAAGTTACTACGGGAATCCAGACGTGGACCCCTTGCTCACTATTCTTAGAGAGGCACGGCTCCTCCCTACTGATGAGGTCCAACCAGACCGAAACACGTGTCTGGGGATGCTGTTGGTACTCTTGTTCAGAGGAGAATTTCCTAGCATTTCAGTGCTGGACTGCCCCAGGGCAGGACAAAGACTAATATGTTTGGGATATTTCTTCTCTGTGAAAGATAGTGAGCTAAAGACTCTGGGTAAGTTCCTTGTAACCAGCACTAATGTCTGGCAGAGGGACTCCCAGGACCCCCCTTGTCAATTTGCATAATTAAGTAACTTTGGGTCTCACCATAAATTATTAGGGGAATCCAGACGTGGACCCCTTGATCACTATTCTTAGAGAGGCACAGCTCCTCCCTACTGATGAGGTCCAACCAGACCGAAACACGTCTCTGGGGATGCTGTTGGTACTCTTGTTCAGAGAAGAATTGCCTAGCATTTCGGTGCTGGACTGCCCCAGGGCAGGACAAAGACTGATATGTTTGGGATATTTCTTCTCTGTGAAAGATAGTGAGCTAAAGACTCTGGGTAAGTCCCTTAGAGGGACTCTCAGGAACCCCCTTGTCAATTTGCATAATTAAGTAACTTTGGGTCTCACCATAAGTTACTAGGGGAATCCAGACGTGGACCCCTTGCTCACTATTCTTAGAGAGGCACAGCTCCTCCCTACTGATGAGGTCCAACCAGACCGAAACACGTGTCTGGGGATGCTGTTGGGACTCTTGTTCAGAGGAGAATTGCCTAGCATTTCGGTGCTGGACTGCCCCAGGGCAGGACAAAGACTGATATGTTTGGGATATTTCTTCTCTGTGGAAGATAGTGAGCTAAAGACTCTGTGTAAGTCCCTTGTAACCAGGACTAATGTCTGGCAGAGGGACTCCCAGGACCCCCTTGTCAATTTGCATAATTAAGTAACTTTGGGTCTCACCCTAAGTTACTAGGGGAATCCAGATGTGGACCCCTTGCTCACTATTCTTGGAGAGGCACAGCTCCTCCTTACTGATGAGGTCCAACAAGACCGAAACACGTGTCTGGGGATGCTGTTGGTACTCTTGTTCAGAGGAGAATTTCCTAGCATTTCAGTGCTGGACTGCCCCAGGGCAGGACAAAGACTGATATGTTTGGGATATTTCTTCTCTGTGAAAGATGGTGAGCTAAAGACTCTGGGTAAGTTCCTTGAAACCAGCACTAATGTCTGGCAGAGGGACTCCCAGGACCCCCCTTGTCAATTTGCATAATTAAGTAACTTTGGGTCTCACCCTAAATTACTAGGGGAATCCAGACGTGGACCCCTTGCTCCCTATTCTTAGAGAGGCACAGCTCCTCCCTACTGATGAGGTCCAACCAGACTGAAACATGTGTCTGGGGATGCTGTTGGTACTCTTGTTCAGAGGAGAATTGCCTAGCATTTCGGTGCTGGACTGCCCCAGGGCAGGAAAAAGACTGATATGTTTGGGATATTTCTTCTCTGTGAAAGATAGTGAGCTAAAGACTCTGGCTAAGTCCCTTGTAACCGGGACTAATGTCTGGCAGAGGGACTCCCAGGACCCCCCTTGTCAATTTGCATAATTAAGTAACTTTGGGTCTCACCCTAAGTTACTAGGGGAATCCAGACATGGACCCCTTGCTCACTATTCTTAGAGAGGCACAACTCCTCCCTACTGATGAGGGCCAACCACACTGAAACACATGTCTGGGGATGCTGTTGGTACTCTTGTTAAGAGGAGAATTGCTTAGCATTTCGGTGCTGGACTGCCCCAGGGCAGGACAAAGACTGATATGTTTGGGATATTTCTTCTCTGTGAAAGATAGTGAGCTAAAGACTCTGGGAAAGTCCCTTGTAACCAGGACTAATGTCTGGAAGATGGACTCCCAGGACTCCCCCCTGTTAATTTGCATAATTAAGTAACTTTGGGTCTCACCCAAAGTTACTAGGGGAATCCAGACGTGGACCCCTTGCTCACTATTCTTAGAGAGGCACAGCTCCTCCCCACTGATGAGGGTCAACCACACTGAAACACATGTCTGGGGATGCTGTTGGTACTCTTGTTCAGAGGAGAATTGCCTAGCATTTCGGTGCTGGACTGCCCCAGGGCAGGACAAAGACTGATATGTTTGGGATATTTCTTCTCTGTGGAAGATAGTGAGCTAAAGACTCTGTGTAAGTCCCTTGTAACCAGGACTAATGTCTGGCAGAGGGACTCCCAGGACCCCCCTTGTCAATTTGCATAATTAAGTAACTTTGGGTCTCACCCTAAGTTACTAGGGGAATCCAGAGGTGGACCCCTTGCTCACTATTCATAGAGAGGCACAGCTCCTTCCTACTGATGAGGTCCAACCAGACCGAAACACGTGTCTGGGGATGCTGTTGGTACTCTTGTTCAGAGGAGAATTGCCTAGCATTCCGGAGCTGGACTGCACCCCGGCACGACAAAGACTGATATGTTTGGGATATTTCTTCTCTGTGAAAGATAGTGAGCTAAAGACTCTGGGTAAGTCCCTTGTAACCAGGACTAATGTCTGGCAGGGGGACTCCAAGGACCCCCTTGTCAATTTGCATAATTAAGTAACTTTGGGGCTCACCCTAAGTTACTAGGGGAATCCAGACGTGGACCCCTTGCTCACTATTCTTAGAGAGGCACAGATCCTCCGTACTGATGAGGTCCAACCAGACCGAAATACGTGTCTCGGGATGGTGTTGGTACTCTTGTTCAGAGGAGAATTGCCTAGCATTTCGGTGCTGGACTGCCCCAGGGCAGGACAAAGACTGATATGTTTGGGATATTTCTTCTCTGTGAAAGATAGTGAGCTAAAGACTCTGGGTAAGTCCCTTAGAGGGACTCTCAGGACCCCCCCTTGTCAATTTGCATAATTAAGTAACTTTGGGTCTCACCCTAAGTTACTACGGGAATCCAGACGTGGACCCCTTGCTCACTATTCTTAGAGAGGCATGGCTCCTCCCTACTGATGAGGTCCAACCAGAACGAAACACGTGTCTGGGGATGCTGTTGGTACTCTTGTTCAGAGGAGAATTGCTTAGCAGTTTGGTGCTGGACTGCCCCAGGGCAGGACAAAGACTGATATGTTTGGGATATTTCTTCTCTGGGAAAGATAGTGAGCTAAAGACTCTGGGGAAAGTCCCTTGTAACCAGGACTAATGTCTGGCAGAGGGACTCCCAGGACCCCCCTTGTCAATTTGCATAATTAAGTAACTTTGGGTCTCACCCTAAGTTACTAGGCGAATCCAGACGTGGACCCCTTGCTCACTATTCTTAGAGAGGCACAACTCCTCCCTACTGATGAGGTCCAACCAGACCGAAACACGTGTCTGGGGATGCTGTTGGTACTCTTATTCAGAGGAGAATTGCCTAGCATTTTGGTGCTGTACTGCCCCAGGGCAGGACAAAGACTGATATGTTTGGGATATTTCTTCTCTGTGAAAGATAGTGAGCTAAAGACTCTGGGTAAGTCCCTTGTAACCAGGACTAATGTCTGGCAGAGGGACTCCCAGGACCCCCCCATGTCAAATTGCATAATTAAGTAACTTTGGGTCTCACCCTAAGTTACTAGGGGAATCCAGATGTGGACCCCTTGCTTGCTCACTATTCTTAGAGAGGCACAGCTCCTTCCTACTGATGAGGTCCAACCAGACCGAAACACGTGTCTGGGGATGCTGTTGGTACTCTTGTTCAGAGGAGAATTTCCTAGCATTTCAGTGCTGGACTGCCCCAGGGCAGGACAAAGACTGATATGTTTGGGATATTTCTTCTCTGTGAAAGATAGTGAGCTAAAGACTCTAGGTAAGTCCCTTGTAACCAGAACTAATGTCTGGCAGAGGAACTCCCAGGATCCCCCTTGTCAATTTGCATAACTAAGTAACTTTGGGTCTCACCCTAAGGTACTAGGGGAATCCAGACGTGGACCCCTTGCTCCCTATTCTTAGAGAGGCACAGCTCCTCCCTACTGATGAGGTCCAACCAGACCGAAACACGTCTCTGGGGATGCTGTTGGTACTCTTGTTCAGAGAAGAATTGCCTAGCATTTCGGTGCTGGACTGCCGCAGGGCAGGACAAAGACTAATATGTTTGGGATATTTCTTCTCTGTGAAAGATAGTGTGCTAAAGATTCTGGGTAAGTCCCTTGTAACCAGGACTAATGTCTGGCAGAGGGACACCCAGGACCCCCCTTGTCAATTTGCATAATTAAGTAACTTTGGGTCTCACCCTAAATTACTAGGGCAATCCAGATGTGGACCCCTTGCTCACTATTCTTAGAGAGGCACAGCTCCTCCCTACTGATGAGGTCCAACCAGACCGAAACACGTCTCGGGGGATGCTGTTGGTGCTCTTGTTCAGAGAAGAATTGCCTAGCATTTCAGTGCTGGACTGCTCCAGGGCAGACACAAAGACTGATATTTTTGGGATATTTCTTCTCTGTGAAAGATAGTGAGCTAAAGACTCTGGGTAAGTCCCTTGTAACAAGGACTAATGTCTGGCAGAGGGACTCCCAGGACCCCCCTTGTCAATTTGCATAATTAAGTAACTTTGGGTCTCACCCTGAGTTACTAGGGGAATCCAGACGTGAGGGTGCATATCATCCTTTAGGATGGGGAAGCGCCTGCCTGGGTCTGCCCATGCTTATTATTATTATTATGATGATGATGATGATGATTCATCCTCCTCCTCCTCCTCCTCCTCCTCCTCCTCCTCCTCCTCCTCCTCCTCCTCCTCCAGACGTGGACCCCTTGCTCGCTATTCTTAGAGAGGCACAGATCCTCCCTACTGATGAGGTCCAACCAGACCGAAACATGTCTCGGGGGATGTGTTGGTACTCTTGTTCAGAGGAGAATTGCCTAGCATTTCGGTGCTCGACTGCCCCAGGGCAGGACAAAGACTGATATGTTTGGGATATTTCTTCTCTGTGAAAGATAGTGAGCTAAAGACTCTGGGTAAATCCCTTAGAGGGACTCTCAGGACCCCCCTTGTCAATTTGCATAATTAAGTAACTTTGGGTCTCACCCTAAGTTACTACGGGAATCCAGACGTGGACCCCTTGCTCACTATTCTTAGAGAGGCACGGCTCCTCCCTACTGATGAGGTGTCTGGGGATGCTGTTGGTACTCTTGTTCAGAGGAGAATTGCCTAGCAGTTTGGTGCTGGACTGCCCCAGGGCAGGACAAAGACTGATATGTTTGGGATATTTCTTCTCTGGGAAAGATAGTGCGCTAAAGACTCTGGCAAAGTCCCTTGTAACCAGGACTAATGTCTGGCAGAGGGACTCCCAGGACCCCCCTTGTCAATTTGCATAATTAAGTAACTTTGGGTCTCACCCTAAGTTACTAGGGGAATCCAGACCTGGACCCCTTGCTCACTATTCTTAGAGAGGCACAACTCCTTCCTACTGATGAGGTCCAACCAGACCGAAACACGTGTCTGGGGATGATGTTGGTACTCTTGTTCAGAGGAGAATTGCCTAGCATTTCGGTGCTGGACTGCCCCAGGGCAGGACAAAGACTGATATGTTTGGGATATTTCTTCTCTGTGAAAGATAGTGAGCTAAAGACTCTTGGTAAGTCCCTTGTAACCAGGACTAATGTCTGGCAGAGGGACTCCCAGGACCCCCCTTGTCAATTCTTTATCAAGGTAGACTGTGATAATAAGCTATTCCCAACTCTTGGATCCTGTTCTGCCTTGTATGCCCCTTTCTTTACAGGTTGTGGACCCTTACTGTGTACTATCCTTTAGGCCATTGCTGACTGTATATATGTTTAATAGTAGTGTTGTGTTGGTTTAGTTATTACTGCTAAGATTTGCTTTGTGTATGATTTAAAAAAGCATTTAATAAAGGTGTATGTATTTTTGATATATACACATGACAGAGTAATTTGCAGTGCCATTTACTGTGTGTGCTCATTGTGGGCTTTTGATCACCCTCACCCTTACTGAGACCTAGTCTTGACCGCTGCCAATGCTACCTTGATTGGTCTGGCTTGTCCAGAAGGTTACCCTGTTCCAAAAAACTAGGCTGGCCTTCTGAACCTCTGCCCACCAGGTCAGAGTTCAGAAATCCATCTTAATAGCTGTGCTTCACTCACCGGCTTCAGTGACGCTGCAATTGAGGGTTGCTCTGCTTCACCAACTTCCTCGACCACTGCTACTGCTTCTGGCTCACATGGGTCCCACACCCTTCTCCAACAGGGGTGTCTCCAATCTGGGCACTTCAATTGGGAGCTCCTTTTCCTCCCAAGGCTCTCAGCTTGCCTTCTGCTTCTGGCCTTGGTCGCCTGCACAGTTTCGGCTCTGCAATCACAGCAACTCAGTTCACATGGGGAAACCTCCGCTTCCAGCACGTCTTGCGCTGGGCAGCCTCTACAATTTAGGGTTTGGGAGAACAGGACCCTCTCAGAACTTGCAGGTGAAATTTGCTGTCTCCACCTTTCGGCGTCCCTTCTGTGCTCCCACCTCCTTGTGACTAGCCAGCCTCATGTTTCGCCTTGGCTACTATTACTGCCAGCTTTACAACTCCTGTTCCAGCTCCTACTTCTGCCTTCTTGCTGGGGCCTTTTATGCCTCAAATGTTTGACAATAGGCTTCAGTTGCAGGCTGTTAGCCTTAATTACATAACTACTACAATGGCTACTAGACTTCATTGCCTGACTACTACAGCCACATGCCTCTTCATCCTTCTTCCTCCTCTCAGTACTTCTAGGATTCTGGGACATGTAGTTCTTTTCAACAATGTTAGGTTTTTATACTTCTGAATTACTTGTAAGCCTGAATTTAATTCCTTTAAGGTTTTTAACAGAGGGGTTGTGCAATTTAGCTTTTCCAGAGAAAGATTGTTAAGCGAAGACAACATTTCCATAATCCTTTGCATGGCACCCTTAGGACAGAGGATGGTATTTAATTTGGGATATCAAAAAGGATCTTTCTTTTGGTATAGTGTGCTTTGATTTTATAACCTTAAAGTTCACAACCTTACATTTAATATGAGGTTGAGAGATATTAAAATGGCAATAGGCCATAATCTCTTTAGGTACAGTGGTAAGAATCTTCCTGTTGGCGGATAAATATGGTGTCTTATCCCATAGAATCTCCTCACTACCCTGGGCCCTGTCTCCTCCCTGGTGATCCTCCCGCAGTACATCACCCCCAAGGTTGGGATCAGGAAGCGTCTGCCTTTCCCTTGCCACCTGGGAGGAACCTTTAGGCAAGTGTTCAGTGAGGGATCCATAAGATTCTTTACAATGCTCCCTCTCACAAGCTGCCAGAGCACTATTACAAAACATAGAAACCTTTGAGCAGAAGGATGTTGGCACGGGTTGCACACTAATACGAGGGAGTGTGCTTATTCCTCAACAGCACATGATTGTTTTGCGCAACTTTGGATTGTGTGATACTTCCTCATATTCTCTCTGGTCATTCCCTAATTATGGTTGGAATCTCAATAGACTTAGCCCATTTTAGCTCATTTTAACACCGCCCCCAACTCCCCCTCCATCCTGGCGGTTTTAACCTGACATCTTTACTAAATTGGTATTTTACAACTCTCTCTCTGAAGAAATATCAAATGTTTCCTTGAAGAACATTACGACCCAGGCGGTAAGTTACCGCCTGGGCCGTGACTTTACCACCATGGCGTAAACTACGTTTACGCCATGGTGGTTGGCGGACTTACCGCCCCATTCCGACCTAGGCGGGGCGGTAAGTCCCCAATCCCCATTTACCCTTCCCCATTCCCATTTTTGCCCCATAGGGCATAATGGGAGTGGGGAAGGCGTTAATTACGCCACCGTAAATTACGGTGGCGTAATTAACTCCATGGTCCCTTAGCGCCATGGATTTTAACACCTGCTAAAAGCAGGTGTTAAAAGCACCATGGCGCTAGGGGACCTCGTAATCAGGCGGTAAGGGTCGGCGCTGTTAACGCTGCCGTAAACCCCTTACCGCCTGAGTTGTAATGAGGCCCGTCATTGTTGTAATATGCAAGACCTTCAGTAGTTACATTCGAGGGTGCATATCTCAGAGAAGGTGGAGGGATTATGCTTTCTCCATAAAGATATGTCAATACTACAAACAGGAGATTTGCAGGCTGGAGACTGATGATGATACGTCCTTCTTCTGATTAAAGATAAATGCTCAGTTTTGTGATGAGACCCTTTGTGAAACCAGATGCATGGATCGTAGGGTATGGGGAAAGGGATCATACCGAAAAATAATTGTCCTGGACAATATGTCAGGAGGAATAGGGTGAGAGTAGAAATATACTGGGGACAGAGAGCTTTTATAGCAGTGACAGGGATATGTGTCATACGTACACTTCATATTATGGCACTTCAAAGTCATCTACACAATGTATTCCTACATCTCAGAAAAATATCTTTTTATATTGTGTCTCTGTCTGGATGATTCACATAAAGAATCTCTGGAGGCTCCCATAGAAGAATCTGGAATTGCCTGAGGGATTTGTGGATTTGCTTCTAGAAAAGATGCTGGCCCTGACTGGAATGGAGCTGAATTTTAAAAATAACTTTTGGATCTTCTCATTCACAAATGTGTGTCTTCTCATTCCCAAACTCACATTTTTTTTTAACCAGGAGGCTATTCTTGGGTACTCTCATCTCGAGTCAGTAAGATCGGCTTTGATGACATTCCTCCTTAAGCCAGGAGAGAAAAGAAAAAAATGGCCATCTCACAGACTGCCCTCCTGAACCTGTACAGTAAAATTCTGGATAAATTCCTTGCAACTTACCTTTTCCCTTGTTTACCTCTAATGTGCTTCTGGACCTGTCCGTTTTTGTGCTGGGAGGTCGACCCATGCTAACCTCCATTTTTTTTGGTGTAGTAGCACTTCTTGATACCCGAATTCCTGTTATTGTTATGCCACTTGATACCGAAAGAGCAGTTTATTCAGTAGAATGGCAATCTCTTTTCTCAGAGCTGACAGGGATGGTGGTTGGTAAAAAGGCTCCATTTCCTCTGTGAGCTTTATAAAAAAAATACATTGGCTCGGATGCTGACTAATGTGGCTCCGTCCTTGCCTTTGCTTCTATCTTGAGGTACAAGGTAGAGTTTCCACCTGTTTCACTTGAATTTTGCTTTGGTTATTGATCACTTGGCCTGCTTATTATGAGAGACGTCTTCGCAATCAGAGCTTCAAATTTCTAATCAAAATGTTTGCTGGTCACTTTATGCAGAAAACATGCAGAGGTATCTTGGTTTCTCTGACAATAATCTTTCGACCATAGCCCAGGAGGTAAAGGCTTTTGGTGACCTCGCTGGTTTACGCATAATCTGGATTAAATCTGAGCCCCATCCGAAGATACACACCACATCTAGAAAGATAGAGAAGTTAGGGTTTACATAATGTTTTTGACCGCGTACCAGGCTAATCATGCCCCCAAACTGGTAGCTACTGCTAAAAAAGCGGCAAATGGATTTACACTCCTGATATCTCAGACATAGCCTTGCAGATAAAGAGGGCGATTCTCCCGAGATATCTGTATTTCTCTACAAACACCCCACTGAAATTACTTGGAGCCTTTTTCTCTATGGTTTGCTCTTAACTGATTAGAGTGGTATGGGTGGGTGGTCATTTTAGACTCATTCAGGAAACCCTTAACCTACCACTAGAAAAGGGTGTTTTATGGGTGCCTGATTTGGAGTCTAATTACCTCATTGCTCAAATTCATCACCCTATACAGTGGCACTGTCCTTTGGCAGGAGCACAACATGTAAAGCTTAACAGAATTGTAACTGCTCCACATAATCCTTAAAATATCATTCTACGGACACTAAAACTTCACAGAGATGAGGTGGCCATGACAGTTTGGGCTTGCACAAGACTCCAAGTTAGATTTTAACAGTCCTATTTTACAGTCCCTGCATTAACCTGGACAGGATCCCTAGATTACACTTTACCTATAACCTAACCTCGGTTAAGGAACTACGGACACTTGGCTTGATGATGCTCGACCACCTGTCTGTAAATGGTGAATTTATCGCGTTTGCCCGCTTTCACGAAATCAGGGTGTAACAGATGAGCATGTTATGTTATATCTTCACCTCCGGGATGAGTTTGCAACTCATTTCCCTCCCTTTCCTAAATCACTTGTATGAAGATTTATAGATGCCTATTAACCTCAAGCACTTTTATTATTCTATTAGACTTATTATTCACATGTAAGGTCATTTGTAAAGATTGATAATGCAACGGAGATCGGCACAAGCTCAAATGTCAAAACCTAAATGGAAGGAAATTTTGAGAATGGTGAATCATGATGTCTGGCTTGATGTTTTTATCTAATTAAAGTGTATCTCAATTAACAGCAAATATTGAATATTACTTTTAAAATGTTTACACTAAATCTGTTACTTGCCACGTAGAATTACGAAGTTTGACTCAACTCCTCCAAGTTTATTTTTATTGAAATCTCGGACCACATAAAGTACAATTCGATAAAAAACCAATCATATAGCATTATAACTGCTTAACATTCATGTGTCGGGATTTCATTTGATCTGATTTAACAATACAACTGTTGCTCTTACACTCTTTGGCAACTTCTTATTAAACAGTTTAGGGAAAATCAATTAGCGCTAAGTCTACGCACAGTTCAAAGACAACAAAGGGGAAAGGGAGACGGCAAGGAGAGAAAAGAGAAGAAAAAAAACCAACAATAAAGTTCATTATGTCTTTTGGTACTTTTATCTAGGACACACATTTCATGCAATCCCGAATCATTCTCATGGGTTCAGCAGGAGCTTTACCAGTCTTGGTTGGAAGAACATATGCTCTTTTTCTGCCACATAGTCCAAGAATGGCCCCCACTTACTCATAAACTTAGGGAGCTTCTTATCAATCGTGGTTGTCAGTTTTTCCATTGCAAGTAGTTCCCAGATTTTCACCCACCAGTATGCTGTATGTGGACCCTCCACCTCTTTCCAGAATCGGGCTCGTGTGAGCCTAGCAGCCATAAGTTGGTGGGAGACTAGTTCGGCTCTGGGGCCCGACATTGGATAGGAACCATCCTCAGGAACGTCACCCAACAGTAGAATTTGCGGGTCCATTGGAAGTAGTGTACCGCAAATGTCCTTGATTTTGGATCGTATCTCCAGCCAAAATGATTGTATTGTTGGGCAATGCCACCGCATGTGGCCCAGGTCGCGCCTCTCCCCACATCCATGCCAGCATGTGTCTGGAATTTCTGGGTTCATTGCATGGAGTTTATGTGGAGATAGGTACCAGCGGTAGCATAGTTTGAGAGCACCCTCTCTGACTGCCATACATCGTGAAGTCTTATGGGCCCTACTCCATATCTTCTGCCATGAGTCTTGGGGAACCGTAATCCCTAATTCCCTTTCCCATGCTAACATGTATGGTAGTTTGTCTTCCATCGGGGCGTTTTCCAGGAGGAGGTAACAAGTAGCTATTCTACGGGTCTGCTGGCCCTCCAACACTGTCAGTTCTATCCCTGTAGGGGGTCTATTGGCTGCTCGTTTTACACTCGGGTGTGTGACCCAATGGCGCAGTTGCAAATATCTGAACCTCTCTGTTTCGGAGAGCCCGAATTTCGACTTGCATTGATCAAAGGTCAAGGGCGTGTTGTTTTCATAGAGATCTCGTAACCTTAGGGGCTTCCCTTCTGACCAAAGGTGATAGGCATTAGGTTGGAGGCCTGGAGTGAAGGCTGGATTCTGAGTGATAGGCGATAGGGGGCCCAGACCGGCTGAGAAACCTCATTGTGCGCAGGCTTTATCCCAGCAGCGAAGAGTATTTTTCGTGGTTGGGAGCAGGGAAATTTGGTGGGTACATGCTTCTTTTGGGAGAAATGGCAAGAAGTGCAGGGGGACGGCGGATTCAGCTTGTTCAATTTCATACCACTTAGGCAAAACCTCAGGCGGACTCGACCATCCCAGCATCCCTGCTACCTGACCGGCTCTGAAGTATCTCGAAATGGAAGGGAGTCCTAGGCATCCAGACGCTTTCCCCCTCGTAAGAAGTTTGCGCGGGAGCCTCGGTTGTTTCCCTTGCCATACGAACCTGCCAATTTCTTTTTGGAATTCGAGGAGATCTCGTTCCGGGATTATTATTGGGAGGGCGTGGAAAGTGTATAGAAGCTTTGGGAGAAGAGACATTTTGACTGCGCTAATACGCCAGAGCCATGATATCTCTTGCGCTGTCCATCTGTGCAAAGAGTCTCTGGATTCTTTGAATAGGTTAGGAATGTTGGCCTTTAGCAGGCCCTTGTAGGTTGGAGTTAAGCGCACACCTAGGTATGTAATATATGTGGGATTCCACTGAAATGGGTATGTATTCTGGAGTGCTGTTAGAGTGGCCTGTGATTCCGTCAATCCCATTCCCATTGATTTCCCGGAATTTAATGTGAATCCGGAGACCACAGCAAACCGAGCCAATGAATTCACAAGGAAGAGTAGGGAGCTACGGGCGTCTCTAAGGAAGCAGAGCACATCGTCCGCGTACAACGCGACTTTGTGGCATTACAAAATCTTCCGAGCTGAGCGGAAGATTTTGTAAAACTTATTGGTAAACCCATCAGGGCCCGGGGCTTTGCCAATGTGAAGGGCCTTAATAGTATCTTCGACTTCTTGGGTCGTAATGGGATCCTCTAATGAGGTGCTTAAGGCCTGTGGGATGTGGGTGACTCGTGCTTCCTTTATACATTTCCTGGCGGATTGTGGATCCCCGGCGTGGGAGGCTGATTGTTCTCTAAAGAAGGTTTCCACAATGCAGAGTCTGCCCTCCTCAGAGGAAATAGATCTGCCCAGATGGTCGCGCAGGGAGTCTATCCTGTTCCGTTTTGCTTGTTTTTTAGGTTTTGCTGCCAATAGCCTGTTAGCCTTGTTCCCTTTTGTGTAGAAGTATTGTTTTACCTTCAGCATATAATGTGCGGCTCTTGATGTATGGTGCGCTTCTAGAGCCTTTTGTGCTATGCAGAGGTCTCTCAGGGAGCGGCGCAAGCTCTTGCTCTTATGTATTGCTTCAAATTTACGAACCTCGCCCTCTAACTGGGCCTACAAGACTTTCCTGGCTCTCCCTCTCTGTGTAGCTTGTTCTATCAGGTGACCTCTGATAACCGCATTTGCAGCATCCCACATTACCCCAAGTCCTGTGTCCCCTGTGTCGTTCTCCTGAAAGTAGTGTATGATAGTTTCGGGCGTGGATTGTCTCGTCCTCCAATAGGAGGTCATTTAATCTCCAAGGTGGTCTTTGGGGAGGGGATGTTTCGGGAGGAGTTAGTGTTAAGCGGACCGGGGTGTGATCCGAGAGGACTTCCGGGAAAATTTCAATTTCCGTCGCCCATGGGATAAGGGTGTCAGAGAGGAGGAACATATCAAGTCTGGAGAACCCCTTATGGACCGGTGAAACGTATGTATAATCTCGTTCTTCCAGATGTAGGAACCGCCACTTCGATAGGGGAGTGTTCTCGCAACAGTGTGGTAAGGGCTAAGAAATTTTTCTTATCGTTTGCTGTTGGGGGAAGTGTCTTATCGAGTAAGGGGTTGACCACTGCATTAAAGTCTCCACCAAGTATTATCTCACCCTCAGCATGTTGCGCTAAAGTTTCCGAGAAAGAAGCAAAAAATAAGTCTTGCTTAGCATTTGGGGCGTATGAAGAAATCAGAGTCATTCTCCACCCCCACAGCATAGCTACTATCAGCATAAATCTCCCCTCACTGACTCGTATTATCTTCAATGTTTTTAGGGGAATGCCCTTACGCACCACGGTGGTGACCCCACGTTTCTTCGTGCCACTAGAGGTGAAGAATTTCATTGGGTAGAGTCTATTGTTAAGGCGAAATTTGTCTGCAGGTTGGAGATGGGTTTCTGGAGAAATAGAAACGCTGAATCTAGTGACGCTAGTCTATGTAGCAGTGCATTACGTTTTAGAGGGTAATTCAACCCTTGTACATTAAGGGTGATAAATTTAAACTCTGGTGTCGCCATTCTGGGAACATTCAGGCTCCCCTGATGCACTATCTAATCCTTTCCCCTCCCCATCTGGGACCCCTCGCTCCGACAATCCGCGAGGGACTCATGTGGACGGATTGCACCATCCTCCTTGGGGGACAGGGATTCGACAATGAACTGAGACTGACCAAAGATGTTTAGGACCATAGTAAAGACATGCTGGCAAAATGACCAACAGCAGCCAAATAAAAACAAAAACCATAATAAACATAAAGACAAAAATATCAGAGGCTTCCAACAGCCCCAATTTCAATTTCAACATCAACAAACCGTCCGCAACAATGGGCGCAATCCGACTTGGGCGCCCCGTTCAACAGTGGTTCCCCCAGCCATTAGATCCCTCGCCTCTGCCTCCGTGGAGACTGTATAGTGCTGGTTGTGAAAGTCAAAGATCAGCTTACAAGGGAACCCGCAGCGGTAACAGATTTTACGGGCTTGCAACCATGAGGTCACCCTCTGTAGTCAGCATCGACAAGCTAGGGTGTATGGAGAGAGATGCTGGAACAGCTGTATGGACGCTCCTCGGAATTGTATTGCTTCTGATTTCCTGGCAGCTGCCATGATTTCTTCTTTCTGGCAAAAAAAGTGGATCCTGGTGAGGACATCCGGAAGGAGATTTCTCCTCTGCTGAACTGATGAGTATACGCTGTGTGTCCTGTCTAGGATTAGAGCTTCTGAGGGGGAAGGCTCAATAGACTCCGGAACAGATTGCTTACATAATTTGCCAGCTCTTGGTCTGAAACTTGCCGAGGGATCCCACGAAGGCGCACCTTGTTGCGTCTAGACCTATTTTAAAGGTCCGCCTGTTTACCTCAAATGTCCTCCAGGTGTTCTTCAATCGTCCGCACCCGTTTCATGAGTACCTCAGTATCATGTGTTTGCTCGCATGTTACGTTTTCTAGGTCATTAACCCTGTCTTCAAGACCTCCCAGATGGGTAGTTAGCTCGGACAGTGATCTAGCCAATGAGTCTTTTGAGGTGTTTATTTCCGCTTTGTTATCGTGGGTAATCTCTTGTTTAAAGGCTTTTAGCAGCTCCTCAAAGTCAGTTCTGGAGAATGCCATGTCTAGGGGAGGCTCTATGACAGGGGTCGGGTGGATGTCCACTATCACCGTATGGCTCTGGGGAGCAGGTGGCACCTGGGGTGTTAGGAAGGCTTTAATGTCCTGTGCCTTTTTCTTACCTACTGCTTTGGGCATCGCCAGGGGAACAGGGCACTGGGTCGTAATAGCCCACAAATGGAGTAGGGGGCTATGTGGTGCTGGGAGCTGATGAAGTTAGCCAGCGGTTCCGTGCGAGCATCCAGGGTAATCCAAGAGGCCCAATAGTTTCCGACTGCATTGCAGATCTAAAATCAAGGCGAGCCCATAGAAGTGCAGATTGGGGGCACTAGCCTAGGGTCCACAAAACAATCACCAGCCCAGCACCATTCTCCCTGGGCGCAGCTGGTGGGCCGCGAAAGGCACAGAGGGCCTGGGAAGGGAGCAAGAGTGCTATTCCCCTCCGTTCAGGAGCAGGACCGTGTGCCAACTTGGGATCGGTCACAAAAGGCAGGATCAAAGGCACGCTCCGCTCACCCTCTTCCTCTCCAGCCTGGCTGATCCGGCATGATCTTCTGTGAAGACTTCAGCTCCCGCAGGGGTGCTGTCAAGCGGGGGGCGGAACTGCGGCATTCCCCGGCTCTTTACGACGGGGAGGATATGTCGAGCTCCGCTCTCTCATGGATACGCCCTCTCCCCCGGGTCCCAGCAGGATCCTCCAGACAGCAGCCCGGCGACCGGGCCAGGAGCCCCAGGGCAAAAGTGCCCGTGATGGTGCGCCCCTCCTCCAGCCCAGGCAGGCAGCGCACCCCCACGTCCTCGGGAACGCCAGCCATCCCGCTCCCGCAACGCTCGTCTCTCCCACCACAGGCTCGCTTCTCTCCTCCCTGCAGGTCGGGGGTTCCCCACTTTCAAATCCCCTTCTCCATGCACGCGGGACTGGTATGCCGCGTTCGGGGCTCACTTCAGGCTAATCAAGGGCCGTGCGCCGCCATGTTGCCAATAACGGTCCCAAGGGAACCGGGGAAATTTCGGCGATTTCTGTCGTGATTTCGCTCCGATTTTCATGGGAGTTGCTATCCGGAGGGCCACCTCGGATTCAGCCAGCAGTCCTGTCAGCCTGCGTCTGGGACATGGTTGCAAAACGCTAAAATTGCGATGTTCAGGTCACCCTTTGGCGGAGCTCACAGCAGGCACAGCTTCATTGCGCACTGCCTAGCCACACCCCCTTGACTGAAATCCTAATGGAGCTTTCCCTTGATGGAAGCAGAAAGGTGTAAAAGTTATTCATTTGGCCTGGTTTTTGACGATCAGTTAAAGACTTTTGGTTCCAAGTGATGCAAAAGCTAGCTCTGATAACCACAGACACTCTTACCAAAGGACCACTTCACTATTGGGGTATGTACATGGTACACCAAATCCTGTAAGCCACTTTGCTGCCCTTTCTTTGCTTGCAGCTTGCAAACAGATGGCAGTACACTGGATGCATTTTATCAGCCTGGTTTAAGGAATTGGTATGGGATGATGAATGTGAAGACACATAACGTGGGCAGGGCTTTCCCAGAGAGGTTGCCATCACATGAACATTTGGCCTGTCTTAACAACATATTTGGCAACCCTTACTAATGTTAAAAATGATAACCAGACTGCCAGTTATGAACACTATACTCTTGAGTTGATGTATAGAACAATGAACAGTAATCATATATTTTCCTCCTGCCTTTATATGGTCCATCATTGAACCATGTGTATATGACTGGGCTCATCCCGATCACAACAAAAGGATTCATTTTGGCATTTCGCCTTATATCCGAAATGTTGTGATTGTCTAGTTTACCCTGGAGTTTCTTAAATACACCAGTTTGTAATTTTATTTTATGTTACTCAGCTTTTATATTGCGCCACTTATCACCATAGCGGTCTAAACTACACCATGTTGGCCTTCTGGTCATGCCAATGTTTGACCAGAGCCTTTAAGTTATCAGAAGCTTCTGTCATCATGAGTGCCATTCTCCTCTGGAGACCTAGCACATAGTCAGTGACTCTCACTGGCTTGAGGGAAGGAGCACTCTCCAACCCTTCCTTGATTAAGGCCAAAGGGACGATAACCGGATGACCATCGAGCAGTTCAAAGGGGCTGAACCCAACCCCTGCTTGAGGGACCTCTCTATAAGCAAAGAGAAGGCATGGCAGTAGAAGGTCCTACTTTCTTCTAAGGGGTTCCTCTAAAGCACCTATGATGCTCTTCATAGTTCTATTAAACCTTTCCACCAACCCATTGGTTTGGCAATGGTAGGCTATTGAGAACTGGTAGTCGCTCCGCAGTTTTTCCAAACGATCGGCATGTTGTGGGACATAAAATTTAACCCCATGTCAGAGATGACCTCCTTAGGAAAACCTACCCTGATAAAGATACCAAGGAGGCCTTAGCCATTGCCTGAGCAGTAACAGTTCTCATAGGTATGGCTTCAGGATACCTGGTAGCATGGTCTACTACAACCAATATACATTGGTTGCCTGAAGAAGTTGGAGGGTCTAGGGAAACAACAATCTCAATTCCCACCCTCTCAAACGGAACTCTCACCACTGGGAGGGGCACTAAAGGTGCCACATTCTTGGCTCCACTCTTGCCAGAAGTCAGACAAGTGTGACAGCACTTACAGAATTTTTCTACATCAGACACCATCTTGGGCCAGTAGAAATACAGAGATAGCCTCACTTTGTTCCTCTTGCAACTCAAGTGGCCAGCCAGAGGGTGGGATCTCATGGGCTAACTGTAAGAATGGTTGTCTCACCTCCTGGGGCACTTCAAGTCTTCTGTAGTCTCCTGGGGTATACTCAGTAAATTCACTGTAGAGGAGGCCATTCTCCCAGTAAAGCCTATGCTTCCGTGGCTCTTGCCCTTCCAGCTGGGAAGCTGTCTGTTGGCGAAGACGTTCTAGATAGGGACACTCTCTTTGACCTCTGCTGAAGTCTGCCCTAAAGGGTCCACCTTTTGCAAGTAAAGTTTGCAGCTCAGGATGGTTTTTAGGATCCAGATCTCCAACATAGGGAAGGTTTTCTTCCAGCTCTGTTTCACCAGTAGCTGACTCTTTTGAGTTTGGTTGATCCTCCCACTCAGACTCAGTTGGGGAATGGTTCAACGGGGTGACTTGGGACTGTCCTCTCAGGGATGTCCTTGACCTGTGAACAGGTTTATGTCGAATACCTTTCTTTCTCCCAGAGATCTTGGGTTTCCCCTTTGTCTCTTTCTTTGGCTTGGGAATAGAAGGATGGCCTTCCTGTGGACTGGGGGTAAGATACATCTCCACCTCCCACTGAGAGTCTCCTAAGATTGCCTCTCTGGCTAATCTTGTTTGCTCCTGCTTCCTCTTACTGGGAGGGCTGGGGTGCTAGATACAACTCCAAGAGTGTTCAACTCATTACCCAACAGGACTCTCCCAGGCACCTCCTTTTGTACACTGACAGGTATTCTTACAGTCATATTATTGCACTGGATGAGAGCTGGCAGAATTGGAACCATTTGGATTGGGCCTCCTGCACGTTTAGTGGGACCTTTGGGTACCCTAGCTACATCCTCAAGTTTGAAAAAACTGTCAACAACCACTGCAATGCTTGCCCCAGTGTATCTAATGGCAGGGGTCTCCTGACCATTTCCAAGTACACTGTCCTAATAATATTCTTTTGTGTTATCTGGTATGGAGTTGCACACATCTACATTCTGTTGTTCCCACAGACCCACAGACACTAAAGAAACACTGGCTTGAACTCCAATGGGGTCTTCAGCCAGTAATTGAAAGATACCACTTCCCATATGAACTTCTTCCATCAGGGATGAAGGATAAGGGGGCAGTGTGGACCCCTAAAGGTTTACCCTTACATCTGGGATCCCCTTTCACATGATCAGTAGACCCACATACAAAACATTTCCCAAATGCTGTCTGGAATGGGGTTTTCTGCTGCCCCCCCTTTGGTTTGGCACCAGAGGCTTCACTAGACCTACCAGGTTTCCCATGGGACTTACCCTTACTATGTTTGTGGCCCCCTTTTGGATGGTTGGAATTGGAATTTTCTTTTCCCTCTTTCTTGAGCTGCTTCCCTTCATCCTTTTTGTGGGTTGCCCCAGATTCCTTGTGGGTGGCCCTGTTGGCTACCCAAAAGTCAGTAGCCTGTGGTAACCTTTTGGGATCAATCTCTTTTGAGTCAGCCAAGTGCTGTCTCTGCTCAGGAGAGCAGGCATCAAAAATAGATTCCAATAAAAACAGATTTCTCATTCCTTCAAGAGTGTTCACTGTGTAACCCTTAACCCAACCATCTAGATTCTTTAACCATTCACATACCCAGGTAGCCCAAGGTATACCATCAGTATTTTTGAGGGTCCTAAACCTCTTAATACTGGGAAGGAGTCTTCCCAAATCTGGCTATTAATGCCAGCTTCACAGATTCATGCACCTTTCTCTCAACGGCACCCAACCCCATTACAGCATCACAACCATTCAGTGGGAGCCTAGACATGAGCCAAGGAATTAAATCATTCCCACTGATTCCTTGAAGACCACAGGTGTATTGAAACGTACCCAGCCAATCCAATACATCAGATTTTGATTCATACATACTCACTGCTTCTTTTGGCAGGCAAGGCCTCTTTGGACTTGCAGACCTAGAGGACCCCGGGAGGAAAGCAGATTCAAGAGACAGTCTTTTCATATCTATTTCATGTTGCATTTCCAACTCCCTGAGTTTGATGTCGTGATGTTTGGCTTCAGCTTGAGCATTGGACTTTTTGAACTCCAACTCTAATCTCATGGTCTCAAGAGAAACATTCTGGGATTAATGTTCGACCTTGTGAGGTCCCAATGGAAATAGACCGAGCCAAACGGGCAGGCTGTGGCAAAGAGGGGTTCTCTCCCTGAGACTCCTCTACCTCCTCTGACTCCTCTTGCGGATTGGAGTTAGACTCTAAACTGTCATCCTCATCACTATTTTCCACATTTCTTGGGATAGTAGGTGTTACAGGCCTACTACCCAAACTTTGGTGATTCAACAACTGTGTAATCAATTCACATGTCTTTCCTTTTACAGGCAGACCCCTAGCTCTGCACATATCTTTCAGTTGATCTACTGTCAGAATACCCAGGGCTGCCTCATTGAAGTTATCCATATTTGGCATGTTACAATTGCTTTACTTTTTTGATGGACCTTAGCCTGTGGCTGGTTTAATTGGGCACAAGTACAGCAAATAGTCCATGTAACCACCCTACACAAATCTTCACCACCTGCCACCAGTGTTAGTCGAGATTGTATGCAGTAACCTGTGGGAGACTACACCAGTCTTGTCCTTGGTATTATGTAACCCACCTATTGGTATATGTCTGTACTACACAAGTTGGTAGAGTGACTGAGAAGCCAGACTTATCTCAAGAGGGGTAAATGTGAGCTGTAGCATCGAAATCCACACATACAAGTATTAATATAACACTTACACTCAAGCTTTTCTAGTAAAATAATTATTTATCTATTTAACGGTCAGTTTTAAATATGCCTTCTTTAAAAAGGGCAATATGCAACAATAAAAATACACATATATACAATACGAAGTGCGCACGGAGAGAAGTTGTGAAAAAGTGGTCTGTTGCGGTCGGGTGCTGGAATCTCTGTCATTGCTGCTGCTGGTTCTACAGAGAGGAGGAGCCTAAGTAACCCGAGTTGTGTGGAACTGCATAAAGCCACTATTCAAGCGCAGAGCACGTGCAGAGAGAAGTGGTGAAAAGTGGTCTGTTGTGGTCCATTGGTGGTCGGAGGGGCGGAGGACCTTTCATCAAGTGAAGACCTGAAGTGGATAAGATTCATAACGGGTAAGAGACTGCAAGCAGTTTATCGTGTGTAGAAGGCGGGAGACTGCGGGGACAAACTCTCTTTGATCCTGCCGGCAACCCTCTCCTTATATAATAGCTTATAACTCTGTGCCGTAAACTAGGACGCTTTTAAGAGGTATAAGTGGTATAACTGGCCAAGTGATAAAGAACAAAGACCAGCGATAAGGTATCATTAGAGGGAGACTGTCGAGGGTTCGCCCTCTTTGATCCCGATAGTGAATGTTTCTGCAAGCTTCTATCTAACGTGGAGTTCCAGAAAGCTCAGAAGAAGAGGGGCTAAGGATTGGCAGCAGTGTCTGTGGTCTAGGAGTCGTGTTCCCTGTGAGCCAATTCTGTCCCACTGTAGTAGAACGCTACAAACAAAAATAATAAGTCAGTTAAATTCATTCCACACACACGATTGCTAATAACGACTGCAACTCATAAGAACTTTCAGCCCCTAGACACAGTACAATGAAATTACAGAGTACTTTGATGCAGGACGATACTAGATCACCAGAATGGGAGTAAGCAATACACACTCCACAGAATTATGTCCTGCTGAAATTAATCCAAATATACTGCGTAGCCAATTGATACAGGCACAGGTGCACACGCAACTGTGATGTCCACGTGACTAGGGTCACGTGAACAAGAAAATAAATATGAGCGAGGAGCCCGCCAAAAGGCAGTTCCCGCTCCGACACACCCCGACACTGTGTCCATGTCTTTGTCTGCGCTACGCGGCGCACGCTATCCCACTAGGCCCAGCCCCCAGCCCTATCACACTGGCGACGAAGCGGGATCCCTTGTGGACCCGCCAGGAAAAGAAGGCAGCAGGCAGTCACGCTCCCCCGGCAGCCCAGGCCCGCTGAGATACTCGTGCCAGACAGTGAAGCCGGGGAGCGAGGAAAAAAAAAAACACACAAGCCTGCCACCGCAGGCTGACAAGTAAGTGCAATGCCCCGCCCGCACCCCCGCCAACGGCCACAATCACAGGGGGAGGGAGCCCAGGCTGTGAGCCCCGCACGCCCACATTGCACAGAGAAAAAAAAAAGAAACACCACGAGCGAAAACGTACGCTCGTAAGGGCTGGACCCCCCATCCCCTACGTCAGAAGCGCAGTACACTGCTTCACACTCCTTCAAAGAGGACTGTGCACAGTGCCACGTGGGGACAGCTACTTGTGTTATTTGCAAATGCACGCACCTGCCAGCGAGGCCCAAGAACTAATACTCCAACCAGTGGTAGCAACGTCAAAAGCCATAGCCCAGAAATGCTGACCCGGACAAGGACAGAGGAATCCAGCAAAGAACCCCACTTGTTAACAGTGCCTCCCACGAGCTACCACATGTGCTCCGCATGAGACACGAGGCATCGCTGGACTGGAGATAAGGCATAGCACCCAGACTGCACCCAGTCAACAGAGGGAGCAAGGTGGCTAATGCGCTCACAGGCGTCGTGGAGATCTATCATCCTAAAGCCAGGCTGCACCCATCCACAGGCGCAGGGTCGGATGGGAGTGAACATGGCAGATGACATCACAACGCCACAAAGATTGCAGATCCAGAGCCGGAACCCAGACACCAGCACGTGGCTGGACAACACACAGGGCACGTTCATGCAACCATTTGAGCCATTTGGCGCCCGCACCAGCCTCCGGTGGGAACTATGGCTACAACAGTTGGAGCTCTCCCTCCACACCCGCAGGATTGAAGATGAAGAGATGAAGAGGGTGTTCCTCATGCTTAACCTAGGCACGATGGCCCTTCGCATCTTCAACGCCCTGCCGAACCGAGGCACAGACGACTACTACGCGACCACCAAGGATGTCCTCACGAAGAAATTCAAGCCAAAGGCCAGCCACGACTTCGAAAGATTTAAGATGAGCCAAGCCAGACAACGCCCGCAAGAGAGTATAGACGACTTCCACAGTCGGCTGAGAGGGATGGCACTGTCGTGTGACTTCCCGAATGAAGAGTTTGCAGTCAGGCAACAAGTCATACAAGGGTTATCCTCAGAGAACCTAAGGCGCGCAGTTCTAGCTGAAGAAGATCTGCCGCTTGACACTACCCTGGCCATGGGACGCTTACGTGAAAGGACGGTTGAGTATGCGGCAGAGATGGAGCAGATCATAAGTCACCTGCCTTTAGACACTGACCTGTCAAAGAACAACACCCCAACAATCAACGCCCTGAGGCAACAGAGGACACGAGGAGGGCCACCCAGCACGAGACCGAAAGACTGCATATGGTGCAGGGGACAACACGGTAGGAACGAACCATGCCCAGCATATGGCACCACGTGCCACAAATGTGGGAAAGAAAATCATTACGCAGCGGTGTGCCTAAGCTCCAGGGTGCCCAGAGACACCACCCGCAGGGAGAACACGACACAGAGACAACATGGGAACCCGAGGATCCACCAGGCACCCAGAGAGACAACAGGACCGCCAAAGAAAACCAAAAGAGAGGCCCCGGTACAGCAGAAGCGGGCGCGCCCGCACCATCGGTGGCGAGGGGTCAGACAGCGCGAGCAGCAGCGAAGGAGACCAGTCCAGCAGGGAGCCATCCCCAAGCCACACCAAGTGGACCCACAATCGGAGAAAGGAGAAGGCGCACATGATTTCAGCAGTGAAGCCAGGAGACAGCAACGACCGCAGTGGTGCCAGGTCCCGCCGATGTACGGTGCTGGTAGGCGACATCCCAGTCACCATGATGATAGACACCGGGGCCACGGTAAACGTGATGGCAATCTCCAGATTCGACAAACTCGTGCCCAAGCCGACACTCCGACGGCGCTCAGTTCTGCTCTACGCCTATGGGTGCAAGAAGCCCCTCCCAGTGGCGGGATACTTCAAAACAATGCTCTCACATAGTGGCATCAGCTGCAAGACCCGGATCAATGTTGTGGATGCCGGCATCGAAACTCTGCTCAGCTGCACCACGGCCGAGCGCCTAGAAGTTATACAGTTCAACCTGGCAGTCCAACCCGAGAACATCAAACTTCTTCTCAAAAAGCACAAGAAACTCTTCACCAGCATTGGGTGTCTCAAAGGGCGATCGGTAAAACTCCATATCAACCCGACCATTGAACCCAGAGCGGTGAGACACAGGAGGGTCCCATTCCACACGAGGGCCGCTGTGGAAGCTGAACTCAAGAAACTGGAAGACATGAAGATCATCGAAAAGACGTAAGGAGCCACCCCGTGGGTCTCCCCCATGGTAGTCACAGCGAAGCCCAAACAACCCAATGCCGTACGCATCTGCATTGACATGCGCCTTCCCAACGCAGCTATTGGCCGAGAGAGACACATCACGCCAAACGATTGACGAGCTGATCGTAGATCTCACAGGCGCAACTGTCTTCAGCAAACTCGACCTCCGATCTGGCTACCATCAGATCCACCTAGCCAAGGAATCCCGCTACATCACCACCTTCTCGTCACATTTAGGGCTCCGGCGATACCGGCGCCTTACCTTCGGGATTTCCTCAGCAGCGGAGGTCTTCCAGAACGAGATTCGGAGAGTGCTTCAGGATCTACCAGGTGTCACTAATGTCAGTGACGACATCTTAGTCTATGGAAGAACTGAAGCTGAACACACGGCCCGGCTAGCAGCGACACTGCAACGGCTTGAAGAGTCAGGACTCACGCTCCACGAAGAAAAATGCGAGTTTGCAAAGAAGTCACTCAGCTTTTTCGGCTATGTATTCAATGCCGGTAAAGTTAGCGACATCAAAAATGCAAAAGCACCGTCCTCGACGTCGGAGGTGAGACGCTTCCTAGGCATGGCCACGTACTGCGGTCGCTTCATCCCTGACCTTGCCACGACCGCTGCCCCACTACGGGAGCTCACAAAAGCCAAGGCCCCATGGCCGTGGGGCATCAGTCAAGAACAAGTGTTCCAGAAGATAAAAGACTCCCTCTCCAGCGACGCCACCATGGCGTTTTTTGACATTCATCGCACCACAGAACTACTTGTTGACGCCAGCCCTGTTGGGCTAGGGGCGGTGCTGACACAGAGAGACAAGAATGGAGCTCTCTAGACCATTGCGTTTGCAAGCAGAGCGCTCACACCGGCTGAACAAAATTATGCTCACATCGAGAAAGAGGCACTGGCCATTATCTAGGGGTGCAAGCACTTTCATGTATATGTCCTGGGGCACCCGGTGAAAGTGCTTACCGACCACAAACCACTCATCCCCATCTTTGGAGGCTCAGCGCCACACCCACCTGCGAGAATCAAGTGTTGGCTATTGCAGATGCAACAGTTCGACCTGATTGTGCAGTACTGTGCGGGTGCTGACAACCCAGCGGACTACTTGTCGCGCCACCCACGATCGGCCACGGCGTCGGAACAAGAGGCGGCGAAAAATGCAAAAGAACATGTCTGCCAAATTGTTGAGCATGCCAGACCCAAGGCAATGACACTAGGGGAAATACAATCTGAGATGGAGAATGACCCCTGCCTACAGCTTGCGAAGACAGCTGTTCTAACGGGTGAATGGAAGACGTTCCTGTCAACAGTCACCAGAAGAACACAGCCAGCCCAAGAACTGCTACACGCGCTGTTTGGGATACGCCATGAACTGTCCATGTCGGCAGACGGACGGGTCTTGAAGGGACATAGGATTGTTCTGCTGCTGTCCCTGTATGAGAGCGCAATCCGACTGGTGCATGAGGGGCGCCAGGGAGTCGTCAAAACTCTTGCATACCTCAAGTCACGCATCTGGCTGCCCCACATGCAACGTAGAGTGTTGGCCCTCATAGAAACCTAAAAATAAGACCTGTCGTATGCTGACAGGTAGTCCCTACAATGCACTCCACCGGGATATTACATCCCGAACATTCAGTATGGAAAATGTCATCAATTGCAATAATTCCAAGATGATATACATAACAATTTCAACATCAATTGTGAGGGTCAATTAATCATTCTTCATCAAATGGGTTATCATAAAAACAGGTTTAATTCAAATACACTTCTATGCCAAAGGGCTATGTCTTGATATTCTCAACAACAATATAACAGATTTTATATACAGATTTTGTATTTAAATCGATGAAATGTGTTGCCACACTCATCAAACAATAGTTCAAAGTAATAATGATGCCAATGTGGCTGGTAATGTCCTAGTAGGGTCAGTTATTCGATCAACTCCAGACATATAATTCATATAGGGATGTTTTCTGATTACTTAATGGCTTCTCAAAGGGCCGTTTCCACAAGTACCAGATATATGCGGTGTTGGTGGCATCTGATTACATATCCTATATTAATGTCTTGGTATGATCCGAATCAAAGGACTGTGTCCACACTGTTGTGAAAAGAAGTGCCTACGCGTTTTGGAATAAATCCTTCTTCAGGGCGGTTGTGGATATGCTGTATTTCTCAGTCAATCACATGAAGTGTATCTGTAGATAACACATAAAAAATGTGGTGGGTCAGAACAAGTAAAGTGGGTCAAACACTATTTCGTTAATCTAAACTCCAATACAAAGAGGAACAAAGGGCTGACTAGGAATCATGAGTAAAGAACTCGGAATCTTGAGTAGGAAACTAACCTTCTTCAACCCGGGGCTTAGGCCAACTCGGTAACTCCAGGGGTAATTACAGGTGGTTCATTAAGAACAGTGGATATTACACCACTCGAACTTCTCAAATGGCCAGTTTGTCCGGTAAGGGTTAAGCATTCTGTAAGGGAAATAGAGGGAGGGTGTCACTGTGCTACCTAAGTAACAGTCTTCAATATGCAAATAGCGTACTGACGCCGTGCGCGTCTTACTATGGCTTACTAAGTCAAGACTGGCCCAAATCTAGTTCCGATCACATAACGTGTGTCCGTGCATACCACCAAATGGTCCGCACGTCTCACTTTATGTGTCTATATGCAGGGTCTCGCTCCTGCCACATGTTACACACTAAAGTTAACGGAGCGCAGTCATACACTCCTACGTAGTGACTATCGTAGCTAACGATTTAAAATGTCTAGTCCCGAACGGGGGAGAAAACAGATTAAAAGCTTACCGCTGCGGAAGCCAAACACCGCACGTCTGCTCACAAAGCCAAGCTGAAGTGAGGACAGCGTGTGCATGTTGTCATAGAGAACATGCGCGCATGCGTCCTGCCAGGTACGCGTGCCATATTGGTAGGGGCAAGCTTAGGGTCGTTATGGCAACCTCGTAGTGTTACCCAGCCTAGGATGCGTCGGTCATAGCTGGGCGCAAGAGCGTTGTTACTATTTAAGTCTACCTTGCTAATAGATATTAGGTAACATGATTTATCCCTTGAATGTCACATAGGTCACATAGTCTAATGTTCTCTCAATCCCTTCCAAATGTATGCGCATATTTGGAGATCTAGGATACTTTAAAAATTGGGTGGGAGAAGGGACTACAAGGGACTACACAGTAGACGATCGGGTCCCTCCTCACCGTCCTGTCGTGACAGACACCACAGATGGTCAGGCCTCGTAGAAACCTGCAGCGCCTGCCGGTCCTCACGTCGGCCTGGACCACCAGAACCCATGGAATGCCTGCCACGAAGCACCCGAAGATGGGACTCCATCAGCATCGATTTTTGCACCATCGCCAATGAGACATACCTGCTAGTGGCAATTGATGAGCATACAAGGTACTCCGAAGTTGAACCCGTCCACTCAACAGAAGCAGCAGCGGTCACCACTGCTCTAGAGAAAATGTTTGCAACACATGGCATTCCGTAGGCGATCCGAAGCGACAACGGCCCGCCGTTCACAAGCAAAGAGTTCTAACGCTCATAGACGATCTGGGAATACGCCACCATCACATAACACCCTGCTGGCCACAAGCCAATGGGGACGCTGAACGATTTATGGCATCCATCAACAAGACCATACGCATTGCGAAGAACAAAGGCCGCAGGTGGCTCCCCGAGCTCTACAGATTCCTGCGCACGTACCAGCTGACACCACACTCCTCAACTCGAGTCAGCCCAGCAGACATGATGTTTGGTGTCCCCATCCAAGGGGGCCTGCCCCAACACCACTCCTGGAAACTGACCCTGGCCGAGATAGAGGACATTGAAACAAGGAGGCAGCTACATAACGCCAAGGAGGACTTGACCAGAAGGGCGGTAGCCAGCGACCTTCAGGTTGGGGACACCGTCCTGGTAAGAACTCGCAATCGGAAAGGGAAGATGTCACTTCCGTACGAGTCTGAACCGTGGACGGTATCCCGTCGAGAGCATGGCATCGTGTCAGCCACCTGAGGACACGAGTCAGTGTCGAGGAATGCCTCACACTTCCAGAAAGTCCTGCCGACCCTGTGGGAGGAAAGCAACGCTGACAGTAATCCCAGAGGAAACCATTCGACACAGACAGATGACCCACAAGAAGGTCCGGAGGAAGAGGTAATCCCAGAGTTTTCTGTCCGCCAGGAAGAAGACAGAAGCAGGGACACACTCCACACCCCCCACCGAAAGAGGAACGGGCGGTATGCCCTTCGAAAGTAACCAGTGCCATCGACGAGGTTGAAAGGCTTCATTCTCAACAGCGTCTACGTCCAGCCAGGCTGAGGGACTGGAAGCTAGCCCTGGCGAGAGATTAGAGATGCTCCAGCAATAGCAGTTTGGTTTGAATAGTTACATGTTTGGGGAGAGGGGCGGCCATATTTGAGTGACTATGTTTCTAATGCTTTGGATACAAGCAAGTTTCATTTTTTTCATGTTTGAAGAGACATCTAAAAGTTGATGAGGGATGTGATGTCCATGTGACTACGGTCACGTGAACAACAAAATAAATATGAGCGAGGAGGCCACCAAAAGGCAGTTCCCGCTCCGACACACCCCGACACTGTGTCCGTGTCTTTGTCTGCGCTACGCGGCAAGCGCTATCCCACTAGGCCCAGCCTCAGCCCTATCTCAGCAACCAATGCCATTGCCCCAAACCCCGAAAGCCAGAGTGGGCTTGGATCGGGGCACACAATCCATCACACATGCATGGAGGCAGGGGATTGAATATACAATCACGACAAATAAAATACAAAGAAAAATAGACACTCATTTTGGAGAAAAAAAAAGAAGTAAGAGCTTAAGTGATGAAGATTCTTTTTCAGCATCCCAAGATCTGGCGGTGTACTCCATGGAGGGAGGGAAAGCCATTGAGGAACATCGAGACACTCCCCCAAATGGAATATCAGTGGAGGAAGAAATGGGAGCTGATTTGGCTATGGGGGCAGGGACATCCATTGGAAACCAAATAGCTTGACTACTGGAAGAGAGTTCCAACGAAGAAGAGGATGTAGTCTGCCCGGCTTCAAGCTCCCCTAAAGCCCAGAACAATGGCCAAATAAATGAAAATACCCTGTCAGCTCTCAACTTTGTTTTGAACTAGTTGGTGTCTGATTTGAGCTACTGAGGGAGGGCAGAGGCGCAGTCACAGGCCGGGGTCCTATTGGAACTTACAAAAGAAGTCTCCAATTCAGACTGAACTCTGGTGGGATGTAATAAGGTTATAAATGGCACATTGATACCAGTTTTGAAGGACCTGCGAGTGGAGGTCACAAAACAAGGACTGGATTTGTCAGCAGTTCTGCGCTCATTGAGTGTAAAAAAAGATGAGGAGGCTTGAAACATTTCCCCCCTTCAGGACCTCGTGACTCAGCTGAAGCATGGATCCCAGGGGCAGACAGAAGAGGGAGAGGAGAGAAAGGACTCATTCTATCCATTTGACAATACCCCTCTTTTGGAATCAGTCATAGAGGAATTCAGAAGACATGCAAATGTGGCGGATGCTATTATGGAGGAGGGGCAATCCCAACAAACCACAACAGGGGGACAACCCCAGGAAGTCCAAGAATCAACAGGGCCATTGAGTTCAGAGACCGGCCAGCGTCTCTCCAAAAATAGAAGGAGAATAAGAAAGAAAGAGGCACGAAGAAGGAGAAAGATAAAAGGAACTGCTCCACTCTGTGAAGAAGGGAAAACATCAAAAAAGTAGAAATGTGTATAGATAAGCAAAACAGAAACAAACTCTTTCTTGAGAATGCTCTCGAAGCCAACATCATTACTGCCCACAGAGGGTGAAGATGCCCTGAACTCTACAATAATCAATGAGAAGGATCCTTTAGGAAACATGCCAAAGGAAGGATGGCCAGAACTAAAAGAACAAAAACAGAAAACAAAGGGGCAGTCACTGAAAGTCATTCAGCAAGAAGAAATTAAAATCAAAATGTTAGCGTGGGACTCCAAACAGACTAGAAGGGTGTAGAATTGGAAAAGAGGGTCAAAGGGACCAAGAAGGTTGAGATGGAGGGGAGAAAGCCCTCGGGGCCTATGAACTGCGCTATTTTCTTGATGAATAAATGCTAGTCAGTGCCCAATGGGACTAGTACTAATGAACCAGTGACAACAATAGAAGAAGTAAAGAGAAAAAGTGCCTCGATCTTTCTGAGCGGTCCAGCAAAAAGCTCTGGAAAAATGCCCTTACTGGAAGAAGTGAGGCTGGGACAAGGGAAACAATGTACAATGGACATGATTTACAGTGGTTTAGGGAAGATAGTGAAAGCAGAAGATGTCCCCCCTCATGCTGTGATTACGAAGGAACTGGGCCTTCCACCTCAGCAAGCAAAAATGAAAGAGGACTAAATGTTTGCATTGCCAAAGATTTGGTTAACACTAATTTCAAATCAAAACAATATAAGCTCCCTTTGTAGAGGAGTGATTTTGTCACAATTGAGAAAAGTTTCAAGCCTCTATTTGTTAAGGTCACAGGATATTGAATATGTAAGGTTCCCGTATGTCAAGAATCCACATATGGCAGAGTTGGGATTAACAACATGGGAAGGGCAAGAGGCAATAATGGGGGCAGTAAGAGACTTAGAAGGGATAGAATCCGGGTCTCTAGTTTTTGCCCATTAGAAACACCAAAATCGACTCAACTAACACCGAAATGGAGGTCTAGGGCCAGGGAGAGCTCTGGGGGCCTAAGGGAAGAAGACCCGATGTCAAGGAAAGGGGAGAGTAGAGGGGAGATCTCTTTTAATAGGACCATCCCCCTCCTGCCGGAAATACTGACACAGGTCCTTCAGAAACTGGGCGTGGGCACTCAACCTCTTCAGACAGACAGGGTTAAGGTGATCTGTTGGAACACGTGGGGTCCGAATACCTTCACCTCAAGAAAAATGAAAGAACATTGTCCAGAATAGGAGACTCAGTCCAATTCTGGAAGGTACTACCGCTTTCTCTGATGGGTAGGGTGGCCCTCTGTAAAATGGTGATCCTGCCACGGTTCCTTTATTTCTTTACTAACATACCATATGTGTCAAAGAGAGTATTCTTTAAAATGTTAGATGTTAAGATTAGGGAGTTACTATGGGATACAGGGAGGAGGAAGATGTCCTTGGAGACACTGCGGAGGCCGAGGGAGGACGGGGGATTAGGTCTTCCGGACTATGAGAAATACTTTGTGGTGGCAAAATTGCAGGCGGTTTGGTGTGGGATCAACCGGGGGGGGTGGGGGAGGCCCTTAAGGGATTGAGAGGGAGTCTGCCGCCAAACTGTAGGCCGGTGGAGCTGCTTTGGTATCCATTGGGGGATAGAGGGAGAACGGTAGTGTTTGAGGCGGTAAGGGAGACCTGGAGGAAGTATGTTGGTGGTAGAGGGGTCGGAGGGCGGTACGAGGGCAGTCTCCCATGGGGTGCTGATCAGAACCTCTGTCAGGTGATTGGGAGGGTAGGGATACAGAGACTTAGGGAGAAAGGCTGTGAAACGGTGGGGGATCTTTTTGAAGGTGGGAAGCTACTTACTTGTGGGGATTGGTGCCAGAAATTGGACCTATCGCAGGGGTTTTTTCTAGCGTATGGGGCAGTGGTCCGTAGGCTGGCAGAGTTGTGGGTAGAAATTCCGGAGGAGCCGGAGTCGTGTTCGATTCTCCGAGTAGTGCTGGACCAGGCGACGGGTAGGTCCCGCATCTCGCGGATCTATAAGGCCTTTTGGGAGGGAAGGGCAGAGGGGGAAATGAGGGTCAAGGGGAGATGGGAGGCGGACATGGGTCACCCAATACCGAACGCAGAATGGGTTAAGGTTTGGGGGCTGGTCCGACAGACATCAAGGAATGCCTGTTTTCAACTGGTTCAATTCAATATTTTGCATAGGACGTATGTGACCCCGGGCAATGAACAGGGATCTATCGGATGAATGTCCAAGATGCGGGGTGGCGCAGGCAGGGTTCGGGCATATGACATGGGATTGTAGGGTAATAGTGGCATATTGGGATGAGGTTCTAAAAGGAGTGAATAGTTTGTTGGGAACTAGACTGGAACGTTGTCCGGAAACGTGTCTGTGGGGTAAGCTCCCAGGGGGGGAGAGGCATAAAGTGCGGAACAGGATGGGCCGGTTCCTACTTATACTGGCTAAGCGCTGAATGGCGATAGCGTGGAAGTGCCCTCAGGGACCGGCGGTCACCCTCTGCCAGAAAGATGTGCGGAGGTGGGGTTTGGTGGAATTTACAGTTCTGAAGAAGGTGGACTCTGAAATGGAAGGGGAAGAGGTTACGGTCCAATGGGCCCAACTGTTAAATGACCTGTCAAAGGACAACAATTTACGACCGCCGTGAGGATCTACAGATAAGGATGGGAGGATGAGGGGATAAGGGAGAATGGGGGAGGTAGGCACTAGTGAGCCGGCAAGGACAAGTTGGACTCTCAGGGAAACCATGGATGTTCCAGATCTATATGCTGTGATCGTGGAAGGTCTGGAGGCCTGAATCTGGACACTGGAAGGGGGGACGGGGAGGAGGGGGGGTTGGTTGCGTTAGGGAGTTACTAATGTTGTTTAATTAAAGTTATTCAATGTGTGTAGGGGAAGGGTTTGGGGGGAGCGTGGAGGGGGGGCGGAGGGGTGGAGGGCTGGTTATTTACTTTGATATTACAAAATGCCAATAAAGAGTGTTTTTAAAAAAAAGAAAAATTAAAGAAAGCCTCTTTAGTAATGGTGATATAATAATACTACAAGGCACTTGGATGGTGAACCCGATTGAAATAGAAGGGTTCACAATTTTTACTCAACCCGGGCTCCAAAAAGCCAAAGGAAGGCCAGCAGGTGGCATGCTGCTTGCTTTTAAAAACATACTGTTTGTCACAGGTTTCCCCCCCTTCTCGCCTGTCTGTGTTGTTTGTTCGTGATCTTCGATGAAATCTTCTTTCGCACAGTTCGGGTTTTGTATAAACCTGTGCGGGGGTCCTCGGGTTTCAGCGTGCGGTTCGTGACCCGTCTCCAGGAAGCGTTCAGATGTCCGGGAAGAAGTCCAGGAAATGGCAAGGAGCACACTTGGAAAGACGAGTGCGAAGGCAATCCAGGAATGCAAGGTGAGGGCAAAAAGGGAAGGATGAAAGAGGAGGAAATTCAGGGGACCGGGAACCAGGAATCAGAGGTAATCGCTGTACGAACTATGGCAGCACATGTCTGACTACTGCAAGCGGTAGCGTTGAGACGCGCAGGGCCGCGCGGGGCGTGTCTGCTTTGTAGAACGCAGAGCGTACAATGCAGAGACTGGCAAACAGCGTTCCGCGTTTGGCGGCCATGTTGGGAGTACTGCTGAGTTCAGTCCCCTATGCGTCAGGGACCACGAAGTCCAAAAGGGACGCGTACGGTGGTTCATGACACTGTTAGGAGAGACTCCTTTGATTTTGGAAAATAAATTGGGCATTCAAATTTCTAAGGTCTATCTAAAATATCAGAGGCCGTTACTCGAGGTGATAGCTGTGAACATCTACTGGAACCCCACCTGTGCCAGCTTGCAAGACTTTTTGGGAGATCTATCGGCAGGATTGGAAAAGATCAAATTACTCTATGGAGATGCACATATGATTCTAGGAGGAGATTTTAACACGTATTGGCTACGTCTGACCAGGGAGAACCCCACACAAAGGCCCTGCAGGCTTCCTGGGAGGGGCAGAGCCTGGGTGGAGTTTCTGACTGGGTGGGGCTTGGAAATGGCAAATGGCACACTGCTGGGAGATCTACCTGCAAATCCTACTAGGCTCGAGGGCGCGTCAGCATCTATCATAGACTATATCTTTATGTCAGTTGGCCTATTCACTTATTTTATTTTTAAATGTTTTTATTGGCATTTGTAGTTAACATACACATTTTGCATCTCAATGCATCCTCTTTATCAAGCATGTGTCTGAACAGTAACAGATAACTTTGAACAATAACAATAACAAACAGTCTTCACTATTATGACTATTCATGAGGGCGCTTCAGCTGTTTACTTCACGTGCTTTCCGGTTCTGCAAGCAGTTATATCTATCGGAAGTCATGCAGCATCCTATTTTTGGGCATTTATAGTGTAGGGCTGATTCTTTATGTGTCCCAAGCAACTCAGCTGCTGCATTTAAACCTTCACGGGGTTTATCGTCGATGGATGAAACACCTCCCAGATCAGTTCTTTCCAGGCCTCGTATGCAGGGCTGGGTTCACCACCTGCTTTAGAAAGACCGTCACCCCACACCCTAGTTTCTGCCTCAGACCAATGTTGCAGTTCACTTTACCATATAGAGTATTGTGGGCCACTTGCCGTTTTCCAGGCCATTGCAATGGACCTCTTGGCTAGTACACATGCCATGTCCATTAATTTGAGCACATGTCTGACATTGCCTATTCGCGGGTAGGCTCCTATGAGGCATTCTTTCGGCGTCCATTCATACCGCTTCACACTCGCTGTTCTGCAAGCCTGTTCAACCTTTGCCCAGAAATGCTGTACCTTCGGACATTTCCAGAACATGTGTACCATATCCACTTCCTCTGACCCTCACCAAGGGCACAACGGGTGTGTGCCTTTGCCAAATATTGCTATTCTATTTGGTGTCATGTAGGTCCTGTACAACACATTTAGTTGGATCAGTCTCTGAATCGGGCGTTCCTGGATACTTCACTGGGGTACATTTGGATCCGTTCCCATTCTGTATCAGAAATTTCAGTTCCCAGGTCCGTTTCCCACCCTCGTTTTAGCCTGTCACTCTTGGGGTTAGGCCTTTCCGATAGCTGATTATAAATTCTAGACACTAGCTTCCATCCGTCTCCAAGATTGTGCAGGAGAGTTAAGACTGGATCAGCTTCTGATTCCTCAGGCCATTTTATCCACCTTTTCCTTGCTACTTTTCTAATCTTTTAATACCATAGAAAATGGCATTGGGCAGACCTTCCTTCTCTCTCATTGGTTCAAATTCCCTGAACAGCCCTTCCTCATACATATCTCCCCAGGTGTATATGCCGTATCTTTCCCATTTGCTTACAACTGCCAGGTCTGCCCGGGCCGTGCAGATGTCAACCGCAATCGGTGTCTCAGGGGATTAGGGGTGTTCCTGACCATCCAGTTTCTGTGCCCTGCTCCAGATTTTTCTGCCTAATAGCACGATCATTGGGGCATTCCCCAGGCACGCTAGTGGGAACCACAGTATTTCCTTTGGTCACAAGGGCACCACCAGCTGTTGGATCAGCTTTGTTTCCGAGCAGACCTCATCCGCTATCCATTTGTCCACGAAGCTGAGTTGTGCAGCCAGATAGTATTTCTCGAGATTTGGCAGTGGTACCCCCCAGCCTCATATGGCAGCATAAGCGAGCCCGGTGATAGTCTGTGTCTGGTGGGTCCACACAGTAGCTCCCTGAACAGACTTTCCAGTAAGCGAAAGAAGGCGGCCGGGACGTAGTAGTGGATAGTGTGGAAAAAATATAAAAACCTAGGCAGGACTATCATTTTGCTGACAGCAACCCTGCCCATCATCGACAGCGGTAGTTTGGGCCAGAACTTTATCGACCTCCTAATCCCTGCACTGCTACCAAAGTGTTACCCGCATGCATTAACTCCGGAGTGAATTCAGTTGCCACTTGATGCCCACTCTCGGGAGGTCCGTTTCCATTTTCCCAGCTAAGCCTGCCAGTGGGAATATACAAGATTTCTCTTTGCTAAATGAGACCCCCGACACCTGGTTCCTGTGGATATAGGTGCCCATGCCTCTAACATTCCATGTCAGTATTCTTATATCAGCCGCCACTGCATTCTAAGCTTTTCCCTTTCTGCGCCCCTTCACCTCTTTGTTTCCACAAGTCCCATGCCCCCACTCGCACTCGTTTTGCAATGACTCCCAACCAAGCACCCAACTGTTCATTATGACAATCATTCTGAAGACGTTATAACATTTCAAACAACAACAAAGCAAACATAACCAACTGCACCCAGCAGTTGTACTGGTCAGACAACGCTCAGGTTCCCCCGCTCCATCTTGGCCCATCCGGGTCTTCGTGTGCAGGTCACGTGGGGTCGGCAACAGGCCAGTTCCAGTCCCTTTGCGGGGATGCACATGCTGGCTCAGGTCGGTTAGCCTGACAGTTCCCCCGCCTTTCAGGAACAGGTTCCTTGCTTTGGTGGATGGAAGTTTCCAGCGAGGCGTTCATCATAAAGCATTCGTTAAGACGTTGTGGACAACAATTGCCCCCCCTAGTTAAAGTGATTCAGACTGCGTCACAGTTTTGTTGGGGCACCTCGCCTCGCTCGTTCCCCTGCATTCACACCAATGATACGCGGAGCCAGTGATACTATGAACCTTCTTTATTCGTGACTAACATTCAACTGAACTCCCTTCCCTTGTCCCTCCCCTTCCGCCGTGGTTTGTGTGTGTGTGTCCCTTCCCTTAAAGGGGCTGTGTCCCTTTATTCATGTACAACACCTCCCCCGTGCTTAACATGAAAGGCGGGGTCACATCTGTTCAATGAGTCCCACCGGTCTCCTCACTGCCCTCTGGGGTCTGCCTGGAGACTCTCTGCTTTCGCCAATCACTTCAACTGGAGGGTCTGCGTTGTCTTCATCTCTTGGATCCTCAGCAGCTATTTCTGGTGCTTCTGGATCATCGAAATATAACCTTTTGAAAAACGACGCATTCCTGGTGATCTGTCCTGGTTCTCCAATCGCAGTTATCATGGGCCCCTTTATGGCCGTGATGATTCAAGGTTCTGGATTATAGCGGGTGTCTGTTTTCTTTCTCTGGGTTTGTCATGCTAGGACGGCTTGTCCTACTTCTAGCTGGGGGTCTCTTGCTTTCCTCTTTCTGTCAGCCCATTCTTTGGCTTTCCTCTTCTTTTCAGCATCCCTTTCCCTTATGGCTGCATCCTCTTCCGGTGTGTAGTCGTCCCACTGGGGGATGGTGTTCGGGGTCGGTATCTCACCATTAGCTCAGCTGGTGATTTTCCTGTTGCATCGTGCTGGGTGTTCCTGTAGCTTCTAAGCATGCTGCAGATGGCTTGGGCTTGAGGTACTTGCACAGCTAGGGCTTTCTGTCTGGTTAGTTTAATAGTGGCCATGAATCTTTCCACTATGCCGTTGGCTTGAGGCCAGAGCGGTGTAACCTTCTGATGATGGAAACCGAGGTGTTCTGCAAATTTGGCAAATTCACGTCCTTGAAATGGGGATCCGTTGTCTGTCTTGACGATGTTGGGGATGCCCCATTCACTGAATAGTTCATCTACGATGGGCGCCGTTTCACAGAATAATGTTGACGGTGTTTGCTTGATGAAGGGAAATCTTGAGTATTCATCGATGATTACAAGCAGGTATCCTCCTTCTTCCAGGGGTCCATAGAAGTCTATGGCAACCTTTTGCAAGGGTCTCGCTGGAAGTGTTGTTGGCTGCAGGGGGTTTGGGGGTGGTCCCTTTGCTGCTAGTTGGCAAGGTCTATAGTGTGCCAGCATGTCTTCCACAACGGTGTCCATGTACGGGAACCAGATGTGACTTCTTAGCATCTTTTTTGTATTGTCAATCCCCCTGTGGCCTTAATGGGCTAGTGTTAGTAGCGTCTTCCGTAGGTCTTATGGAGCCCCTAGCCTGCTTCCACGTAGCAGTATGCCTTGGTCCGAGGCCACCAGTTCCTTGTGTATTTTGGCTAGTCGATCTAGGTCTTTCTTATCCGCCCCCTCCCCTCCATTTCTTTTTTCTTGGCACTCTCTCCATTTGTTGGAGCTGGTGAGGTGTAATGCAGTTTTGATAGTTGGGTCAGCCTTGCTTCTCTCTGCAAGTATTGCCGTTGATATCGTCGGTGGCATGGCGTTGGCAGATGGGTATGAAATGTATTCTTCGGCTTTGTGGGCTAAGGCGTCATCACTTTTTATCAGTGGGTGCCTGGACAGGTAGTCTGCCGGGTTGGCCTCTCCTCCTGGCTTGTGGACCATCACATAGTCATATTCTTGTAGTCTTATCCCCCAGCGCTCAATTCGGGGAGGCATTTTTTTTGCTTGGGGTTCCCAAATATGGAGAGGTGTGCTTGATGGTCCATTACAAGGGTGAATTTCCGGCCAATTACAAAGTGGTGAAACCTTTCGCAGGCCCATACTGCTGCAAGGATTTCCCGTTCGGCTTGAGAGTAAGCCCTCTCGGTGTGGGAAAGGGCGCGGCTGGCGTAGGCTACAACTGCATGTCGTGCGTTGTCCTTGGTGTCAGTTTGAGCTAGGATGGCTCAGAGACCAACTGGGCTAGCATCTACCGTGATGATGGTGTGCCATTCCGGATGGAAGTACACTAGTTGGCGGTGGTTGGCGAGGCTCTCTTTTATAGCTGTGAATGCTGCCTGGCAGTGTGGGTCCCAGAGGAATGGTTGGTCCTTTTTTAGGAGGATTCGAAGTGGGTCGGTGATTGTGGCATAGTTTGGGAGGTAGCGCGCACAGTATCCCGCCATCCCTAGGAAGGAGCGTAGTTCCGCCGTTGTCGTGGGAGCTTGGCGATCAGTAATTGCTTTTATGCCTCTGTTTGAAAATATATGTCCAAAGAACCTGAGGCTGGTCGTATTGATGTCGCATTTGGGTCCGTTCAGAGTTAATCCTGCCTCTTGGAGGATCTTGCAAACAGCTGTGAGGGCTCTATCGTTTTGTTCTTGGTCCCTCCCGAAGATCAGGATGTCATCGCTGTAATTTAGGGCATTTAGCTCGGATGATATTAGGCGTCTGATTTTCTCTTGAAAGATTTCTGCAGCGGAAGATATGCTGAAGTTGAGCCTTTTATATCTAAATAGGCCTTTGTGTGTCGCAAAGGTGGTGATTGCTCTTGAAGCCGGATCTATGACGAGCTGATGGTCGCCCTGATTGAGATCTAGTTTTGAGAAGTGCGTTGCTTGATTCAGCCTGATAAGCATGTCCTCTAGGTTTGGGCCTGGGTGCCTCTCCCTTTGGATGGCGGTGTTGGGGATGCGCATATCGACGCATATGCATAGGCGTCTGTTGTCCTTGGGCACTATTACTTTGGGTGATACCCATGGTGTCGGTCCTTCTGCTTTTTCAATGATGTCGTTGAGGAGGAGGAGTTGGATCTCCTTTGACACTTGTGCCTGTAGGTGGAAGCCCACCTTGCGGGGGTGTGGCTTCCACCTGGCGTGATTTCGGGGTTAATGTGCAGTTTGACAACGGAGTCTTTGAGCATACCCACTCCTTTGAACAGTTTGGGGAATTGAGCCTTGAGATCCTCTTTTGTGAGGGGTCGGCACGTTATTGACATGATGGCGTCGCACTCCGACGGGTGCCCCCTTATTACTTCAGATTGGTCGTTTTTGTAGGTCAATGAGCGCTAGGGCTCTGGCTGTTCGGTAGCTGAGGAGGCATCGACCTATGGAGGGGCTCTTTATGACATGAATTGTGGAGGTCACTGTGAGGTCGCGATGTGTCAATTCACATTGAAATTGTCCTTTGGTGTCATGGGCAGGGCTGCTCCCAACTGGAAGATGTGCGTTTTGGACTTCCGCAGAGGGTAGAGGGTAGCAATGTCATGATATAGTTCTTCGTTCAAGACATTTACCGTCGCTCCGGTGTCAACAACAAATTACTCTAAGAAGATAGCTCGTCCCTTGTGTATCACTTTGAATCGTGACGGGTACATCAGCATGTACTTGAGATTCAGCTGCTGCAGCCTAGCTTTGACTGGAACAAAGGAATTTCTAGCTCTCTGTACCACTGGGGTGTAGTCTGGAGAATGTGGACACCACTAGACGGTATAGAGTTCCGGAGCCGTAGAAGTGATCCAAAGTAAGCCTAATCCGTTGATCAAATAAATACCTGTTAATAGTCTCCGTTTGCCTGACTCTGCGGGATGTCAGGAAAGGAGCCAGAGGGTTCTGATCTGAAAGAAAGTCTACAGAAGGTAGGAGGCAGGGCTACGGGAACCGGCTCTGATGGAGTCAAGCACAGGTAAGCACGGAAGACAGAAGGCTGCGGGCAAGCGAGTAGCAGAGCGAAAGGGAGGAGTCGTACACAGCGAGAGCCGTGCACAAAGTGGGAACAAAGAAAATCTTGGGACCGTGAGCTCCGAGACCGAAATAGCAGAGAAAGTATTAGCGTCTTAACCAGAAAGCAAGTAGAACAAACTACGTGGTTGCAAGGAAAGGATTGCTGGGAGAAGAGTGATTAAGTACTCAGAACTGCCATAGGAAAAAAGACTAGACCGCCACTTCACCACAGACAATGATGTGCCGGAACAACTAATGGCCACTCAATATCCAGTGCTTCCACACTCTCCAGGTGCCTGGACACATGACAGTATGCCCCCTTCTAGACCCGGGGAAGACGGTTTACCTGGGTGAGCCCGGTGGAATTTTGGGCATAAGGCTGGGACATTTACATGAGAGGCATGTTCACAGGAGTCTTCAGACCTGGGACCTTCCAACCCAGCAGGTATTCAAGATGTCCTCTTCGGTACCTGGAGTCGTATCTGTGGAATACTTCGTATTCTGCGTTTGAGTCCCCCTGAATGTGTGTGTAGTTGGAGATTGACTGTCCAGAAGCAACAGGAAGAAAAGTCTTGAGAAGAGATGAATGAAAAACAGGGTGGATGCGTTTAAGAAGAGAAGGTAGTTTTAGTCTATACGCTACCCGGTTGATCCTGGACAGAATTTGGAAAGGACCCAGAAAGCGAGGAGACAGCTTAAAGGGGTGTGCCCAACAAGGAAGAAATTTCATTGAGAGCCATACCAGAGAGCCCACTTCCCATTTGGGGCCCTTCTGACGATGGTGATCTGCCTGTTGTTTGTATGTCTGTAAACTGGCTTCAAGGCTTAGTCGAGCTGATGCTTGTGCTTCTGCAATTTTGGCCAGGGATGCATCCACTGCTGGTGTAGCAGTCTGCCCCTTCCAGGTGGTGAAAAGACCTCAGGGATGAAAGCCATACGTACAGTAGAAAGGTGTAATTCCAATGGCGGTGTGTTTAGCATTGTTGTACGAAAATTCTGCAGTGGGTAATAATGAAACCCAGTCATCTTGCTGCTAGTTGCAGTAACAGCATAAGTATAGTTCTAGTGTAGCGTTGAGTCTTTCTGTCTGCCCGTTGGATTGCAGGTGTTAACCCGACGACATGGCTCTTTCTTTTCCCAATTTCTTACACAGGTCTTTCCAGAAGTGGGACGTGTATTGGCTGCCTCTGTCTGTTGTTATCTTATCGGGGATACCGTGTACGTGCAGCCTAAATATATCCCTTGTGAAATTCTCAGCCATCTCCGCCACCATGGGAACCCTTGGTAAAGGGGAGAAGTAAGCCATTTTAGTGAATGTGTCGATGGTGACCATGATGCAAGTACATGACCGTGATTTGGGGAGTTCCACAATAAAGTCGGTTGATATCTGTTCCCAAGGACGCGTGGGGGGCTTGTCTTGTTTCAGAAGAAATGGGTTTACCCGAGGCGTATTTGGTTTTGGCACACTCTGGGCATGCCTTCACATACTCTTTGACATCTTGCCTTACGGTAGGCCAATAGAAAGATTTTAGTTAAATGTTAAATGTTAAATGTTAAAGGTATTTGTACCGCGCACCGTCACCAATGGAGTTGGTCCCCAGGCGCTCTAGCGGATCTGAAAACAAGAAGGTGGGATGGGTTAGTAAGGTGAAGAGGGAGTAGGATAGTGAGAGGAGTGGTGTTCTGTTGGCAGTTTCAACTCGGTATACACCGGGTGCTGAGCTTTGGTGCGTGTATCGGATCGATGTCAGTCCGCGTGTGCTGTTGGTGCGGCTTATGTGTTGTTGCACTGTTGTGAAGTGCGTGCGGGTTGTTGTGCGAGAGATGGTTGTGTGAGTTTTTTGAGTGAGATAAGTATGTAGAGGTGTTAAGTATTTTTGGTTAGTGGGTTATATGATATTTAACATGCTAATATTCACAATTCTGTCTAAGTGTAGCATATGCTAACATTCACAATCCTGTCTAGATGCGGCACAGGCTAGTGTTCACAATTCCAGGTGTGGCACTTGCTAACCTTCACAATTCCATCTAAGTGTGGCAGATGCTAACATTCACAATCATGTCTAGATGTGACGCAGGCTACTGTTCACCATTCCATCTAAGTGTTGGACATGCTAACATTCAAATTTTATCTAAGTGTGGCAGATGCTAATGTTCGCAGTCCTATCAAGATGCAATGTAGGCTAATGTTCACAATTCTGAGTGTGAGACATGCTAACATTCAAGATCCATCTAAGTGTGGCACATGCTGACTTTCACAATAATATCTATGGGCCTCATTACACGGATGGCGGTAAGGGTTTACCGGTACCGGTATTTTACTGGTACCGGTAAATCCTTACCGCCTTACTACGAGGTCCCTTTGCGGGTTGGGGAATTTAACGCCTGCTTTTTGCAGGCGTTAAAAACCAACCCGCAAAGGGACACAGGGAGCTAATTACGGTACCGCAATTTGCGGTACCGTAATTAGCGCCTTCCCCATTCCCATTATGCCCTATGGGGCAAAAATGGGAATGGGGAAGGGCAATGGTAGAAGGGGGAATTACCGCCCCGCCAACCTTGGAATGGGGCGGTAATTCCCCTTTCCGCCAAGGCGGTGCCGGTATTTTACCGGCATGAACCATGGCGCTAATAGCACCATGGTTCTCCGCCATCCGTGTAATGAGGCCCTATGTGTGGCATGTGCTAACATTCACGATCCTGTCTACTGCGACGCAGCCTGAAGTTCACAGTTCTGTCTAAGTGTGGTGCTTGTTATCCTTCATAATTCCATCTAAGTGTGGCACATGCTAACATTCACACTCCTGTTGGGATGCGACGCATGCTAATGTTCACCATCCGATCTGAGTGTTGGACATGCTAACATTCGAATTCCATCTAAGTGTGGCACATGCTAACGCTCACAGACCTATCTAGATGCGACACAGGCTAATGTTCACAATTCTAAGTGTGGCATTTGCTAAGCTTCACAATTCCATCTAAGTGTGGCAGATGCTAACATTCACAGTCCTGTCCAGATGCGGCATGGGCTAATGTTCACAACTCTAGGTGTGGAATTTGCTAACCTTCACAGTTCCATCTAAGTGTGGCAGATGCTAACATTATCAATCCTGTTTAGATGCGGCACATGCTAACATTCAAAATCCTGTCTAGATGCGACGCAGGCTAATGTTCACAATTCTAAGTGTGGCATTTGCTAAGCTTCACAATTCCATCTAAGTGTGGCAGATGCTAACATTCACAGTCCTGTCTAGATGCGGCATGGGCTAATGTTCACAATTCTAGGTGTGGCATTTGCTAACCTTCACAGTTCCATCTAAGTGTGGCAGATGCTAACATTATCAATCCTGTCTCGATGCAGCGTAGGCTGATGTTCACAATTCTAGGTGTGGCACTTGCTAACCTTCACAATTCCGTCTAAGTGTGACAGATGCTAATATTCGTGGCCCTGTCTAGATGCGACGCAGGCTAATGTTCACAATTCTAGGTGTGGCACTTGCTAACCTTCACAATTCCATCTAAGTGTGGCAGATGCTAACGTTCACAGTCCTGTCTAGATGCGGCATGGCCTAATTTTCACAATTCTAGGGGTGGCATTTGCTAACCTTCACAATTCCATCTAAGTGTGGCAGATGCTACTGTTCACAGTCCTATCAAGATGCGATGCAGGCTAATGTATGCAGTTCTGAGTGTGAGACGCCCTAACATTCAAGATCCATCTAAGTGTGGCACATGCTGACTTTCACAATACTATCTATGTGTGGCAATTGCTAATATTCACAGTCCTGTCTAGATGCGACGCAGGCTAATGTTCACAATTCTAGGTGTGGCATTTGCTAACCTTCACAGTTCCATCTAAATGTGGCAATGCTAACATTCACAGTCCTGTCTAGATGCGACGCAGGCTAATGTTCACAATTCTAGGTGTGCCACTTGCTAACCTTCACAATTCCGTCTAAGTGTGGCAGATACTAACGTTCACAGACCTATCTAGATGCGACACAGGCTAATGTTCACAATTCTAAGTGTGGCATTTGCTAAGCTTCACAATTCCATCTAAGTGTGGCAGATGCTAACATTATCAATCCTGTTTAGATGTGGCGCGGGCTAACATTCAAAATCCTGTCTAGATGCAACGCAGGCTAATGTCCACAATTCTAAGTGTCGCATTTGCTAAGCTTCACAATTCCATCTAAGTCTGCCAGATGCTAACATTCACAGTCCTGTCTAGATGCAGCATGGGCTAATGTTCACAATTCTAGGTGTGGCATTTGCTAACCTTCACAGCTCCATCTAAGTGTGGCAGATGCTAACATTATCAATCCTGTTTAGATGTGGCGCGGGCTAACATTCAAAATTCTGTCTAGATGCAACGCAGGCTAATGTCCACATTTCTAAGTGTGGCATTTGCTAAGCTTCACAATTCCATCTAAGTCTGGCAAATGCTAACATTCACAGTCCTGTCTAGATGCAGCATGGGCTAATCTTCACAATTCTAGGTGTGGCATTTGCTAACCTTCACAGCTCCATCTAAGTGTGGCAGATGCTAATATTATCAATCCTGTCTAGATGCGGCGCAGGCTGATGTTAACAATTCTAGGTGTGGCACTTGCTAACCTTCACAATTCCGTCTAAGTGTGGCAGATGCTAACATTCACAGTCCTGTCTAGATGCAACGCAGGCTAATGTTCACAATTCTAGGTGTGGCATTTGCTAGCCTTCACAACTCCGTCTAAGTGTGGCAGATACTAACATTCAAAGTCCTGTCTAGATGCGACGCAGGCTACTGTTCACAATTCTAAGTGTGGCACTTGCTAAGATTCACAATTCCATCTAAGTGTGGCAGATGCTAACGTTCACAGTCCTGATTAGATGCGGCATGGGCTCATTTTCACAATTCTAGGTGTGGCAATTGCTAACCTTCACAATTCCATCTAAGTGTGGCACATGCTGACTTTCACAATACTATCTATGTGTGGCATGTGCTAATATTCACAGTCCTGTCTAGATGTGACACAGGCTAATGTTCACAATTCTAGGTGTGGCATTTGCTAACCTTCACAGTTCCATCTAAGTGTGACAATGCTAACATTCACAGTCCTGTCTAGATGCGACACAGGCTAATGTTCACAATTCTAGGTGTGGACTTGCTAACCTTCACAATTCCGTCTAAGTGTGGCAGATACTAACATTCACAGTCCTGTCTAGATGCAACGTAGGCTACTGTTCACAATTCTAAGTGTGGCACTTGCCAAGCTTCACAATTCCATCTAGGTGTGGCAGATGCTAAGGTTCACAGTCCTGTCTAGATGCAGCATGGGCTAATTTTCACAATTCTAGGTGTGGCATTTGCTAACCTTCACAATTCCATTTAAGTGTGGCATGTGCTAACATTCACAGTCCTGTCTAGATGCAGCGCAGGTTCATCTTCACAGTTCTCTCTAAGGTGTGGTACCTATTAACATTGGCAAGTTGGCAAGTGTGTTACTATGTAATGCAAGGCAATATTTACAGTCCAGCCATGAATAGATTTAGGCTGGAGGGCACACATCTCTCTAACTATGTATGGTGTAAGTCTATGGCAGTCTATGTTATGGAAAGGTAGGTAGAGTGGCAGGGGCTTTCTGGAGTAGAGTAATTGCTCTACACCCCACCCATGCCACACTTACAGTTTTTGTTGGTGTCTGTTGTCTGCTGGCTTCATTGGCTTCTCCCTGCGGACACCTGCAGACACATCTTGGAGCCGCCAATATCGGAGCCGCCCTTTGCCTCGGGCCCTTCGCTGCAGTGGCTGCCGGGCAGAGGGCTGCCCTGGGAAGGTCAGTTAAACCCAAGTGTCCCACCAATCATGTCATTGAGGAAGGTTTGATGGTAGTGCAGGAGGCAGCTGTATGGTAATGATCTTTCTCCAATCAGGCTGGGGGGAGGGAGAGGGATGTGGAAGGGTGCTGGGGCTGCAAGGGGCAGGGGCCGCATCAGGGTACAAACAATGCCCTAGCCATGAAAAAAGCAGGGCCAGGAGGGTTGCTGCACTAGATGGCTCACCTGCACTCGCTCCAGATGGAAATGGGTGAGCAGGGAGGTGCTGGTGGGTACACCAGCAATAGCTACAAACTTTCTCCAATCAGGATGGGGGGGGTCGGGCTGCGAGGTGGGAGGAGAGTGGGGGGAGGGAGAGGGAAGTGGAAGGGTGCCGTGGCTGCAAGGGGCAGGGGCCGCATCAGGGTACAAACAATGCCCTAACCATGAAAAAAGCAGGCCCAGGAGGGTCGCTGCACTAGATGGCTCACCTGCACTCCCTCCAGATGGAAATGGGCAAGGAGGGAGGCGCTGGTGGGTACACCAGTCATGGCTACGAACTTTCTCCAATCAGGTTGGGGGGCGGTCTGGGAGGCGGGAGAGGGAAGGAGAAGGGTGCCGGGGCTGCAAGGGGCAGGGGCCGCATCAGGGTACAAACAATGCCCTAACCATGAAAAAAGCAGGCCCAGGAGGGTCGCTGCACTAGATGGCTCACTTGCACTCGCTCCAGATGGAAATGGGCGAGCAGGGAGGCGCTGGTGGGTACACCAGCCATGGCTACGAACTTTCTCCAATCAGGTTGGGGGGGCGGTCTGGGAGGCGGGAGGGGGGAGGGGGAAGGGGTTGGGAAGTGGAAGGGTGCTGGGGCTGCAAGGGGCAGGGGCCGCATCAGGGTACAAACAATGCCCTAACCATGAAAAAAGCAGGCCCTGGAGGGTCGCTGCACTAGATGGCTCACCTGCACTCACTTCAGATGGAAATGGGCGAGCAGGGAGGCGCTGGTGGGTACACCAGCCATGGCTACGAACTTTCTCCAATCAGGTTGGGGGGGGCGTGCTGGGAGGCAGGAGAGGGAAGTGGAAGGGTGCCGGGGCTGCAAGGGGCCGGGGCCGCATCAGGGTACAAACAATGCCCTAACCATGAAAAAAGCAGGCCCAGGAGGGTCGCTGCACTAGATGGCTCCCTGCACTCACTCCAGATGGAAATGGGCTTGCAGGGAGGCGCTGGTGGGTACACCAGCCATGGTTACGAACTTTCTTCAATCAGGTTGGGGGGGGGTGGGCTGGGAGGCGGGAGGGGGAAGGGGGATGGAGAGGGAAGTGGAAGGGTGCCAGTGCTGCAAGGGGCAGGGGCCGCATCAGGGTACAAACAATGCCCTAACCATGAAAAAAGCAGGCCTAGGAGGGTTGCTGCACTAGATGGCTCACCTGCACTCGCTCCAGATGGAAATGGGCGGGCAGGGAGGCGCTGGTGGGTACACCAGCCATGGCTACGAACTTTCTCCAATCAGGTTGGGGGGGCGGTCTGGGAGGCGGGAGGGGGGGAGGGTTTGGGAAGTGGAAGGGTGCCGGGGCTGCAAGGGGTAGGGGCCGCATCAGGGTACAAACAATGCCCTAACCATGAAAAAAGCAGGCCCTGGAGGGTCGCTGCACTAGATGGCTCACCTGCACTCGCTTCACATGGAAATGGGCGAGCAGGGAGGCGCTGGTGGGTACACCAGCCATGGCTCCGAACTTTCTCCAATCAGGTTGTGGGGGGGGGGGGGCTGGGAGGCGCGAGAGGGAGGTGGAAGGGTGCCGGGGCTGCAAGGGGCAGGGGCCGCATCAGGGTACAAACAATGACCTAACCATGAAAAAAGCAGGTCCAGGAGGGTTGCTGCACTAGATGGCTCACCTGCACTCGCTCCAGATGGAAATGGGCGAGCAGGGAGGTGCTGGTGGGTACACCAGCCATGGCTATGAACTTTCTCCAATTTGGTTGCAGTGCGGGCTGGGAGGCGGGAGGGGGGAGAGGGAAGTGGAAGGGTGCCAGTGCTGCAAGGGGTAGGGGCCGCATCAGGGTACAAACAATGCCCTAACCATGAAAAAGCAGGCCCAGGAGGGTTGCTGCACTAGATGGCTCACCTGCACTCGCTCCAGATGGAAATGAGCGAGCAGGGAGGCACTGGTAGGTACACCAGCCATGGCTACGAACTTTCTCCAATCAGGTTGGGGGGTGGGCTCGGAGGCGGGAGGAGGGAGAGGGAAGTGGAAGGGTGCCAGTGCTGCAAGGGGTAGGGGCCGCATCAGGGTACAAACAATGCCCTAACCATGAAAAAGCAGGCCCAGGAGGGTTGCTGCACTAGATGGCTCACCTGCACTCGCTCCAGATGGAAATGGGCGGGCAGGGAGGCGCTGGTGAGTACACCAGCCATGGCTACGAACTTTCTCCAATACGGTTGGGGGGGCGGTCTGGGAGGCGGGAGGGGGAAGGGGGCGAGGGGTTGGGAAGTGGAAGGGTTCTGGGGCTGCAAGGGGCAGGGGCCGCATCAGGGTATAAACAATGCCCTCACCATGAAAAAAGCAGGCCCTGTGTCAGATCCAATGTGCCAGACTGACCTCTGTGTCCTGCTAACTTATTGTCATGACACCCGCTCAAAACCTTCCTCCTGAGTGCTCCAGAAGGTATGTATAGGCTGTCCTTTTTAAACCAGAGGCCCTCCTTCTGATGTAGCTCTTCTGACGAAGGTGTAGTTCCTTTCCGTTCCTGAATCATGGCTTCTTTGACCTGTTGGAGAAAGGTGTTTATGTGAGCCACAAATCGGTTTCTGGGAAACAGATGTTCTGGGGGACGGTTGATAAGTATTCCTGCTGATTGTTTTCGAGAAAGAGCGTCCGCTAAAGTAGTCTAACTTCCAGGTAAGTATGTAACGAGAAAGTCATATTGGCCGAAAAAATGAGCCCATCTGGCCTGATGGGAATTTATGCATTCCATAGACTGTAGAACCTTGAGATTCTTGTGATCAGTTCTGATAATAAAGGGATGGCTACTGCATTGAAGTAGATGTCTCCATTCTTCACAGGCTTGTTTCATCGCCAGCAGTTCTTTCTCCAACACTGAATAATTGTGTTGACTTGGAGAGAGTGTTTGTGAAAGATAAGCAATCGGATATTCTACTCCGTTCTCCTCTTGAAGCAAAACCGCCCCAATAGCCACTGCTGAGGTGTCTGTTTCAACGATGAATTGTTTATTCTGATTGGGTTGCTTCAGGATGGGAGCTGAGAAGAATAGCTCTTTCAGGTGTTGGAAACTTCTTTCTGCTGCTTCGGTCCATAAAAAGGGAGGTGATAGGCAAAACGACTTCTGAGAATTTCGGAATGAACCAGGGGTAAAAGTTTGCCAAACCCAGGAATCTTTGTATTTTCTTTACTGATGTTGGGGCAGACCATTCCAGTACGGCCGAGACCTTGTTCTTGTCCATGGTTATACCCTTTTCAGACTAAACAAAGCCCAAATAGGGTATAGTCTTAACCCCAAACACACACTTCTCCAACTTGGCCAGTAAGTGGTTCTGTTGTAGGAGATTCAGAGCTTCCTGAACATGTTTGTGATGTTCATTAGGATCAGTGGACGATAACCTTCAGGAACATGAGGTCTGAAAACATTCTGTCCATGATTCGCTGGAAAACAGCAATGGCATTTACTAGACCAAACTGCATTACCTTGTATTCGTGTAAGCCAAATGGCGTACGAAAAGCTGTTTTCCATTCGTCTCCTGATCTTATCCTGAGCAAGTGGTAGCGTTGTGTAGATTTAAGTGTGTGAAGATTTTAGCACCTTGCACGGCTTCCCTGATGTCAGTGATCAAAGTCATCGGATAACGGTCTCTCACGGTCACCTTCTTTAAACCCCTGTAGTCAATACACAGCCTTAATTCATTTGAGTCCCGCTTTGGGATAAAGAAAAGAGAAGCCCCTGTGGGGGATTTAGAGGGTTGAATGAGGCTGTAGTGAAGGTTACTGTCAAGGTATTCCCTGAGGGCGTGTTTCTCGGCCTGTGAAAGAGAAAACATCCGTCCGAATGGAACTAGGACGTTGGGTGTCAGTTTCATTGCACAGTTCTCTGGTCTATGTGGAGGTAGTTCCACTGGAACCTGCTCTGTGAACACCTGTTGATCTGAAGCCAGTTATAGCGGCAGGGCGTGCACTCCCAATGGCCTTTCCGGTGCTGCTGACGGATCTTGCTGTACGTCAAAAGGGAAAGGCAATATTATTTGCAGTGATCAGACTCAAAGCTTAGCTGGTTACGGCACCAATCGATACGTGGATTATGTTTCCTGAGCAACGTAATCCCTAGAATGATGGGAAAGTGGGCGGCACATATTATGTTGAATCGGATAATTTCCGAATGTTGTGAAATCGTAACCTGGAGATTTTCTGTGGTGTGTGTGATGGGTCTGGACAACTAAGGAAAACCGTCCACACCTTCCACCTTCTGACCTTCTTTGCGGTTAACCCGCCGCAGACCCACCTGGTTTGCCCATAAGGTATCCACAAGGTTCCCTGCCACACCACAATCGAGCAGGGCCAACGCCTCGATCCTTTTGTGACCAACTCCGACTTGAACAGGGATGACCATGAGGCGTAAGTCTTCAGTAACACCCGAAGTTGATTTGGACAAGGATACGTAGGGACTGCAATTGGAGACATTCCCCCGGAAACCTGTCCCTTTTAGGATTGAGGGTGGCCGTTTCCCGCCCGGCGCGGGAGAACCTCTAGGCAGTCTCGCAGAAGGTGTTTATCAGAAATATAGGAGAGCATATCCAATGATCCCTGGAGGACATCGAGTATATCTTTACATGCTGTATAGGTGATCTCAGGCCTCTCGAATGTCTGACGAAGAATTGCCTTAAACCCGTCAAAGTCTTGCAAAATCAGATTGGGACTGGTGACCAGGGGTGTGGCCTAGGTCAAAACATCACCCGTTATGTTGGAAATAAGAAACCCAACCCGGGCCTGACTCGTGGCAAAAGTGGTAGGTCTGAAGGTGAAGTACAACATACATGCGTCGAGGAATTCCTTGACCCGTTGAGGGGTGCCGTCAAACTTCCCTGAGGGCAAAGCCATGGGAGGCAGTTCAGGTTAAATATGCTCCCTGGTTGTCATCATTTGCCGCAATACGGCGTTCTCAGCCTTTAGCGACTGAACCTCTTCTGAGAGTCCTTGTACCTGTCATGGCCATTGGCCCAGAACCTCAGACCCGGTACCATCAGGGGACGTGAGCAAGGGGTAACACAACCTTTTATTGTCCCTTGGGGACAATACGACATAGAGGGCCCAGCTGGGCTCAATCTTGACACCTTTGACACCAGGCTCATGAATAAGTGTGCACTGGCACCTTTTAAGTACCTTGCACACTTTTATTTGGTACAAGGTACTTATTTTCCCTGCAGGGGCCTCCACGTGCATTGGTTCGGGCGTGGCTTATTGAGAGGGTTGGATTGCACGTGCAGCATCCTTTGGGAGTGGCAGGGTGGAGCCGGTGAGCCAAGACTAATGGGGCGTGGCCAGGGCTAGGCTATATAAGCCCGCCCAGCCTGCATACAAGCGCTTTGCTTTATTCTGCTGATGGCAACTTAACGCTCACCGCCGCCTGAGCGCACCTTACCTTGTTTCCAGGTACCAACCTGAGCGCATCTTACCTCGTTTCCAGCTACCAGCTGTAGCACTTACCTTGGAATCTGTTTTTGGCGAACATCCATCTCCAGACCTCCGGAAAGCAGCGCTCCAGGCCGACATCGTGACACTATGAGCAATCCATCGGAAGACCGTGCCTGCAAGAGAAAAAGATAAAGACAAGGTAAGAATTCGCTAAGACATTGCGCCTCATTACAACCTGCCAGTCCGGGACCGTGCAAAATCCGTGACGGCGGTAAAAACGTTTCCGTGTCCGCAAGGTTGCGGAAAAACCGTCCGATTACACGCTGTCGGTCGCGCGCACCACACGGACTCAGAAACGTTGTTACCGCCGTTACGGAAAACCCCACGGAAATGGAAATAACGCAGCCACAAGTGGCGCAAAACCCGTGTCCGCCGCCAGGGACACGGAACCGGAAATACCATGATCGCCAAAACAGGAAACAGAGAGGCGGCCATCATATAAAAGCACAATCCATTGCCATCCAGAGCCAGCACAAGCACAGTCCTAACTCTGAGAAGCCAAAAGGGACCACCAGCATGTCTGCCAGGATTCCTGCTCAGAGGCAGCGCAAACAGCGCTTCAGCGAGGCAGAGCTAACCGTCTTGGTGGAGCACATTGTGGACAATGCAGAGATGCTGTTCAGCGCCGACCAACGGCGTGCCACACAGCAGCGGAGGAAGGAGGTGTGGGCCGAAGCTGCACGCAAGTGCACCGCTGTGGGCGTGACAGCGAGGAGCATGAAGGACTGCCACAAGCGGTGGGACGACCTGAGGCTGAGGGTACGCAACCTCATTTCCACGCACCGCCAACACAGCAGTGGGACAGGCGGAGGACCCCCTTGCCCACTGAGGCTGCAAGCATGGGAGGAGCATTGCAGCAGTGTCCTCCACCTAGAGGGAATCCATGGGATCGGGGAGGCTGAGGCAGGAGTGAGCCCACCTGCAGATGCCGGTAAGTGCCCAAACATGAATGCCACATGAAAATATGCAGTTGTGAGTACTGGGCCAGAGGACCCATTAACAACCCCCCCACCCCCAGGCAGTGCATGTGTGGGCCAAAGGACCCATTAACAACCTCCCCCCCAGGCAGTGCATGTGTGGGCCAAAGGACCCATTAACAACCCCCCCCAGGCAGTGCATGTGTGGGCCAAAGGCCCCATTAACAACCCCCCCCTCCAGGCAATGCATGTGTGGGCCAAAGGACCCATCATGATCCGTATGGCAACCAATATCACAGAATGCATACACCAGCAATCAGATGCATGTGACTAACACTATTCAATGTACAATCTTAATGACGCATGTGATGCACCCATATGCCACCACAACAACACTAATTGCATGCCCTTTGTGTCCCTACAGCCGTTTCAAGTGACAGTGATACTGCACAACAGGTCAGCCAATCTGCACCGGCAAGTACACAAGCCACCGCCACCACACAGGAGGATGCTGCCGGCAGTTCTGCACCTCTGGCCACATTACCAGCCACTACAGATGTGCGGCCCACCACCACCACCGACATCCCCACCGTTTCCACACTGCCTGAGTCTAGACAGGTGCCACGGGAACCTATCATGGCCACCCAACACAACACAGAAGGCAGCAGCACTGCAGAGGGGGCGGCCTGCAGTGATAACAGTGCCCCCGCAAGAGCACTCGGAAATGGGGCCACAGGGGGAGATGCCCACATTGGAAGACCTGGGCTCCTTCCATGAGCTGGAGTTCAGCCCCACATCACTGGGGAGTCCCATGAGGTCGCCCACCGCATCCATGGCCGAACTGAATGCCCGCATGCAGCCGATGGAGGACCAGCAGGCTACCCTCACCCAGTTGGTGGAGAGGCAGCTAGAGGAATCCAGGCTGCAGAGGGAGAGCTACAGCGCCTCAGTGCGTCGCCTGTTGAGGTCCATCGGACGCTTTGCGAGAACTATAGTGACCCTTGCACGCCATGTGCGGGAGGGCAACGACCACACCTCCAGGCTTGTAGAGGCCATGTTGGTTGACCAACAGGCAAATCTGGCACGGATGCCCTCAATCCCAGATTCTGCGCAATCAAACACAACCACCCCATCCAGCTCCACTACTGCCAGTCCAAGGAGGCGCTCGAGTAGGCTAACGGTTCCCTCGGGCAAGGTTGCACAGGCACAGAGGCGCACACAGAAGTGATGGCATGTGTGTGGGGCAGAGCAGGACACATGTGGACTACAAGGGTGTGAGAGGGGTGGGCACGTTTGGGTGGTGGGGTAGGTAGTTTTGGGGGTTTGAACAATGGGGTCTGGGTGGGGGCGGGCACGTTTGGGTGGTGGGGTAGGTAGTTTTGGGGGTTTGAACAATGGGATCTGGGTGGGGGTGGGCACGTTTGGGTGGTGGGTGGCCCCGGGTGTACAGCTTCCCTAACCAATGCACCTCCTTCCCTGTTGTTATTACATCAATACATCACCATTTCGAATCAAGACATACATGTGTGGACATTGATCATTTATTTTGCAGTACAACTATTAATTCATTGTCGTCACCATGTTCGTGCATTTCTGTGAATGCGCTGTGACTCAAAAGTAAATGCGAATCAGGGCATCCCGTGCTCTCTGGCCATCATGTGGACCCCCAGGGGGAGGCGGTGCCATCCCATCCCCATCTCCATCCCCATCTCCATCCCAATCCCCATCTCCATCCCCATCCCCATCTTCCTCATCTGCGTCTGGTGGCATTGGGATGTTCCTGCGCAGGCATATATTGTGCAGCATGGCACATACGAGCGTGATTTTACCCGTCTTCACTGGGCTGTACAGCAGTGATCCGCCAGATCTGCTCAGACAGCGGAAACGGGCCTTCAAATGTCCTCTCAATCATTCCACGTGTGCGGATATGTTCCCTATTGTATGCCTCTTCATGCCTGTTCCTTGGTCTCCGTACAGGTGTCATCATCCATGGCGTGAGTGCATATCCCGCATCACCTACATGGGATGTAGATGGGGGAACATGTCAGTGTTTGTGGCATCATGTCCTCATCTGCTGCTGTGCATTCTTGTATCATCATTCATTCATGCATATGTACCATGCAGTGTATGGAGGTATGTTTTGGGCATCACGATGTATGTCGCTAACTGGATGTGGGCCTACACATTAACTTGCATGTTTACTGTGCCCTGCGGGTGACATTTCATTGTGTGCATGTCACGGTGCAGTGGTGTCCACACATGGCAGAGTGACTCCACTGTACGGAAGTAGTAAATACACGTCGTCTCATTTACACGCCTCTCGTGCCTTTTGAGGCAGTGTTTCAATTGAGGGTGGGTGTCTGCAGTGGCACAAGGTTCATGGGACAGTGACGGGATTGGCTGTGCCAGCGTGTGCACGGGCACATTGTGATGCCCTGTCATGTCTTCCTTCATGATGTTTGGCATCCGCTGTGTATTTGGTAGATGGAAGGGGGGTGATGCATGTGCGGTCACAGCGGCACACTCACAATGCTCATTGGCCTGGACACACACACACCACTTCGACAGGGTTGTAGCATCGTCAGCTGTACTCACCCAATAGCCATGTGCTTTGTCCGGCATAGCGTTCCATGTACCGTGGCAACGTGGAATTCCGCAGTACCATTGAGTCATGTGATGAGCCTGGGAAACGTGCGCAGAAGTGTCTAATCAGTTGCATGGCATCACAAACCATCTGGACATTCAAAGAGTGATACTGTTTCCTATTGCGGAACACCGCCTCAATTGCACATGGTACTGTCAGCTCAACGTGGGTGCAGTCAACTGCACCTATGCAATTTGGCATGCCTGCTATGGCATGGAAGGCCAACTTGGTGGCAATGACCTCGGGGAGGGTGCGGGGTAGGGCTATGTGTTCCGACACATGGCGCAACAGGGCATCCAGTACCTGTAACAGGATTTTGGAGAAACAGGGTTGTGATATGCCGTGCAGCTCACCAACCGTGTGTTGATAGGTGCCAGTGCCAAGGAAATGCAGTACTGAGACAACCTTCAAGAGGGAGGGGATGGCGGTGGGGGTGTCAATTAGGCTGCTGATGTTGTCCTCAATCATGGCGGTGATGTGCAGGATTGTTGCACGGTCCAGCCGGTATAGTGTATGGATCTGTCCTGGGGTGAGGTTTCAGGGTGAGGCCCTGATGCGTGGTATTGCTGGCTGGCGGCGGGGTCGGGCTGGCTGGGCAATGGGGTTTGCCATAGCTGCAGGGTTGGCTGGTTGCCGCCTGCGCCTCCTCCGCCTACGCCACCTCCTCTGCGCCATTACTGCCACCATGTGCAGTGCTGCCTGTTGGTTGAGTAGGCCCAGTCCCAGTGCTACTAGACCTGCTGCCTGCATGGTTCTGTGTTGTGTTGGGCTGGGTGTGGCCCCTTTGTAGGCTCCCAGTGACCTGCTAGGTCCAGCTGGGCTGATTTGGTGCACCTGTGCCCTGATTCAGTTCAGCAGGCAGTGTATAACGCCATGTTCGCGGTGGCGGCGGTTCCGCCACCGTGATCACGATATTTACGCCATTTTTTTGCCGGTATTTCCGTGTCCGCGCTAGTTGTGATGCTCACTGTGTTTCGTGTTGACGGTAACGGAGGGGTTTCCGTGCAGACGGACTTAACGAGACCCCTATTTCCGCGGTGGCGGTTGAGGGTGGTGCTATTACCGGGGCCGCGGGTCATGATTGGGCGGACATGGAAACGGTGCCGGTATGGTTTTACCGGCAGTGTTAATTCCGGACCGGAGTACTTGTAATGAGGCCCATTATGTTTAAGGTTGCGCTTGGACAAATCCTTGCGCTTAACCTTAAACCAACACTCACCTTTTGTCGGAGCATCGTAGACTCCCTTCTCTTCCCATTTGGCCTCGCTCCATGCACCGCATTTCATATGTTGGGAGAAGCAGAGGAAAGACATCATTAAAAGATACGGACAATAATCAGTGATCAACATCACAATATTTTAAAGCCATAAGACACCTTCAGGAGTGGTTAAGTCACAGCTGGTCTGGGCTGCCACGCACAATGGGCCAGTGAAGGAACTCGGTCCATCAAGAAGCGCCCCTGCAGTGAGAAGCAAGACGGAGAGCTCGTCATCATTAATCAAAAGGTGAGACTATATGGGTCGGCACATGCTCACCACATTTTGGGAAGAAGGGTTTGAGAGGGACAGCAGTCACATAGCAGGATTCTCACGATCTCTCGTATCCACGCAGGAGCAGAGTCAATTGTCGTAGCCCACAGCATATGAGCAGGGAAAGAAGCTTGACAAGAGGAATCCACTTCCTGGGAGGGCTGCAACAGTGCCCCTATGTCCCCGCATAGACCAGGTGAGCATAACAGAACGTGAAGCCACTACGAATCTCTGCTTGGGTGTTATGGAAACCTCGGAAACAGACTAGTTGGCCCAGCTACTGGGGGAATTACGGGCTGAAGTCCATGCCTCCAGACTGGAAACCAATGCTTTAAGGAGGGATCTTATTGTAGCCCGAGAACGAACTGACCACTTGGCAAGACAAATGCTTCAGACCCACGCAGGTCAGGTCCCACTACCAGGACTTGCCCAACCTCCCATGCTGCAGCCTTCACCACCAGTTCAAGTGGTTCTTCCAAGTGCAGTGCCACTGGCCCCGCCCGAACGCTTCACTGGCCACCCTAACAAGTACGCTATATTCATAAACCAATGTCGCCTCCATGTTTTGTGCAGGCCTGGAGCTTTTCCTAATGATCAAGCCAGTGTCGCCTTTGTACTCTCATATTTAGGAGGTAGCGCAGCGGACTGGTCGATACCATTAGTAAACCAGGATGATCCCCTACTCCGAGACTTTGGGAAATTTCAGCGGGAGATGGAAAAATTGCTTGCAAGGCATACACAAGGACATGCATTGGACAACAAATTATTGTCACTCAGACAGGAAAACCAAGACCTATTGACCTACATCGCAACCTTCAATTGTCTTGTAGCACAGACAAACTGGCCTGAAGAAAAGAGAACTACGCTCTTTTATCGAGGGTTGCGTGGGGAACTTAAGGATGTTCTAGCCCAAGCGGTCAATCCCCCTGAGGGATGTGTGGAATACATCAACTTAACTGTGTAGCTCGATCACAGATTGCAGAATCGAAAAATGGATCGCACAAGACTGAAGAGAGGTCGGTCTATATGAGACCTCGGGACAACTAAACCAAAACCCACGAACAAACTGAACCAATGCAAAACGTGGATTACGGAATCCTATCACCAAGGCTGAAAGGGAGAAAAGGAGGCAACAACAGCTCTGCTTATACTGTGGGAAAGCAGGACACTTCCTCCGAGAATGCCTGGTAAAACCACCCAAGAGATTAGTTGAAGCAATGGGCAATGGCAATGAAGAAAAGGAACAGGATTCGGGAAACTCCAACGCCCGACAAGCGTAGGGGCCCACTTGTCGAGCGAAAAGAAGGAATCCGCACAGACCTCACATCTAGTCATCCCGGTACTTTTGGTTAACCATAAACAACCGTCAAAGATACATGCCTTGGAGGAATATATTGATAGCGGAGCTCTGGGAAATTATATTGATCAAGATCTGGCTGCACGATAGGCCTTCCTCTCCAACAGAAGCTGAAATCGGAAAACGTCACAGCAGTGGATTGTTCTTATTTATTATCTGGGCCAGTGACACAGCATACCGAAAAAGTCATGCTTATGTGTCAGGATGGTCATCAAGAAGAAATTTCCTTCAATCTCTATGGTGCGCGTCAGTTCGAGATGATATTAGGAATGCCTTGGCTGGAAACCCACAACCTAGGATCGACTGGCAAAAACGAGTTCTGACCCTTCCTCAAGAGTGTGCTAACACCTGCTACACCAAAAATGTGGGCAACCTGAAACCCAAGACGAAAACCATTCTGGGACTCACTGGTTCCTTACCACCTGAATATCTGGATTACCAGGATGTTTTTCAGAAGGAGCAAGCGAACACCCTGCCTCCACACAGGCCTTACGATTGCCAAATCGATCTGGTGCCCGGAGCCTAAATTCCCTGCAGTCAAATTTACGCCCTAACTGAGCAGGAAAACCAGCATCTAAAATCTTACCTGGTTTAGTATCTAGCTAACGGCTTTATCTGCTCGTCTAAGTCCCCTGCGTTCTCGGCTCTCTTTTTCGTACCTAAAAAAGAGGGCGACTTAAGAACTTGTATTGACTATAGAGCACTTAACCAGATCACAGTAAAAAACAGATACCCACTGCCAGTTAATCCGGAGCTTCTGGATCAGGTAAAGAATGCTCAAGTTTACACGAAACTAGATCTACAAGGAGCCTATCACCTTGTAAGAGTTAAAAAAAGGGGACGAGTGGAAGACGGCATTCCGTACCAAGTATGGTCATTTCAAATACCAGGTTATGCCATTTGGGTTATGTAATGCCCCGGTGGTGTTCCCATTTTTTATGAACGATGTGCTTCATGAATTATTGCACGTTTGCGTACTTGTCTACATAGATGACATTCTGATTTACTCGGTTTCCAAGGAGAACCACGTCGGCCATGTAAGAGCAGTATTGGAAAAACTTCGACAGCAATTGGCTGTTTGCCAAGTTAGAAAAGTGTTTCTTCCATGTAACAGAAGTTGAATTCTTGGGCTGTATGCTCACACCACGGGGAGTACACATGGACACACGCAAGGTGGAAGCTATCCTTCAATAGCCATCACCAACATCCACAAAAGGAGTACAAAGTGTGCTCGGATTCGCCAATTTTTATTGTCGGTTTATTCCTAGGTTTTCGCAGATAGATCATCCAATTATCTCCGTGCTGAGAAAAAACAAGAAATTCCTTTGGTCTCCAGAAGCAGATAATACCTTCCAGGAGCTGAAACTTGCATTCACCACAACACCAGTTCTTCAACACCCTCGACAGGATCTGCCATACGTGGTCGAAACATATGCCTCCAACGTAGCCATCGGGGCGGTATTATCACAAAGGGACCCCGACACAGGACAATTACATCGCATAGCATTGTGGTCCCGTAGGTTTTCTGCACCTGAGTTGAACTATGCGATCACAGACAAAGAATTGCTAGCGATTAAGGGAGCCTTCAAAACATGGAGACACTATCTTCTGGGGGTGAGACATACAGTAACCGTCATCACGGATCACCGCAATCTGCAATACTTGAAGACTGCTAAGGCCCAATCCTCACGCCAACTTTGGTGGGCTCTCTTCTTTGCAGAATACATTTTTATCATTACCTACGGATCCGGAGTATGCAATGGGAAAGCAGACGCTCTGTCATGCATGAGTGAGGGCAAAGAAGCCTTTACACGTCTTAGCCCGTGGCCTTCATTCCTGAAGAACGAATCCAGAACCAAATCGCTGCAGCCACCTGTCTGGATGACTTGATAACCAATCTCCAATCCCAGATGAACCAAGCAACACAATAGGAGTGGCTATCTAGAGGAGACCAATACACCATTGAAAAAGGTCTACCTTACTTTCAAGAGAGACTGTACATTCAGGACAAGAAACTACAAGATCAAATAATAGCAAACTATCATGATTCATTAGTGGAAGGAAATCCAGGGATTGACAAGAATCAAGCTAAAATACAAAAACGCTATTGGTGGCCAACATGGAGAAAAGACATTACCCAATTCATTGCGACCTGTGGTGTCTGCGCACAACACAAATCTCAGAAGTTAAATCCAGCCGGGTATCTGCATCCATTGACGGTACTGCCAGCACTGTGGCATACGTTGTCAATGGACTTTATCACAGATCTTCTTCCTTGCAATGGTTATAACACCATTTAGTTGTTGTGGATTTGTTCTCCAAAATGGCCCATTTTGTTAGGCAGAATCCTGTGCAGTTCCCTTAGGGAGCACTACAGAAGATTAGGACTACAGGTGAGAGCAATAAATCCCCTTTGGTATCAGTCTGTACCACAGAGATTTAGTTGGTAGCTGTGGCTGAGCAGTCAGACTTATCTCAAGAGGGAGATGAGCAGTATTCAGGGTTTACACAATAGGCCTTCGGTACTATGGAGCAAGGAAACACTGACCAAAGCTTTGTAGTAAAAGAATATATATATATTTATTTTATACACTTCTAGTTAAACACATCTATCACAGTTTTTAAAGCAAGTTCAATTCGGTCAAAGAAAGTATACACAACTCCCTAGGTAAATTGTAGAGAGGTTTGAGCAAGAGTGAAAACTGAGCAAAACAGCACAGTATAAACCAAACACAAATGGCACTCTAGCAATTTCTCACAAGGGAGGGAAAGCACAAGTTATACAGAAAGATCTTCTTACACACCCTAGCAACACTTTCCATAAGTTTGTGAACCAGATTAAGCAAGGCAGTGCATCAGTATAGTAAATACATAAATGAAAACTGAGCAAAATGGCATTTCACAAGGTTTAAAAGTGGGAAGGAAAGGGTGTTTATAAGAAGTAGGTGCATCAACACATTTCTAGTTGAGAAGCAATCTAAAGAATGCAGTTCTAACAAATTTAGCTAGAGTCAGTAGGCCTGTGCCAGAGTCAGTGGTATAAGGCAAGGGCCCAGGAGCAAAATGTTCTTGTAGCTGCAGTCAAGTCTTTGGTTAACGATTTTGAAAAGGTGGATGCAGAAGGTGAAAGACAATGTTAAGAGAGAGGGGCGGCCAACCCAACAGGTAGGTAAAGGATTTAAAACACCTTTAGAGCTACCGCGAAGAAAGGGCGGCCTGGCGGAACAATGTACCTTTAAAATGAAGAAGTGGCTCCTGCTATGGTGGTTGTTCCTGGTAGTTCCTCCAGTTCGGGGGATCCAGCAGAGGAAAAGAGGCTCTCGCCGTGTAGGAAGGTTCGAGGTACTGCACTACCCGTGGAGGAAACCAGCCGCTGTGCTGCCCGACGAATAAAAGGTACGCTCCTTTAAATCGCGGTCCGGGTGGACGGGTGCTTGGCTATCCGGTCTCCAATTACAGGGTACTGGCGATTCGACCAACGCAGGTCTGGGAAGGCGATTGGCAAACTGGTTGGCCCCACCAGCTCAAGGGAAGAAGGCTCTTTCAGATGAAGATCTTCTCTCGTCATGTGGAGAAAAGTGGTGAGATGCTGCAGCAGGGCTTCACCGGTGGTTCAGTCGTTGCAGATGTCTTTGGCTTCTCTCCTCTTCGGCTTCTTAGTTCCAGTGGCGACGTCTTGCTCTTCCAGTCCTCAGGATCCTGCTTTTATGCAAAAAGAAAATACGGGAGGGAGAGCCCTACCAAGACTCAGGACTGTGGGCCATTAACAATTGTGTACAAAGAGTGGGGGTGTCCTGACTGGAAAAGTCTAAGCCGACTGCCGCTTATTGATTGCAGCCTAGGTTTAACGACAATGTGTTATCCTTGGATGTCACCATTTGTGTATTTACCAAGGATAGCAGTACATAAGAGAACCATAATAATCCACTTGTGCTAGACCATTAGTCTGTAAAAGAACAGCTTTTATTAAGTGACTGTCCTTGTTCTTTTACATATTTTTTGTAAAGAAATCATAAGTACAAAATATACAGGTGTACATTTTTTCACCAAAGTCACATATACAAAATATCAACAAATAAAACTAAATAGAGAAAAATGTAGAGAAAAGAAGAAAAGACATGTAGCAAAAGATATGACAAAGTCATACATGTGCATGCTAACAGAAGTATAACGACATTCTGTTGCTGCTACTACATTTCATTTTTCTAATTGTAGACAGTTATCCTCGAAGGTAAAAGTCCTTGGATAGGTCTAACTAAGCCAGGCTAAAGGGTGACCAAAAAATATATAGTTGATCGACGTCCCTGAAATTAATCTCTACTTGGATCTGAGGGGGACCCCGCCACACCACAAGGGTAAGGGAGTCCCAGGACGTTTCGGCCTTAGTGGGTCACAGCCTTCTTCATGGAACCAAGGAGTGGAGTACCCTATGAAAAATTAAGGGGACTGAGGTTACTTGAGACAAGTAACATGAAATTTGAAGAACACATAAGGGTAAAAACGGGAATATGTACATAAACATGTCATTGTCACAAGAAAACAAGACCCTATGATTTAAACTTGCAAAGTACATGTCTAGTTATACTCGAATCGGTGAACCAGGGCTGGCCTCACATCGACCTGGGTTCTAAAAAGATGGTCAAAGCTCATAGAAAATATAATAAAATATATCAAATCCTCCTCTGAAAATTAAAATCAAAATTAGAAAAGGCATGCTGCCCAAGTGCACTAGATGGAGAATATGTGCAATGGAGAAGTTGTAATGCCATATTATTCCAACCACCCCCATCCTAAATATGTAGAAAGAGTACAAAGTGGAGAGGAAGGAAAGTACCTTTAGATGGTGCTGCAGCGCCAACACATGGAGTTCTGTGGCTGCTATGCAGTGTATTGGCCAAAAGAAAAGGCAAATGGCGTGCTGGATGCTGCACCTGGAGCTGAAAAAAGCACCAAGCGTCTGCCTAAGCAAAGAAAAAGATCGAAATTAAGGCATAAGGAAAGGGTGGGCATGACTAGTGCCTAGTATGGAAAATAGAGGGTCAGACAATAGCAGACCATCAGGGCAATGATTTAACTTACATACGAGAGCCAGTCAACAATACGGAGCTCCGACTGTCTTTATCGATTCGAAAGGAAGCTGTGCAAAATTGCAGGGCTGTACGGTGCTGAGCATGCGCCTTATTTCGTACACTAATCCTGCGCGCATGCGCTATGGGGCTATGCCAGGTCGGCATCTAGGTAGCCTGGCAACGTATATGCGGAAGTATACCGTCATACGTCCAGCCACCAAAGTTCTAAAATCGGCTGCTTACATTGTAAACAGTTCCACGCATGCAGCTCCGAAATGTTGGAATGACCGGCAGGTAACAATCCTAAGTGGAGGAGTGTTAGCCCAACCTTCGTTTGGTTGTAGCGCCGGACTAGGTGCCTATAGATCCCAGTGGGCGGGGCAGAGGAGGGTAAGGGGCAAAAAGTGGGGGGGGCGGGGGGGCAGGGGGGGTTTGGGGGTGGGTTGGAGATGGGGGGTGGAAAATTCCTCACAAATTGGCTGTTCAGTGAAAGTGCCTATATTTGGATAACTGTCAGGTATCCCCCATTTGTACTAAATGAAACAGAGAATGTAAAAACTCCTGTGAATAAGCGGGATGGAGACTGAAAAGATGCACACATTGAATACTAGGCGTAGAGGTAGAATATTTTTTTTTTTATGATTGGATCTGGGGCTGTGCTTCATTCAGGCCTTTTGTAATGGCCTGAAGTTTATACATCCACCACGATTCTTTAAAGTTCAGGGAGTTGGTGATGTTGCTGGTGTTGTATACTTTGTCAGCAACCCACCATGTAAAGCTGTCCGGGTTGTGTTGGTATTCAAGGAAGTGTGGTACCAGGGGTGCTGTGATATTTTTGCACCGAATTCGGGACCGGTGTTCGCCAATTCTCTTGTGAACCGGTCTCGATGTCTGTCCCACATATCTGAGCCCGCAAGGGCATTCGATGATGTAAATCACATTGCTAGATTTGCAATTAGAGAAGTGCCTTAATCTCCATTCCTTCGCTCCGATGTTGAAGGAGGTCATTTTCTTGGTCTGTTTACATACAGTACAATTGCCGCATGGATGTTGGCCATTGATTTCTCTGAGATTCCATAAGGTAGATCTCGTGCTATTTTTGCTCATCCTGGCATGGGTAAGCATATCCTTAAGGTTCTTAGATCTTCGCAAGGCCATTCTTGGTGTTGGTTCTTTCGGCAAGCTGAGCTGAATCAATGGCCAGAATTTTCTTATGAGACTTTTGAGCTTGGTTGTATTTGGACCGAATGTGGTGACACAGGCCATAATGTTGTCTTCTTGGTTATTGTGAATTTTGGGTGTGAGTAAGGTTTCGCGAGGTGTGAACCTGGCTCTCTTCATGGTATCTCTGAGTAGTTTCTTAGGGTACCCTCTGGTTTTCAACTTGTCTTCTAGTGCAGCTGCGTTTATTTTAAATTCTGCAATGTCTGTGCAGTTTCTACGTACTCGTAGAAACTGTCCATATGGGAGGTTATTTCTTAAATTGCGTGGATGGTTGCTTTTGTAGTGCAGGATTGTATTCCGATCGGTTTCCTTTTTAAACATAGTACATTCCAATTGATTATTCTTGGGTTTGATGGTCAAGTCGAGGAAGTTGATGCTGGAATTGCTGCTGTTGATGGTAAATTTTATTTCTTCTGTACAGTTATTGATCCAGTCAAAGAAATTTGCCAAATTATCCTCCTCTCCTTTCCAAATGAAAATAATGTCATCAATGTACCTATGCCAAAGTATTATATTGTCCAGGAATGGATTGCGTGTATTCAGTACATTATTGTATTCATATTCTGCCATAAAGATGATGGCCATGCTAGGGGCGAATGCTGCCCCCATGGCCGTCCCTCGGATCTGCAAGTAGAATGTGTCCTCAAATTGAAAAAAGTTATTAGTGAGTGCCAATTCCAATAGCTCAGCTAAAAAGTTGGTGGGGACTCTGGTTTGCGACATATGATGCGTGAGATGATGTCTAATGCATTCAATCGCTGAATCTTGTGGAATGCTGGTGTAGAGGCTGTTTATGTCCATAGTCACTAATCTGTCTTCAGAAGGATTGAAAGGTTGATGCTCAAAAGTGTTGATGGTTGCCATGGTATCTCGCAGATAAGTAGGTGTTTTTTGGCTCAAGGGTTTCAGAAAGAAATCAATGAATTTACCAATTGGTTCCAGTATTGAGCCACATCCAGACACTATAGGTCGGCCAGGTGGTGTGATCCGGTTCTTATGCAATTTGGGGAGGGCGTAAAATGCGGGAATTCGCCCTTCCAAGTTATTCAAAAATATTTCTTCCTTCTCAGATATCCAATTATTGGACAAAGCAAATTCTGTGATTTCTTTAATTTTTATTTTTATTTCTGCAGTAGGGTCTTTTCGTAGTTTTTTGTAGTTGTCCTCTTCATTGAGAAGCAGTAGCACCATTTGTTTATACTGATCTCTACTTTGCACTACTACTCCACCTCCCTTATCTGCTGCTTTAATGACGATAGAATTATTGTCTGCCAATTGTTTTAGTGCTTTCTGTTCTCCTTGGTTGAGGTTGTGTCTTTTATTAGAGGTTACATGCTGTATTTTTTGCATTTCTTGTTTTATGCATTTTTCAAAAGCAAGAACACATGCCGGCATCTCATTGTCATTGGGAACAAAATCAGATTTTTTCCTAAGTCCTGAGTCTTCAGGTTCCATAAGGTCTTCTTTGTCCTGAAAGAAGACTTTTCTTCTGATGGTCCGGTAGAAGCTGGTAAGTTCTTGGTCTAGTTGGAACCAATCCGTGCAATTTGTGGGGACAAAGGATAGTCCCTTTGATAACACCGATATTTCTTCTTTAGTAAATGTAATCCCGGAGAGATTAAAAATTGGTATTAATTTTAGTATCTCCTCCGTCTCCTGTTCGGAGTGGGTGTCCGCCAGCGTGGGTAATTGAAAGGAGGCATTGGCTGAAACTGTGGGGGGCCCCAGTAGCCTCCCCTGGGACCTCCTTGGCCTAAAAAAGGCAGCACTTGGGGTTGTTGGTTACCCTGGTTAGTTGGTCTTCCCCCATAGTGAGCTTGGTCATCATCTGAGGATCCTGAGCTTGAAGTGTTCCAAAAGGATACATTTTTGCGTCTATTTCTTAAGGGTCCTGTCTGGTTAATCATCCTTTCTTTCTCCTTTTTCTCCTTATAGTCAGCTGAAAGGTATGGATATACTAGCTCAAGTTGAAAGTTTTTAATGTCTTTGGCTAGTTTCTTGTGCTTTTTTTCAAGTGTGTTGCTCATGAAAGTGTCCATTGTTTTATTTATTTCTTTCAGTTTATCTCGAGCATTTTCCAAGCTTTCATCATTAAGAAATTTGTTTTCTTGTACCTTGAGTTCTTTAGAGATCTCTTGATGGATCCTCTGGGCGGTGGTGATAGTGAGGACCATGAGGTCCCTGCTACACTTTGTAGCGATTTTGCTAAATCCAAGCATATACTCCTTGTCCTCCAAAAATAGGGCTGGCTAATTGCGAACTAGCAAACCGACTGGTACCAGATTCACCCTAAGGTATTCCCTTAAAAAGTGGCCATGTACTTCTGTTCTGAAGCATCGCTTTTTAAGGTTAAGTAAGTCGTCCCCCGATGCTGTGGATGCTAAAGTTTGTTGTGCACCCTCTAGGTTGAATAGTGTGGGGCCTTGAATAATTTCTAAAATCTGTTCTTCTGTGAAACTAAGAGTCTGATCCATGTTGAAAACTATGTGTAATGTGGATGTGGGTCAGGTAACTGGGCACCAGAAAACGAGTAAACTAGAAGGGGTCTTGTAAAGAGATACCTAAAAATGGTATGAACAACTAAAGTAAAAGATACCCTATTATAGCGCAGCGGCTATATCATAAACAGAAAATACGGGAGGGAGAGCCCTACCAAGACTCAGGACTGTGGGCCATTAACAATTGTGTACAAAGAGTGGGGGTGTCCTGACTGGAAAAGTCTAAGCCGACTGCCGCTTATTGATTGCAGCCTAGGTTTAACGACAATGTGTTATCCTTGGATGTCACCATTTGTGTATTTACCAAGGATAGCAGTACATAAGAGAACCATAATAATCCACTTGTGCTAGACCATTAGTCTGTAAAAGAACAGCTTTTATTAAGTGACTGTTCTTGTTCTTTTACATATTTTTTGTAAAGAAATTATAAGTACAAAATATACAGGTGTACATTTTTTCACCAAAGTCACATATACAAAATATCAACAAATAAAACTAAATAGAGAAAAATGTAGAGAAAAGAAGAAAAGACATGTAGCAAAAGATAGGACAAAGTCATACATGTGCATGCTAACAGAAGTATAACGACATTCTGTTGCTGCTACTACATTTCATTTTTCTAATTGTAGACCGTTATCCTCGAAGGTAAAAGTCCTTGGATAGGTCTAACTAAGCCAGGCTAAAGGGTGACCAAAAAATATATAGTTGATCGACGTCCCTGAAATGAATCTCTACTTGGATCTGAGGGGGACCCCGCCACACCACAAGGGTAAGGGAGTCCCAGGACGTTTCGGCCTTAGTGGGTCACAGCCTTCTTCATGGAACCAAGGAGTGGAGTACCCTATGAAAAATTAAGGGGACTGAGGTTACTTGAGACAAGTAACATGAAATTTGAAGAACACATAATGGTAAAAACGGGAATATGTACATAAACATGTCATTGTCACAAGAAAACAAGACCCTATGATTTAAACTTGCAAAGTACATGTCTAGTTATACTCGAATCGGTGAACCAGGGCTGGCCTCACATCGACCTGGGTTCTAAAAAGATGGTCAAAGCTCATAGAAAATATAATAAAATATATCAAATCCTCCTCTGAAAATTAAAATCAAAATTAGAAAAGGCATGCTGCCCAAGTGCACTAGATGGAGAATATGTGCAATGGAGAAGTTGTAATGCCATATTATTCCAACCACCCCCATCCTAAATATGTAGAAAGAGTACAAAGTGGAGAGGAAGGAAAGTACCTTTAGATGGTGCTGCAGCGCCAACACATGGAGCTCTGTGGCTGCTATGCAGTGTATTGGCCAAAAGAAAAGGCAAATGGCGTGCTGGATGCTGCACCTGGAGCTGAAAAAAGCACCAAGCGTCTGCCTAAGCAAAGAAAAAGATCGAAATTAAGGCATAAGGAAAGGGTGGGCATGACTAGTGCCTAGTATGGAAAATAGAGGGTCAGACAATAGCAGACCATCAGGGCAATGATTTAACTTACATACGAGAGCCAGTCAACAATACGGATCTCTGACTGTCTTTATCGATTCGAAAGGAAGCTGTGCAAAATTGCAGGGCTGTACGGTGCTGAGCATGCGCCTTATTTCGTACACTAATCCTGCGCGCATGCGCTATGGGGCTATGCCAGGTCGGCATCTAGGTAGCCTGGCAACGTATATGCGGAAGTATACCGTCATACGTCCAGCCACCAAAGTTCTAAAATCGGCTGCTTACAATCCATTCCTGGACAATATAATACTTTGGCATAGGTACATTGATGACATTATTTTCATTTGGAAAGGAGAGGAGGATAATTTGGCAAAAATTTTTTTGACTGGATCAATAACTGTACAGAAGAAATAAAATTTACTATCAACAGCAGCAATTCCAGCATCAACTTCCTTGACTTGACCATCAAACCCAAGAATAATCAATTCGAATGTACTATGTTTAAAAAGGAAACCGATCGGAATACAATCCTGCACTACAAAAGCAACCATCCACGCAATTTAAGAAATAACCTCCCATATGGACAGTTTCTACGAGTACGTAGAAACTGCACAGACATTGCAGAATTTAAAATAAACGCAGCTGCACTAGAAGACAAGTTGAAAACCAGAGGGTACCCTAAGAAACTACTCAGAGATACCATGAAGAGAGCCAGGTTCACACCTCGCGAAACCTTACTCACACCCAAAATTCACAATAACCAAGAAGACAACATTATGGCCTGTGTCACCACATTCGGTCCAAATACAACCAAGCTCAAAAGTCTCATAAGAAAATTCTGGCCATTGATTCAGCTCAGCTTGCCGAAAGAACCAACACCAAGAATGGCCTTGCGAAGATCTAAGAACCTTAAGGATATGCTTACCCATGCCAGGATGAGCAAAAATAGCACGAGATCTACCTTATGGAATCTCAGAGAAATCAATGGCCACCATCCATGCGGCAATTGTACTGTATGTAAACAGACCAAGAAAATGACCTCCTTCAACATCGGAGCGAAGGAATGGAGATTAAGGCACTTCTCTAATTGCAAATCTAGCAATGTGATTTACATCATTGAATGCCCTTGCGGGCTCAGATATGTGGGACAGACATCGAGACCGGTTCACAAGAGAATTGGCGAACACCGGTCCCGAATTCGGTGCAAAAATATCACAGGACCCCTGGTACCACACTTCCTTGAATACTAACACAACCCGGACAGCTTTACATGGTGGGTTGCTGACAAAGTATACAACACCAGCAACATCACCAACTCCCTGAACTTTAAAGAATCGTGGTGGATGTATAAACTTCAGGCCATTACAAAAGGCCTGAATGAAGCACAGCCCCAGATCCAATTATAAAATATTCTACCTCTACGCCTAGTATTCAATGTGTGCATCTTTTCAGTCTCCATCCCGCTTATTCACAGGAGTTTTTACATTCTCTGTTTCATTTAGTACATATGGGGGATACCTGACAGTTATCCAAATATAGGCACTTTCACTGAACAGCCAATTTGTGAGGAATTTTCCACCCCCCATCTCCAACCCACCCCCAAACCCCCCCTGCCCACCCGCCCCCCCCACTTTTTGCCCCTTACCCTCCTCTGCCCCGCCCACTGGGATCTATAGGCACCTAGTCCGGCGCTACAACCAAACGAAGGTTGGGCTAACACTCCTCCACTTAGGATTGTTACCTGCCGGTCATTCCAACATTTCGGAGCTGCATGCGTGGAACTGTTTACAATGTAAGCAGCCGATTTTAGAACTTTGGTGGCTGGACGTATGACGGTATACTTCCGCATATACGTTGCCAGGCTACCTAGATGCCGACCTGGCATAGCCCCATAGCGCATGCGCGCAGGATTAGTGTACGAAATAAGGCGCATGCTCAGCACCGTACAGCCCTGCAATTTTGCACAGCTTCCTTTCGAATCGATAAAGACAGTCAGAGCTCCGTATTGTTGACTGGCTCTCGTATGTAAGTTAAATCATTGCCCTGATGGTCTGCTATTGTCTGACCCTCTATTTTCCATACTAGGCACTAGTCATGCCCACCCTTTCCTTCTGCCTTAATTTCGATCTTTTTCTTTGCTTAGGCAGACGCTTGGTGCTTTTTTCAGCTCCAGGTGCAGCATCCAGCACGCCATTTGCCTTTTCTTTTGGCCAATACACTGCATAGCAGCCACAGAGCTCCATGTGTTGGCGCTGCAGCACCATCTAAAGGTACTTTCCTTCCTCTCCACTTTGTACTCTTTCTACATATTTAGGATGGGGGTGGTTGGAATAATATGGCATTACAACTTCTCCATTGCACATATTCTCCATCTAGTGCACTTGGGCAGCATGCCTTTTCTAATTTTGATTTTAATTTTCAGAGGAGGATTTGATATATTTTATTATATTTTCTATGAGCTTTGACCATCTTTTTAGAACCCAGGTCGATGTGAGGCCAGCCCTGGTTCACCGATTCGAGTATAACTAGACATGTACTTTGCAAGTTTAAATCATAGGGTCTTGTTTTCTTGTGACAATGACATGTTTATGTACATATTCCCGTTTTTACCATTATGTGTTCTTCAAATTTCATGTTACTTGTCTCAAGTAACCTCAGTCCCCTTAATTTTTCATAGGGTACTCCACTCCTTGGTTCCATGAAGAAGGCTGTGACCCACTAAGGCCGAAACGTCCTGGGACTCCCTTACCCTTGTGGTGTGGCGGGGTCCCCCTCAGATCCAAGTAGAGATTCATTTCAGGGACGTCGATCAACTATATATTTTTTGGTCACCCTTTAGCCTGGCTTAGTTAGACCTATCCAAGGACTTTTACCTTCGAGGATAACGGTCTACAATTAGAAAAATGAAATGTAGTAGCAGCAACAGAATGTCGTTATACTTCTGTTAGCATGCACATGTATGACTTTGTCCTATCTTTTGCTACATGTCTTTTCTTCTTTTCTCTACATTTTTCTCTATTTAGTTTTATTTGTTGATATTTTGTATATGTGACTTTGGTGAAAAAATGTACACCTGTATATTTTGTACTTATAATTTCTTTACAAAAAATATGTAAAAGAACAAGAACAGTCACTTAATAAAAGCTGTTCTTTTACAGACTAATGGTCTAGCACAAGTGGATTATTATGGTTCTCTTATGTACTGCTATCCTTGGTAAATACACAAATGGTGACATCCAAGGATAACACATTGTCGTTAAACCTAGGCTGCAATCAATAAGCGGCAGTCGGCTTAGACTTTTCCAGTCAGGACACCCCCACTCTTTGTACACAATTGTTAATGGCCCACAGTCCTGAGTCTTGGTAGGGCTCTCCCTCCCGTATTTTCTGTTTATGATATAGCCGCTGCGCTATAATAGGGTATCTTTTACTTTAGTTGTTCATACCATTTTTAGGTATCTCTTTACAAGACCCCTTCTAGTTTACTCGTTTTCTGGTGCCCAGTTACCTGACCCACATCCACATTACACATAGTTTTCAACATGGATCAGACTCTTAGTTTCACAGAAGAACAGATTTTAGAAATTATTCAAGGCCCCACACTATTCAACCTAGAGGGTGCACAACAAACTTTAGCATCCACAGCATCGGGGGACGACTTACTTAACCTTAAAAAGCGATGCTTCAGAACAGAAGTACATGGCCACTTTTTAAGGGAATACCTTAGGGTGAATCTGGTACCAGTCGGTTTGCTAGTTCGCAATGAGCCAGCCCTATTTTTGGAGGACAAGGAGTATATGCTTGGATTTAGCAAAATCGCTACAAAGTGTAGCAGGGACCTCATGGTCCTCACTATCACCACCGCCCAGAGGATCCATCAAGAGATCTCTAAAGAACTCAAGGTACAAGAAAACAAATTTCTTAATGATGAAAGCTTGGAAAATGCTCGAGATAAACTGAAAGAAATAAATAAAACAATGGACACTTTCATGAGCAACACACTTGAAAAAAAGCACAAGAAACTAGCCAAAGACATTAAAAACTTTCAACTTGAGCTAGTATATCCATACCTTTCAGCTGACTATAAGGAGAAAAAGGAGAAAGAAAGGATGATTAACCAGACAGGACCCTTAAGAAATAGACGCAAAAATGTATCCTTTTGGAACACTTCAAGCTCAGGATCCTCAGATGATGACCAAGCTCACTATGGGGGAAGACCAACTAACCAGGGCAACCAACAACCCCAAGTGCTGCCTTTTTTAGGCCAAGGAGGTCCCAGGGGAGGCTACTGGGGCCCCCTACAGTATCAGCCAATGCCTCCTTTCAATTACCCACGCTGGCGGACACCCACTCCGAACAGGAGACGGAGGAGATACTAAAATTAATACCAATTTTTAATCTCTCCGGGATTACATTTACTAAAGAAGAAATATCGGTGTTATCAAAGGGACTATCCTTTGTCCCCACAAATTGCACGGATTGGTTCCAACTAGACCAAGAACTTACCAGCTTCTACCAGACCATCAGAAGAAAAGTCTTCTTTCAGGACAAAGAAGACCTTATGGAACCTGAAGACTCAGGACTTAGGAAAAAATCTGATTTTGTTCCCAATGACAATGAGATGCCGGCATGTGTTCTTGCTTTTGAAAAATGCATAAAACAAGAAATGCAAAAAATACAGCATGTAACCTCTAATAAAAGACACAACCTCAACCAAGGAGAACAGAAAGCACTAAAACAATTGGCAGACAATAATTCTATCGTCATTAAAGCAGCAGATAAGGAAGGTGGAGTAGTAGTGCAAAGTAGAGATCAGTATAAACAAATGGTGCTACTGCTTCTCAATGAAGAGGACAACTACAAAAAACTACGAAAAGACCCTACTGCAGAAATAAAAATAAAAATTAAAGAAATCACAGAATTTGCTTTGTCCAATAATTGGATATCTGAGAAGGAAGAAATATTTTTGAATAACTCGGAAGGGCGAATTCCCGCATTTTACGCCCTCCCCAAATTGCATAAGAACCGGATCACACCACCTGGCCGACCTATAGTGTCTGGATGTGGCTCAATACTGGAACCAATTGGTAAATTCATTGATTTCTTTCTGAAACCCTTGAGCCAAAAAACACCTACTTATCTGCGAGATACCATGGCAACCATCAACACTTTTGAGCATCAACCTTTCAATCCTTCTGAAGACAGATTAGTGACTATGGACATAAACAGCCTCTACACCAGCATTCCACAAGATTCAGCGATTGAATGCATTAGACATCATCTCACGCATCATATGTCGCAAACCAGAGTCCCCACCAACTTTTTAGCTGAGCTATTGGAATTGGCACTCACTAATAACTTTTTTCAATTTGAGGACACATTCTACTTGCAGATCCGAGGGACGGCCATGGGGGCAGCATTCGCCCCTAGCATGGCCATTATCTTTATGGCAGAATATGAATACAATAATGTACTGAATACACGCAATCCATTCCTGGACAATATAATACTTTGGCATAGGTACATTGATGACATTATTTTCATTTGGAAAGGAGAGGAGGATAATTTGGCAAATTTTTTTGACTGGATCAATAACTGTACAGAAGAAATAAAATTTACCATCAACAGCAGCAATTCCAGCATCAACTTCCTCGACTTGACCATCAAACCCAAGAATAATCAATTGGAATGTACTATGTTTAAAAAGGAAACCGATCGGAATACAATCCTGCACTACAAAAGCAACCATCCACGCAATTTAAGAAATAACCTCCCATATGGACAGTTTCTACGAGTACGTAGAAACTGCACAGACATTGCAGAATTTAAAATAAACGCAGCTGCACTAGAAGACAAGTTGAAAACCAGAGGGTACCCTAAGAAACTACTCAGAGATACCATGAAGAGAGCCAGGTTCACACCTCGCGAAACCTTACTCACACCCAAAATTCACAATAACCAAGAAGACAACATTATGGCCTGTGTCACCACATTCGGTCCAAATACAACCAAGCTCAAAAGTCTCATAAGAAAATTCTGGCCATTGATTCAGCTCAGCTTGCCGAAAGAACCAACACCAAGAATGGCCTTGCGAAGATCTAAGAACCTTAAGGATATGCTTACCCATGCCAGGATGAGCAAAAATAACACGAGATCTACCTTATGGAATCTCAGAGAAATCAATGGCCACCATCCATGCGGCAATTGTACTGTATGTAAACAGACCAAGAAAATGACCTCCTTCAACATCGGAGCGAAGGAATGGAGATTAAGGCACTTCTCTAATTGCAAATCTAGCAATGTGATTTACATCATCGAATGCCCTTGCGGGCTCAGATATGTGGGACAGACATCGAGACCGGTTCACAAGAGAATTGGCGAACACCAGTCCCGAATTCGGTGCAAAAATATCACAGCACCCCTGGTACCACACTTCCTTGAATACCAACACAACCCGGACAGCTTTACATGGTGGGTTGCTGACAAAGTATACAACACCAGCAACATCACCAACTCCCTGAACTTTAAAGAATCGTGGTGGATGTATAAACTTCAGGCCATTACAAAAGGCCTGAATGAAGCACAGCCCCAGATCCAATTATAAAATATTCTACCTCTACGCCTAGTATTCAATGTGTGCATCTTTTCAGTCTCCATCCCGCTTATTCACAGGAGTTTTTACATTCTCTGTTTCATTTAGTACATATGGGGGATACCTGACAGTTATCCAAATATAGGCACTTTCACTGAACAGCCAATTTGTGAGGAATTTTCCACCCCCCATCTCCAACCCACCCCCAAACCCCCCCTGCCCCCCCGCCTCCCCCCCACTTTTTGCCCCTTACCCTCCTCTGCCCCGCCCACTGGGATCTATAGGCACCTAGTCCGGCGCTACAACCAAACGAAGGTTGGGCTAACACTCCTCCACTTAGGATTGTTACCTGCCGGTCATTCCAACATTTCGGAGCTGCATGCGTGGAACTGTTTACAATGTAAGCAGCCGATTTTAGAACTTTGGTGGCTGGACGTATGACGGTATACTTCCGCATATACGTTGCCAGGCTACCTAGATGCCGACCTGGCATAGCCCCATAGCGCATGCGCGCAGGATTAGTGTACGAAATAAGGCGCATGCTCAGCACCGTACAGCCCTGCAATTTTGCACAGCTTCCTTTCGAATCGATAAAGACAGTCGGAGCTCCGTATTGTTGACTGGCTCTCGTATGTAAGTTAAATCATTGCCCTGATGGTCTGCTATTGTCTGACCCTCTATTTTCCATACTAGGCACTAGTCATGCCCACCCTTTCCTTCTGCCTTAATTTCGATCTTTTTCTTTGCTTAGGCAGACGCTTGGTGCTTTTTTCAGCTCCAGGTGCAGCATCCAGCACGCCATTTGCCTTTTCTTTTGGCCAATACACTGCATAGCAGCCACAGAACTCCATGTGTTGGCGCTGCAGCACCATCTAAAGGTACTTTCCTTCCTCTCCACTTTGTACTCTTTCTACATATTTAGGATGGGGGTGGTTGGAATAATATGGCATTACAACTTCTCCATTGCACATATTCTCCATCTAGTGCACTTGGGCAGCATGCCTTTTCTAATTTTGATTTTAATTTTCAGAGGAGGATTTGATATATTTTATTATATTTTCTATGAGCTTTGACCATCTTTTTAGAACCCAGGTCGATGTGAGGCCAGCCCTGGTTCACCGATTCGAGTATAACTAGACATGTACTTTGCAAGTTTAAATCATAGGGTCTTGTTTTCTTGTGACAATGACATGTTTATGTACATATTCCTGTTTTTACCATTATGTGTTCTTCAAATTTCATGTTACTTGTCTCAAGTAACCTCAGTCCCCTTAATTTTTCATAGGGTACTCCACTCCTTGGTTCCATGAAGAAGGCTGTGACCCACTAAGGCCGAAACGTCCTGGGACTCCCTTACCCTTGTGGTGTGGCGGGGTCCCCCTCAGATCCAAGTAGAGATTCATTTCAGGGACGTCGATCAACTATATATTTTTTGGTCACCCTTTAGCCTGGCTTAATTAGACCTATCCAAGGACTTTTACCTTCGAGGATAACTGTCTACAATTAGAAAAATGAAATGTAGTAGCAGCAACAGAATGTCGTTATACTTCTGTTAGCATGCACATGTATGACTTTGTCCTATCTTTTGCTACATGTCTTTTCTTCTTTTCTCTACATCTTTCTCTATTTAGTTTTATTTGTTGATATTTTGTATATGTGACTTTGGTGAAAAAATGTACACCTGTATATTTTGTACTTATAATTTCTTTACAAAAAATATGTAAAAGAACAAGGACAGTCACTTAATAAAAGCTGTTCTTTTACAGACTAATGGTCTAGCACAAGTGGATTATTATGGTTCTCTTATGTACTGCTATCCTTGGTAAATACACAAATGGTGACATCCAAGGATAACACATTGTCGTTAAACCAAGCTGCAATCAATAAGCGGCAGTCGGCTTAGACTTTTCCAGTCAGGACACCCCCACTCTTTGTACACAATAATTTATGCAAAAAGAACCCCATACATACAGCCTAGCTGTCACTCACACAGTGGAGTGGTCATCTTGGCGGGAGACCCTCCAGCCTATCAGGATAGAGTGAGACATGGGTTGCTGAAGCAACCCTGTCCAGGGGTCCTACTCCCCCTCCCACACAATGGACCCACCCCATAATCAGTGGCGCCGAAAGGAGGGCTTCTTGGCAGAAGCCCGCCAAAAGGACGAACAAAGGATACCCGACCTGGGTTAGGAGTTTAGAGAAAGACACGAGAAAGAAGTTATATTAAAGTTCTGGCAAATAAAACCTACCGGAGTAAAGTTAATATTAAAATACACCAGCGGTATGTTAGAGGTTGTCAGAAAATGTGGTAGCCTCGAACAATGGGAAAATCCCATAGGAAAATATTTGCGGTTGAATATTTTCGGTAGTAACCACTGTCACCAGCCAGAAACTTTTGAGAGAGGGCCTGTACGGTACCCTCTCGAAAATGAACATGAGGAAAAACTATGAACCCTTCCTAGTACTTCCATAGTAAGATGGGTTGTACTGGTTTAGTTCACAAAAATTGACTAGTAAAGTCAATGAGGACTTTACATGCCCTGGGAGACAGAAGTCAGTCCCAGGGTATGGAGTCTATGTTTGGGGGTCGCTACAACACCCCTGTGTCACTGCACGGAGGGTGCTGTGTAACACATGTGAATAAAGATGGTTCCTATGGAGGTGAGAGAAACTCAATAGACATTAAACACAAAAATAGCCTAGAACACACATAGCAAAAAATGCCTACGAGTGGGAAAAAGAGTCTCACTCTTAGCAGGAGAAAAAAACAAACCCTTCAAATCCAGCAAAGCTGCTGGGGGACTCTATAGGTAAGGGAAATTAGCCATAAAATGAGAATTTCCCTAACACATTTTATCCCATTAAAGGGATTAATGCTTCCCAATGCTTCCGTCCTCGCTACCGGGTTTCTGGAACAGATTGTCATATTACACAGATTCCCATCAGTACTAATATCAGATCGTGGAACTCAGTTCGTCTCAGCACTCTGGAAGAACGAAACCAGGTACCCGAATTGAAGCACCACCCGAGCCCGACATCAAAGAAGGAGAACTGGAATACAAGGTCAAGGTTATTCTGGATTCCAAGATAGAGCGATCTAAATTGTACTACCTTATAGATTGGAAGGGTTATGGACCTCAAGACCGTACATGGGAACCCAGTGAATTCGTCCACGCTTCACGACTGATCAGACAGTTCCATCGCAACAACCCCACCAAGCAGGGACCAGGAGAAAAAACACCCTTGAGGGGACTTGAGAGGGAGTGCTGTCATGGCCATTGGCCCGGAACCACAGACCCCGCACCATCAGGGGACGCGAGCAATGGGTAACACAACCTTTTATTGTCCCTTGAGGACAATACGGCATAGAGTGCCAGGCTCAGGAATAGGTGTGCACTGGCACACTTTTATTTAGTGCAAGGTACTTATTTTCCCTGCAGGGGCCTCCACGTACATTGGTTCGGGTGTGGCTTATTGAGAGGGTTGGATTCATGTGCAGCATCCTTTAGGAGTGACAGGTTGGGCCGGTGAGCCAAGACTAATGGGCGTGGTCAGGGCTAGACTATATAAACCCGCCCAGCCCACATGCAAGCGATTTGCGTTATTCTGCTGATGGCAGCGTAATGCTCACTGCCGCCTGAGCGCACCTTACCTTGTTTCCAGCTACCAGCCTCAGCGCATCTTACCTCGTTGCCAGCAACCAGCCGTAGCACTTACCTTGGAATCTGTTTTCGGCGAACATCCATCTCCAGACCTCCGGAAAGCAGCGCTCCAATCCGACATTGTGACACTACGAGCAATCCATCGGAAGACAGTGCCTGCAAGATAAAAAGATAAAGACAAGGTTAGAATTTGCTAAGACATTACGTTTAAGGTTGCGCTTTGACAAATCCTTGCGCTTAACTTAAACCAACACTCACCTTTTGTCGGAGCATTGCAGACTCCCTTCTCTTCCCATTTGGCCTCGCTCCATGCACCGCAACTATCGCTGGGCCGCATTTCATCTGTTGGGAGAAGCGGAGGAAAGACATCATTAAAAGATACGGACAATAATCAGGGATCAACATCACAATATTAAGACATTTACCTTCAGGAGTGGTTAAGTCACAGCTGGTCTGGGCTGCCACGCACAATGGGCCAGTGAAGGAACTCGGTCCATCAAGAAGCGCCCTTGCAGTGAGAAGCAGGACGGAGAGCTCGTCATCATTAATCAACAGGTGAGACTATATTGGTCGGCGCATGCTCACCACATTTTGGGAAGAAGGGTTCAAGAGAGACAGCAGTCACATAGCAGCATTCTCACAATCTCTCGTATCCACGCAGGAGCAGAGTCAACAATTGTCGCAGACCACAGCATATGAGCAGGGGAAGAAGCCTCACAAGAGTGATCCACTTCCTGGGAGGGCTGCAACCGTGCCCCTACATCCCCGCAGAGACCAGGTGAGGGTAACATTACCGCTCCTAGGAGTTCTTGTACTTGCTCCATTGTGGCCATATTCTTCTGGCGTTGCAAACTATCAAGTGTCAGATCACTACCCTCTGACCCATTACTAGCAGTCTCCTCCTCACCTGATTGACTGGAATTGGTATTGTAGACGTTGAGACTCCGCCGGCAGGTATAGTCCTTTTCCTTCCTTTGAGGTGTTGACCTGCCTCGGAGGGAAGCCACAGTGGCAGTCTGAAAGCTGCAACCCTGCGGCCCCTCCTCTGGGACAGGCCGATCTGGGGAAAAAGCAGATGCTGAAAGAACCCCACTGAAGATCTCCAGATTTGTGGAAGAGGATGTCTGAAGAATGTGGTCTCCGGTAGATGGTAAAGAGTTCCGGAGCCATAGAAGTGATCCATATTAAGCCTAATCCATTGATCAAATACCTGTTAATAGTCTCTGTTTGCCTGACTCTGTGGAGCGTCAGGAAAGGATAAATATCCAGAGATTGGATCAGTAGGATGGAATGACACTCATTAGTACAAATTCATATTTTATTAAATAAATTTATCATATGAAATAACAATTTCTCAATAAAAAATTCATAAAAAAAATTTCATATCCACATTCATAGCCACATACAAATCTCATTCATACATTTACACAGAACACAACAGCCCATGATATTTCACTTATCATTGGGTTTTAAGAACACAGCTTCATTTATATTGAGCAATAGACCCAGTCCCTAACATTAGGTGTCATGGTGTATATAGCACCAGATTTTTGGGTCAGGTATTTGTCACACAGAAAACGTCAACACGTGTAGTTTTTTATTGAGAAATTGTTAATAAAATATGAATTTGTACTAATGAGTGTCATTCCATCCTACTGATCCAATCTCTGGATATTTATTCACTATACCTGAAGGATCAGGGTTTAAAGTGCAGGTCTACCCCTTTATTTTTCCCGCGTCAGGAAAGGAGCCAGGGTGTTTCGAGCCGAAAGAAAGTGTATAGAAGGTAGGAGGCGGGGCTACGGAAACCGGCTCTGATGGAGTCAAGCACAGGTAAGCACGGAAGGCAGAAGGCTGCAGGCAAGCGAGGAGGGGAAAGGGGAGGTCGTACACAGCGAGAGCCGCGCACAAAGTGGGAACAAAGAAAACCCTGGAACTGTGAGCTCTGAGACCGAAATGGCAGACAAAGCACTAGTGTTTTAACCAGAAAGCAAGTAGAACAAACTATGTGGTTGCAATGCAAGCATTTCTGGGAGAAGAGTGATTAAGTACTCAGCAACCGCCATAGGAAAAAAGACTAGACCGCCACCACAGACAATGTCGTGCCGGACAACTAATGGCCACTCAATCTCCAGCGCTTCCACACTCTCCAGGTGCCCGGAAGCACGACATCAAGAGAATCAGAGGCAACTAATTGAGAGTAGGAAGGGCCGAGTTAATTTAGGAAAATATAAATGGGAAGGGGAAGCCCTGAACGACTGCCTTATGGAAACAGTGGAAAGCACACTAAGGGAAAATTGCCAGCCGGATAAGTTTGTCAGGTTCATATGGTCATTTTACCCTCCAAGTGTGGGGGGAGGGGGTAAAAGACAGATTCATTGCCATTCCTTTGAGGAAGAAACTAGGCAAAGCTAAAAGAGGCTAAATCAGAAGCTGAGACTTCTGAAGAGGCTGAATTTACCAAAGGTTGTTTTTGAAAAAAAGCGTAAAGCTCTAAGGCAGAATTACAAACAATGGTTGGTGGGAAGGAAGTTTCTTCGCCTTCAGCAGGATGGCGAATATATGTTGAAATTAGTGGCCATCTGGTAAATTTTGGTTCGTCATCCACCAGCTTGAAGGCAATTAAAAAAACACGTTGTGTATTTGGTGCCAGAAAAGGAGTGGATCGATCATCTCTCCGCGGCCTTTGGAAAGCCCCTAGAATCTAAAGATTGCTTAGATAGATGCTTTAGAAGAGGCCTATCTACCGCCATGAACGGAGTAGCCCTAAAAATTATGAGCGAAAAGTCAGGGGAAAAGAGAGAACAACCACTTTTTGGGGCCTGGGTAGACTTTTCGAAAGCTTTCAAACAGGTCAACAGGAATCGACTGTGGTCTAAACTAAGAGCATGGGGCATTCCGGAGGGTCTCCTAGCAATGCTAGTTGAGATGCATAGAGATACCAAAATCAGAGTCCGCCTGGATGAAGAAGGACATCTCTCGGAGGAAATCAGGGTGGAAAGAGGGGTAAGACAGGGATGTCTGGTGGCGGCGCTATTCTTTAATTTGTATCTGGCGGATTTGGGGGACTATCTGACATCATCGGCATTGGCCAGCCCAATGATAAATGCTTTGAAAATCCATTGGCTGGCCTACACTGATGATGGGGTGCTGTTGGATAAAACAGCGGTGGGGCTGCAACGCCTCCTAAATAAATTGGATTGCTATGCTAGAGAGAATGGCCTCGCTCTAAACCCCAAAAACCTAGTATTATGGTGTTTAAACATAGTCTGAAAAGGATGAAATGTTCTCATTGGGAGATGGGAGGGCAGAGAATCACTAGGGTTGAGGACTTGCTATACCTGGGCTACAAGGTCTATGCCTCACCGGCCATGTGTAAGGTTGAGAGTGACATGCAAAATAAGATTAGGCATCTCATCTCGCAGATGAAAAAAATTGTAGCCAAATAATGCAGATTCTCAATCTTACCGTTGTTCAAATATTATCAAGCAAAAGTGATACTGGTAATTCTGTATGGCTTGGAAGCAAAGTTGCACCTGTGGGAGACAGACTGGCAAAGATGGGAGGGCATGGTCTGGAAGAAGTTCCTCAGTCTCCTGATGAGTCTTTCCATGGGGCCCTTAAGATTTGAACTAGGGCTGCGCACGTTAAAGGTCCAAGCAAGTTGGAAACTAATTTCCCTATACAGACTAATCATCATGGCACAGGAGGAGTCACTGTTTGACAATGTTAAGGCCCATCTGGAGAAAGGTGAATCAAAAATGCTAAAAAATCTGAAAGTGATGGCAAAGGATGAGTTGACCAGAGCGAACACAGATTTTGAAACATTAAATGAAAATCTGTGTAAAGAAAAAAAAGCACTGGTCGAAATGGATTGGATTAACACAATAGATATGATGCGATCAGCAGGTGTTTCAAACCAATTCATGGTGGCAGAGAAAAAGCAAGGGTATATTCCAAAATATCTAGTGAGATTCCCGGATTAGAATGTCAGAAATAATTTCTTAAGAATACGGTTAATTAAATATAGCCACAACAGGGGAGGTTCTCTCACAAAGGGGATTGGGAGAATCAGCCACAAGTCTATGCAATAAGTGTAAAAACCCTGAGGAACAAACTTTAAAACATCTTTTAATGGAATGCTGGGGCACCTTGTCTGTAAGATCTTTACTATTTGCTAGGTTTAGTGTAGGCCGGGAGAGTTTTCTTCCAGAGATGTTTAGGGATCGGATAATTTCAGGCCACTATCAGGCACTCACAATTGCTGTGGTACAGGTGTTGAAAAGTGTTAATATCAACTGCTAGGTCATGTGTGAAATATGGAGCCCGAAGAGTTTTGGTGGGAAGCCTTGAGAAGCTACATGAAACTTCATTCAGAAGCTGATCAAAGAGTTCTTGATTGATTGTTTCTGTTACAACATCTTCGTTTATTCCTTTCAGAGATCTGCTTTATTTCCCCTCGTATTTCGCTTCCATGATAAGTCTTCTGTGATTAGATGATTGACAATTTTCTTTTTACTATGGTTGCTATATATATGTATGTACTGAATTTCTTTTCTTTTTATGTAGATTTTATGATTGGCTTTTTATTTTGTGTATTAAAAGAAGTATGAATAATGCCCATATAAAGTGGAATGTTTTTATGCTTTGTAAAAGGTTATTCATAACCATATACAATAACAAAAAATTACTTCATGACACATTCTCAGAATCAAGATAAGCAAGTTGATGCTTGTTAGAGATGCTTCCTACACCGTGAGGTGACTTCAATTACTAGGACAGTATTGGCATTTATATATCACTTTTTTTGTACTTGGAAAAATTGTGAGGTTATCGAAAAGGAAAAGGTTAGCGAAGGAAAAAGGTTTTCAGAGTATGTGAGCACTTTTCAATCTCCCAATCAAGTCTAGATTAGATCTTTCCCAGCAACACAAGTTAAACGTATGCACCACCTATGAGGGACAGTTTGAATTTAAGTCAATGGGTCAAAAGAGTCTGCATGGAGCTAAGACAGCCAAAGTCAATTTGAGCAATGTCTATGGAGCTGAGGCACTTCTTTAGATAGCACAAATGTTTTGCACAATGTTAGAGAGTTTGTAGAAAATCACTATTGGGCAGCTACTACAAGTCTCAGGTGAGATAATGCAACAAAAGAGGTAAGTACCCCTTAGTTAGGACAGTACCTTAGGTTTGCAGAAGAGGATCCAGCTGGCTTCTGTTCTGGCTGCAGTCTTGAAGATCCTGGGTTCCTGTGCCTCAGTCATGGGGACAAGAGGCAGGAAGTCTGGAGGGCTCCTGCACTGCAGTTTGAAGGTCGGTGGCAGCTAGGGGCTCTTTTCAGTTCAGCCACACTTCACGGTTTCAGCTACCGGCAAATAGCACCACTGCTGATCTTGGACACGTGATGGGCTTCCCTTGCTTCTGGCGTCCATTACTCTGGAGAGGTGACTCAGGCTTGAGTCATCCTGCTTCGGGAGGGTCCTCCTGGCGCTCTGGTCCGTCTTAAAGATGATGCACTCGACTACAGATTTCTCTACCCCTGGCACTCGGTTCCAGCAGCAGTAAAGAAGTACAGCCAGTTGAGGAAGGTCTTCCAGCAAAGTCCGTCTTGGGGTTAGTTGGCCCCACCAACCCAAGGGAAGAAGTCGTCCTTTCTGGAGCTTCTCTAGTCGATTTGTCAGTCTAGAAATATGGATACCTCTACTTTGTGACCGCAAACGCATTTTGATGGCCGTGGGCCAACCGTCTCATGCACGATATGACAGAATATAGGTTTTCAAGTTTGCCAATGAATGGCCATTTTGATGTAACAAGAATCGCCACTTTGTTTTCTAACCATTGCTCATTGCTTTCTGTTCCTATTGCTTCACAGTATATTTTCTGCTTACTCTGCTCGACTGTAAAACATTGTTGTCTGTATGTGAAAAGGACAAGGCCGCAGGGCTGAGAGGATAACAAGAGTTCGCTGAAACACAAACGTAGGCAGCGCCAGGAAGAATGCCCGGCTCCCTCCCGAATGTAGCCTTGAAGCAGAGCTGCAGGGCATTTAATCATTTCACAGCTGCCAGCCAGTCTCGTTATATGGTAGAATATGTTAGAATAATACTGCTAAAGGCCTGAATTATGCTTTTCTTACAGCCCCCCTTTGCTGAGCCCGCTAGAGCATGTCGGCTCCCAGGACGCGAATAGCACCTAATAGATAGCAAGGTCCGGAATGCAACTCTTCCCCCCCCCTGTATGTAGTTTGCTTCTAAGAACAGAAGCGCTGTGTTCTATTCATCAACTGAAAGATGCCTTCGCACTCACAAATTGCAAATTGTTACTAGAATAGATGTTTGAAGGTGTCACAGTAGTCAGAGATGTCCATCATCACACCAAGTTCAAAGAAACCCAATAAAGGGGGGTGTTAAACATGTCATAGCTGATTGTTTGATATGCATTTTGTATATATGTAACTGATGTACGTAATTCACTCTCTTGCGTCCCTCGAGGTATAGAGATACACGTCGTGGGGCGTGAGACTGAGTTGGCCAACTGAGACTTTTGCTTTTCAATAAACCCTAGCTTTGGGAATACAACCTCGTGTCTGGCGTATCTATCGTGTGTGGTGACTCGCCTTGTTTCCATAGACGTCAGGGTCCCCTAGGGGCCCCTTTCAGATTCAGAATTGGAGCTTCAGCACTGCAGAAGGGCTTCAGCTGGCAGTTCAACGGTACAGGAGGATGCAGCAAGCTTCTCTTCACGATTCCTTCATCAGATGTTTCGTCCAGTGTTTGACTCCGCCTTCAGTCCAAGAAGCCTCACCTTTTATTCAGGTTTCTCCCATTCATGCACAGCCTAGCTGTCACTCACACAGCAGGGTGGCTGTCCTGCAAGGACAGCCAGGCAGCCAATCAGCACTGGGTGCATTCAGGTAACCAAGGAGACTAAGGATAGGGAGTTTTGGGCACCTCCCTCGCTTTCTGCCCTGCCAGACATACTGGAGCCAGAGACGGGTTTCAGTACTGAAGCCCGCCAAAGGCAAAACGAACAAAAGGGTTAAACCTGGTTTGGCTCGCAGAGTTAAACCCAAGAAAGACCTCACAACCAAGAAATGGCAAGAAAAGAAGAACGGGGCCATTTTGAAAAAATGGGCATCCATGGGTGCACTACAGCAGCTGAGGATTCATCCTGCGGTAGAAACGCACAATGGTAGGAAAATTAAGCCACTGCCACCAGCCATTAAAAGTTGTGAGGGTAACATAAACTTTTTTACGTGAGTAAGTAGGAAAAGAGGCTACTAAGTAATCCCGCAGCACTCCACATCAAGAGGTAAGTAAATTCTATTTCACTTTACTACTCTTGGGAACAGTAGTTCACCCAAGAGAAGGTATTTAAACCTTATGAGAAATCCAAAGGACCTCTCTGTGACACTGCACTGAAGGTGCTGTGTGTCACCATACAAAAGGTAGATGCCTATGCAGTTTGTTATGCTCCAAAACCAAAGGAAACAAGGAGTCCAAATCAGATCAAAATACATGAGAGAGTGAGAAAAAAGTGTCACTCACTCCACGATAAAGATTTTAAAGTCCTAAAGTCCAGCAAACGAGCTGGGGGTCTCTAAGTTGAACGGAATTAGCACAGAAAGGAGAATTCTCCCTAACACTCTTCCCTCCACCAGACTATGGGACAGGAGGATTTAATCCACTCCTGGATGAATCTCCGAATCCAGTCCGTCATACTTTCTGGAGAGACCAACAGCATTTTGGTGATTACACCCTGGCCTGTGTTCTATGATAAAATCAAACCCTTGGAGGCTGATTGAGCATTTTAACAATTTAGGATTCTCCCCATTCATCTGCATTAACCATTTCAAGGGTTGGTGGTCTGTCTGAATAACAAAAGTAAATCCATACAAGTATGATTTAAACTTCTTCAGAGATCACAGAATGGCAAAACACTCATGTTCAATTGTTGCCCACCTTGTCTTGCATCCTTCAGTTTCCTACTGATGAAGCAGATAGGGTTTTCCCTGCCTTTTTCATCCAGCTGACTCAAAACTGCACCTATCCCTGTATTAGAAGCATTTGTCTCTACAATTAAGGATTGGTTGTAGTCAGGAGCTCTCAAGACTGGAGCTTGACAAAGGGCTTTCTTCTGTCCTTCAAAGGCCTTAGTGCACTCCTCATCCCACTTGGCCTTCTTGGTGAGGAGATCACATTCAAGGGAGAAGCTATGGTCGCATAGTTCCCTATGAAGTTCCTGTAGTACCCAGTGAGTGTAACACTCACCTGGTTCCACGGGGGTGCCACCCAGCAGTTGGGGTTCCGATGTCCCTCCTTGGGAGGATCAGATGCGACCAGCGGAAGAGTTCTGCCTGGAATACAGGTAAGCTATGTTCAGGACTGGGCAACCGGGGTAAACAGCCTCCCACCTCCCTGTAGGTCTGCGACCCTTCTGGTCTTCTCCTCACCTTGTTTTAGATGTTGGCGGGTTCTCCGTCCTGCTGTCTTGGCAGGGGCGCGTTGTGCTTGGTGGGCAATGGCGATCGAGATGCTTCACTGATGCCGGCCCGTCTTGAGTCTTTCAGGTAGGTCTTATTGCTGTGAATATTGCTGTTCTTGCATGCCTTTTAAACAATGTCTTTTTCTTCCTAGGTACGGGGAAGTCCAATATGTGGCAAGACGGAATCTGTGTTTCGCCGGTAAGTATGGGCGTTTTTGGAGCGCCTTGATGCGGTGAGAAGGCGCTATGCACTGCGCTTAAGATGCCTTGCCTTTGCTAACCTGTTATCTTTTCCTCTCCACAGGTCGCGGTACTCGGCCGGAGTATGGAATTTCCGTAGTGATGCTGATTGAGGAGCGGCTGGCGAGGTAAGCCTTTCGGCACAGTTCGTTAATTGTACATTGTCTAATGCCTTGTTTCTTCTCTTTTACAGGCCCATCGATCCGAAGGATCGCTGGTTCCAGGATGATGGTCGGAAGAGCTCCGGACCACTGGCGATGAAGTTCAGGTAAGCTGCTGCCTTTTCTCACGAAGTCTTCTCCTTTCCTTTGCAGGTGCTGTTCTTCTGAGGTTCGTGGCTGAATCTGAACACGGTGAGCGTTATGTTGCAGTAATGCAAACTAACAAGAAGTGTGTCAGTCTATTCGGGTGTGGTTTAAATAGCTTCAAGAAAGAAGTCCAGGTAAAATAGTCCCCATGGTACCACACCCAAAAACACTACACTGCAAGCCTGGTTTCAAGGAGCCAGGTTATGCGGATGCCTCCACATGACTAGCATTAATGAAAAGTAGTTCCCAAGCACAAGTCCATATTCAAACATGAGCCTGGCGCCAAAGGCGCCAGGACTGGCCCCAAGAAGGCCTAGGCTGCAATTTCTTGGATTTAGTGGGGACTGGAATCAAGGATCTCCCTGTCCCATAGGTTGGCCAGGGGGTCTTCAGAGTGTGGGTTGTGACAGTGAGACCTAGAAAGGCTCTCACTTGGGTCTGAGTAGTAGTGGTGGCCCCGTCTCGTACAGTTTATACTTTGCTAGCCAATGGCCTTATTTCACCTCCTTCTACATCATATCCAAGGTAGACCACTTTACTCTAGCCAATTTGACATTTGCTAGCCTTTATGGTCAGAGGGGCCTGTTCAAGAGCCTGTAAAACATATCCTAGGTGGTAAAGGTGCTCTTCCCAAGTGAGGCTGAACACTGCAATGTCATCCAAGTATGCCAAAGTCCTCCATCCCATTCAGAACTTGATTCACCATCCTCTGAAATGTAGCAGGTGCATTTTTGAGTCCAAAAGGCATAACCTTAAACTGGTATAGGCCTCTTGGGGTAGACAATGCAGTTTTATGCTTGGCATGGTCTGTCAGAGCTATTTGCCAATAGATTGAGGCCAGGTCAAATGTACTGAGGAACTTAGTTGAACCAAGTTTGTCCAGGTCATCTGTCCCGGGTAAAGGATGGGCATCAGTCGTGGTGATGGCATCAAGAGCTCTATAGTCCACTTAAAATCTCAACTCGTTGGATCCTGCTTTTTGCACTAGTACAACTAGACTAGCCCATGGACTTATAGATGGCTCTATTACCCCAAGATCAACCATCTTCTTGACCTCTTCCTTTATGTGGGATCTGACATGGTCTGACATTCTGCAAACCTGCTTTTCACAGGGAGACTGTGACCAGTGAGAATATCATGCTGGCCCCAAGGGGCTAAGCTTAGTGTCAGAGACAACAGGGAGGCAAACTGATTTAACAGAGCCTTGTACTCCTCCTGTTGTTGCAGAGTCAGATCTGAAGAGAGTTTTACTCCTTCAATTGTCTCATCTGAAGGCTGTCCCCTGAGGAGATCAGGGAGATGCTCACTCTCCTCCTCCTCTTGACCAGAGGCTAGAAGCAAAGCTCCCAGTTCTGGTCTGGAAACATAAGCTTTCAGACGGTTAGTTTGATAGGGGCCTCCTTGGGATTGAAAAATATGCAGAAGACCAGGTAACAAACCTGGCCACACAGCCGCTCTCTGTATAAGCCCTACCAAGGGCAGTGCAATTTGCAAAATTAGAGTCAACTAGTAAATGTTCACTGTATTTACAGGATGAAGCTCTCATCCGTGCCTGTCCATATTCCAAAAATATCATCGATGAACCGTAACCAGAGGTGTATATTTTTGTTCCATTCCTGGTTGACTTTTTCACATATCTTAACAACATCGACCAGCGCATCCAGTTCACCAAAGAGACCTCCAGAGACAGAATCACATTCCTTGATGTTCAGATTGAGAAAAAAGACGCCAACTATTCTACTACATTATTTCGAAAAATCACAGATCGCAATAACTTACTTCACCGCCTGAGTTTCCATCAGTCCAGTTTACTCAAAAATCTTCCTTACAGTCAATTGTTGAGAGTTAAAAAGATTGTGAGCGATCCTGAAGACTACTTAGCACAGCAATTGAACATGAGAGAGAAATTTGAAGCACGTGGCTACAGAAAGGATGAATTGGATTTGGCAGTCCAGAGGGTTAATTCCCTTGATCGTGACAGCCTATTGGAAAGTACTACTAAACCCAAGAAAGAACTCAAAACTCCAGTATATGTTTCTAAATTTTCCATTCAGAGTAACAAAATAAAGAATTCCATTAAGAAACATTGGAGCATTTTTAAGAATGATGTAAGGGTCCAGAATCTATTTGAACAACTTCCAGTCTTTGCTTATCAAAGGAGCAAAAACCTACGAGATGAACTGGTCCACACGAGGTCACTGATGAAAGAACCCATTACTTCACGCACAGGAACATATCCGTGCTTACATTGCATCCATTGTAATTTGGTGATCAAGGGTGACACGATATACCATCCCAGAACAGGCAACAAGATTTTCCTGAAGACATTTGGTACGTGTGATAGTGTGAACATTATATATGGTATAAAATGCCCCTGTGGTAAGTATTATGTAGGACAGTCCACGAGATCAGCAAAGGCACGTTGGAACGAGCACCGTTCGTGCATACGTACATGTAACACCAACTCGGCAGTGGCACGCCACTGGCGTGATGAGAACCACAACCTGACTCAAATTAGATTTGTCATTCTTGAAGTGTTAAAGAAATCGAATCCCCATGAGGATTTGGGCCTGCGACTCAACCAAAGAGAAACCTTTTGGATAGACAAACTTGGGAGCCTCTACCCAAATGGCCTAAATGAAGAGATTAACTATCACTGTTACATTTGAATCATTGTTTTCCATGCTTGACTTAAGAGGATTATGTTGATACATGAGTGACTAGTACATGATTCCCTTCCTCTACCAATGTACATTTATACCGTGACACTTTGGATGACCTCTCTCTTTAAGGGGGTCATTCATGTCTTTTATTTTAGGATTCAATATGAATTGTTATCACATTAGGATCCAATCACCAACGTTTACACACCATTGTCGCCCTTCCCGAACTTAGGTTTGGGACCCAAGGTAGCGCCTTCCGGGGGCTACCGCATGCGACTGGTGTATTTATGATAAATGTACATGATATATCCACGATTACACCCATTAGTTGTTTATGTAATGGTTTAGATACACATGCTACCCTTGCATGATTTATTCCATATATCGCAGTGTGTCTAATATGCTTATTATTATTATTATTATTATTATCATAATGTTTGTTTATTTTATCTATGACATTTTCACTCATTTATACACAATTGTCAGTATGTTTTCTATGTCTATTAGCCTTTTTTTCTCATATTCAATTTTCTGTTCTTTTCCTTCTACAATTCTACATTTATCAGTAGCTTTACTGTAAATTCTTTTTTATCTGGATTCCTGGCTTGAATTGCCTGATTGCATGGAGAGCAATCGTCAGTATGTTTTCTATGTCTATCAGCCTTTTTTCTCATATTTAATTTTTGTTTTTTTCCTTCTATAATTCCGTAATTATCATCAGCTCTACTGCAAATTCTTTTTTATTTGAATTCTTGGCCTGAATTGTCTGATTGCATAGAGTGTAATCGGCAGTATGTTTTCTATGTCTATCAGCCGTTTTTCTCATATTTAATTTTCGATTTTTTTCCTTCTATAATTCCGTAATTATCATCAGCTCTACTGCAAATTCTTTATTTCCATGATTCTTAGCCTTGATTGCCTGATTGCATAGAGTGCAACTGCCTATCGGCATCGTGTCGATCAATGGACACATTTGGGTCACGTGTTTATATTAGTATGAGTAACCTTGGGAACGCTGTTCCCTGGCTATGCGGAATGGCGTCCCCTGCTTGACTGCAATCCCAGCCTCAGTACACTCGTAGCTTTACGAGTACAGGTAAGCCTGCAGACCTCTACAACTAGTGTCTATGACAAATTCTGAGACAACCCACTAAGACACATGTCGTTGCACCTACAGATTGAAGAATTGATTTGGTCTGGTTTCCAGACCTTTGATCTTGCGTGAAGTTGTTGTCAACTCCCCGCACATTTTTTCCACGGGCTACCTCGATCCCTTGAGGTAACTTTCCTTGGTTTTCTGATCATGTTCAAATTAACTGTGTTATTTCATTTACACATTATTTATTTTGGCATTTTTTCTTTTCCCTACTGTGTGGCTTCATTCACCTTTTCCATTTACCTTGCAACTCATCGAAAATTGGTATGTTATTTTTATATTGTTTTCACGCATGGTTATATTTTGTAACACAATCACAATTTTGTTTATGTTTTTCAAAACTTGATGCTTTTGGTATAAATGTTCCACAGTTTGTGTAAATTAGACCTGCCATGATGAAGGAGCTGTATGCTCCGAAATGCATTGGCACTTTATGTTTATAACAATTATGGGATGAGTTAGCCGCGGCCTCACTAAGATTTTATTAGTGACCAACTTGGAATTTTCTTTTTGATAAACGCATATTACTTTTGGATCCGACTAAGAGATTTATTTGGATGAGTTACATCCTGTAAATACAGTGAACATTTACTAGTTGACTCTAATTTTGCAAATTGCACTGCCCTTGGTAGGGCTTATACAGAGAGCGGCTGTGTGGCCAGGTTTGTTACCTGGTCTTCTGCATATTTTTGTGTTCCACGAGTCAGTGTGTCTCCAGACTCATCGTAGCCAGCTCCTGTGAATTTTTTGAAAGATGATTTATAACCTCAACCTTTTTTGATCTGTTTGAAAGTGAATTTAAACAAGTGGTGCCCACTTACTTACCTTCCTGCCTCCTTGGGATTGCCCAATTCCACTAAATAATGGACCTCTCCAAGTTTACCCACAAACCTGAAGGGTCCAATCCATTTGTCCTGTAAGGCCCTCTGCCTTGTAGGTGCCATAACTAGAACAAGCTGGTCTGGAGTAAACTGCACCATGTTGGCCTTCTGGTCATGCCAATGTTTGACCAGAGCCTGGCCTGCTTTCAAGTTATCAGAAGCTTCTGTCATCGTGAGTGTCATTCTCCTCCAGAGACCTAGCACATAGTCAGTGACTCTCACGGGCTTGAGGGGAAGGAACACTCTCCAACCCTCCCTTGATTAGGGCCAAAGGGCCTCTAACCGGATGGCCATAGACCAGTTCAAATGGGCTGAACCCAACCCCTACTTGAAGGACTTCTCTATAAGCAAAGAGAAGGCATGGCCGTAGAGGGTCCCACTTTGTTCTAAGGGGTTCCTCTAAAGCACTTATCATGCTCTTCATAGTTCTATTAAATCTCTCCAACAACCCCTTGGTTTGGGGGTGGTAGGCTGTTGAGAACGTGGAGGTCACTCCACAGTTTGTCCACATGGTCTGCATGTAGTCGGACATACAATTTGACCCCCTGTCAGAGATGACCTCCGTAGGAAAGCCTACCCTGGTAAAGATACCAAGGAGGACTTAGCCACTGCCTGAGCAGTAACAGTTCTCATAGGCATGGCTTCAGGATACCTGATAGCATGGTCTACCACAACCAATATAACTCGGTTGCCTAAAGAAGTTGGAGGGTCTAGGGTACCAACAATGTCAATCCCCACCTTCCCAAAAGGAACTCCCACCACTGGGAGGAGCACTAAAGGTGCCACATTCTTGTCTCCACTCTTGCCCAAAGTCTGACAAGTGTGACAGCTCTTACTGAATATTTCTACATCAGACCCCATCTTGGGCCAATAGAAATACAGAGATAGCCTCTCTTTGGTCCTCTTGAAACTCAAGTGGCCAGCCAGATGGATCTCATGGGCTAACTGTAAGAACTGTTGTCTCACCTCCTGGGGTACTACAAGTTTTCTATAGTCTCCTGGGGTAGACTCAGTAGGTTTACTGTAGAGGAGGCCATCCTCCCAGTAAAGCCTATGCTTCCCTGGATCTTGCCCTTCCAGCTGGGAAGCTGTCTGTTGGCAAAGACCTTCTAGATAGGGACACTCACTTTGACCTCTGCTGAAATGTGCCCTAGAGGGTCCACCTTCTGCAAGTAATGTTTGCAGCTCAGGATGGTCTTTAGGATCCAGATATCCAACATAGGAAAGGTTTTCTTCCAGCTCTGTTTCACCAGTAGCTGGCTCTTCTGAGTTTGGTTGGTCCTCCCACTCAGCATCAGCTGGGAAAGGAGTCACTGGGGTGACCTGGGACTGTCCTCCCAGGGATGCCCTTGTCCTGTGAACAGGTTTAGGTGTAATACCTTTCTTTCTCCCAGATATCTTGGGCTTCCCCTTTGTCTCTTTCTTTGGCATGGAAATAGAAGGGTGGCCTTCCTGTGTATTGGGGGTAAGAGGAATCTCCTCCACCTCCCACTTCCTCTTACTGGGAGGCCTGGGGGTACTAGATACATCTCCAAGAGTTTTCAAATCATTACCAAACAGGACTCTCCCGGGCACCTCAATTTGTACACTGACAGGTATTCAAACGGTCATATTATTGCACTGGATGAGCGCTGGCAGAATTGGAAGCATTTGGATTGGGCCTCCTGCAAGTTTAGTGGGACCTTTGGGTGCCTTGGCTACATCGTCAGGTTTGAAAAAACTTTCATCAGCCACTGTAATACTTGCCCTAGTGTCTCTAATGGCAGCGATCTCCTGACCATTTACAAATACACTGTCCTTATAATATTCTTTTGTGTTATCTGGTATGGAGTTATATACATCCACATTCTGTTGTTCCCATAGACCCAGGGACACCAGAGAAATACTGGCTTGAACTCCAGTGGGGTCTTCAGCCAGTAATTGAAAGTTACCACTTGCCATATGAACCCCTCCCTCTGGGATGAAGGTTAAGGAGGCAGCGTGGACCCCTGAAGGTTTACTCTCACATCTGGGATCCACTTTCCCATGATCAGTAGACCCACATACAAAACATTTCCTAAATGCTATCTGGAGTGGTGCTTTCTGCTGACCTCCCTCTGGTTTGGCACTAGAGGTTTCACTAGACTTACCAAGTTTCCCATGGGCTTTACCCTTACTATGTTTGTGGCCTACTTTTGGATGGTTGGAATTAGAATTCTCTTTTCCATCTTTCTTGTGCTGCTTCCCATCAACCTTTTTGTGAGTTAGCCAAGACTCCTTGTGAGTGACCCTGTTGGCTACCCACAAGTCAGCCGCCTGTGCTAACTTTTTGCGATCAATCTCTTTTTGAGTCAGCCAAGTGCTGTCTCAGCTCAGGAGAGCAGGCATCAAAAATAGATTCCAATAAAAGCAGATTTCTCATTCCTTCAAAGGTATTTACTCTGTAGCCCTTAACCCAACCATCTAAGTTCTTTAATTACTCACATACCAAGGTAGCCCAAGGGGCACCTTAAGTCTTTTTGAGGATCCTATACCTCTTAGGGTACTGGGACGGAGTTTTCCCAAATCTGGCTATTAAAAGCCAGCTTCACAGATTCATAATCCTTTCTCTCAATGGTACCCAACTCCATCACAGCATCACAGCCATTCAGGGGAGCCTAGACATGATTCCCACAGATTCCCTGAAGACCCCAGGTGTATTCAAACATACCTAGCCAATCCAATACATCAAGTTTTGATCCATACATACTCACTGCTTCTTTGGGCAGGCAAGGTCTCTTTGGAGTTGCAGACTTAGAGGACCCTGGAAGGGAAGCAGATTCAAGCAGATTCAAGAGACTGTCTTTTCATATCTTTTTCATGTTGCCTTTCCAACTCCCTGAGTTTCATGTCTTCATGTCTGGCATCAGCTTGAGCATTCAACTTTTTGAACTCCAACTCTAATCTCATTGTCTCAAGAGAAACACATTTTGGGCTTAATGTTGGTCCTTGTGGGGTCCCAATGGAAACAGACTGGGGCAAAAGGGCAGGCTGTGGCAAAGAGGGGTTCTCTCCCTGAGATTCCTCTACCTCCTCTGACTCCTATTGCAGATTGGAGTTAGTCTCTAAACTGTCATCCTCATCACTATTTTCCACATTCCTTGGGATAGTAGGTGTTATAGGCCTACTACCCAAACTTTGGTGATTCAACAACCTTGTAATCAATTAATATTTCTTTCCTTTTACAGGCAGACCCCTAGCTCTGCACATATCTTTCAGTTGATCTACTGTCAGAATAACCAGGGCGCCTCATTGAAGTTATCCATATTTGGCATGTTACAGTTGCTTTACTTTTTGATGGAGCTTAGCCTTGTGGCTGGTTAAGTTGGGCACAAGTACAGCAAATAGTCAGTTTAACCACTCTACACAAATCCTCAACGCGTGCCGCCAGTGTTAAGCAAGATTGTATACAGTAACCCTGTGGGAGACTACACCAGTATTGTCCTCTTGGTATTAGGTAACCCAGCTATTGGTATAGGTCTGTATACACAAGTTGGTAGAGTGACTGAGCAGCCAGACATATCTCAAGAGGAGTAAATGTGAGATGTAGAGTGGTAGCATCGAAATCCACACATACAAGTATTCAAATAACACTTACATTCAAGGTTTTCTAGTAAAATAATTATTTATTTATTTAACGGTCAGTTTTAAATAAGCCTTCTTTAAAAAGGACAATATGCAACAATAAAAATACACTTCATAACACGTTCTCAGAATCAAGATAATCAAGTTGATACTCGTTAGGGATGCTTCCTACACCCTGAGGTGACTTCAATTACTAGGACAGTATTGGCATTTATATATCACTTTTTGTACTTGGTCAAATTCTGAGATTGTGGAAAAGGAAAAGGTCAGGGAAGGAAAAAGGTTAACAGATTCCCAGAGCATGTGAGCACTTTTCAATCTCCCAATGAAGTCTAGATTCGATCTTTCCCAGCAATAATATTTAAACTCATGCATCTCCTATGAGGGATAGTTACAATCAAAGTCAATGGGTCGGAAGAGTCTGCAGGGAGCCAGGAAAGCCAAAGTCAATTCGAGCAATGTCTATGGAGCTGAGGCACTTCTTTAGATAGCTCAAAAGTCTTGCACAATGTTAGAGAGTTTGTAGAAAATCAATGTTGGGCCACACGCTGTTAGGCTTGTGAGGGTCAGAACTGAGATCAACTCTGCAAAAAGCAGCTACTGCAGGTCTCAAGTGAGATAATGCAAGCTACAGACAAAAGAGGTAAGTACCCCTTAGTTGGGACAGTATCTTAGGCTTGACGACGAGGATCCAGCTGGCTTCTTTTCTGGTTGCAGTCTTGCAGGTACTGGGTTCCTGGGCCTCAGTCATGGGGACAAGAGGGAGGACATCTGGAGGACTCCTGCACTGCAGTTTGAAGGTCGGCAGCATCTACAGTCTCTTTTCAGTTCAGCGGCACTTTGAGGTTACAGCTACCGGCAAATAGAAACTTGAAAGGCTTCCCTTGCATCTGGAGTGCAGCACTCTGGTGAGGTGACTCGGGCTTGGGTCGTCCTGCTTCGGGAGAGTCCTCAGGATCTTCCTGGATCTCTGGTCCGGCTTATAGACGATGAACTCGACTACAGGTTTCGTGACCCCTGGCACGCGGTTCCAACAGCAGCAAAGAAGTACAGCCAGTTAGGGAAGGTCTTACTGCAAAGTTCGTCTTGGGGTTAGTTGGTCCCACCAACCCAAGGGAAGAAGTCATCTTTTCCGGAGCTTCCGTAGTCGATTTGGAATTGGAGCTTCAGTACTAAAGCAGGGTTTCACCAGGCAGTTAAATGGTCCAGGAGGATGCAGCCAGCTTCTCTTCATGATTCCTTCATCGGATGTTTCGTCTATTGGTCGACTCTGCCTTCAGTCCAAGAAACCTCACCTTTTATACATATTTCTCCCATTCATTCACAGCCTAGCTGTCATCCATCCATGGCGACCACTCCAAACTTGGGGGAAATCAAGCCCTTTTCTTCCAGAGCATTCCCTGCTCCTGACGTGTAAAGATTAAAAAGAGTTGGGGCCAACATACAACCCTGCCAAAGTCCATTTGAGATATCAAATTTTATGGATAGAAGTCCGCCTGAATTTAAGTGAACTTGCATTCTTGTGTTCGAGTACAAGGCAATAAAAATTTCTAATAAGTCTCTAGGCATTCCCAACTCCGACAATATACACCAAAGATTTGACCTATCAACCAAATCAAACGCCATACTAAGATCGATTGATGCTACAAATACAAGACGCTGCTCTGTAGGGAGCTAAGAATTAGACCCCCAAAATCTGTACCTATGCCTTTTTTTAATCCTATCTGATTGGTGTTCAGTATATTGTTGTCATCTATCCACTTATGTATGTGAGTCAGCACCATGGATGCAAACATTTTGGAATCCGCATCAGTGATGGCAATTGGTCTATAACTAGTCGGAAACATTCTGAGTCCTTTTTTGTAGATTGGAAGTACAATGCAGACATTCCAGGAGACAGGAATTGTCTTCGTTTTAAGTATGCCTTCAAATACAATAAACAAAATTCTTGTCCAGAGGAAGATATTAGTTTTAAAGATTGAGTTGGAAAGATTGTTGGGACAAGCACACCTAGAATTTTTGCAAAGATTGGTAAGTCGACAAACTGTCTCTGTAGTATTATCTAAGGCCCAGATTGTTGATTCAACGCTACTTCTAACAACACTATACCCGTGTCTATTGTAGAGGTTAATAAAATGATCAATCCAACATTGTTCACTAATCGGATTAAGGATCTTTGCTTGTTGGGAGGATTCGAGATTGTTCAGGATTTCCCAGAAAGATGCCGAATTGTTGTTTTTCACAGCACACAGTAACCTTTAACTATCCTTTTGATAGAGTCATCCCCTGTACCATATTAACCAATTTTTAAAGGTTTGCTTGAGTCGTTTGATTTTAGATGTTTGTATCATGGGTTCGGCTATATCCTTTTTAATAGTTCTTATTTCTTTCCTCGGCAACAACCTGTGATCGTGGATCAAAATATCAGTTCTGTGTCGATGATTATGATTTATGTTAGAGAAAAATGCTTTCTTATCATTCAGATCACCCATTATAGTGTTCCGATATGGTATGAAGTTGGCAGCTGAATATCTTATAATTTTACAATCCAATTTCGAAGATTCAAAGTCTTGTAACATAGTTAACATGCATATATCTAATTTATGTTTAGTCCAGTTAACTCTATTCCCACTTGGATTAACTGTAAGATTTTTCTCACAGAAATCATTTTCCTCACTATAATGACAGAACTGGAAGTAAATTTGAAGCATCACATGGTCACTATGGGGAGAATCCTTCAATTCAAATTTCGACAATCTCTTGCTCAATTGACAGGATACAAACATATAATCAATGGTTTAGGAACAGCCTTGTGCCTTCCAAGTCAGTAGTGTATGTTTGATGAGTTCAAGACCCCATATATTGGCAAAGGCAAGACATAGTGCTCCTCGCAGTTTGGAATTCCCTTTTTTACATGCATGGAGGGCGGGATCTGACCTCAGATCTTCAATCAAAGAGGGCTCAATATTACAGTCTGCATTTAAATCACCAGCAATTCATATTTGACCTCCTTTGGCTATTTCATGCCAGTGATCACAAATTTCACCCACAACATCAGAATATTCACTCGGGTTCCAATATACATTGACAATAAGTAAGTGAAATCTATCTAATTGTTCTTGTATCTGAAAGGTGCCAATAAGCATACAACCTGATATATTATTTTCACTTTTTTTTACAATATCTCTACCCTGACTATACGCCAATAGAAGCCCACCTTTGGGTCTACCCTGAAGGCCTTGAGTTGCTTGAATACTGATAATATCAAAGCCATCCCATATTAAGTTTACACTTGCCCATGTCTCTTGGAGGAGAATAAAGTCGAAACCAGATAGTTTGATTACTAGAGTCGTACAATTAACTAAACGGGAGTGACCACAAGAATTCCAGCTACACAGGCTAATCCTGTCAGTCACGCTAAAGTGGTCTTTGCAGTATTTTAACTGAGTAATGGAGTCCCGTAACGATAATTCAAGCTATCTCCAGTCTTGAGTATCAGACCCACAATGAAATTCTCCTGTTGGATTGATTATTGTAGTAGGTTGAGATTTATTGGTATTCTCTTTGGGAAGAGTTTATCTTTTATCATTGGATAAGATTGGTGGCGTATAGTTTGTAATATCAAAATCTCTTCTCTGCAAAGAGACCACTTCTTTAAGGAGCAGTGTCCTAACTAGGGCAGAGGGAATCACCAATCGTATGTAATCAAATCTGAGGTTGAGTACATAATCCACCAACAGAATATCTGCTGATGTAATAAGGCTAAATTCAGGAATCTCAGCAAATAGCGACAATATATAAGGACGGTTTAAAGACTGAGGTCCACCATCCTCAAATATGTAGCTCATAATCAAACTGGACTGGTCCTGTAAAATCGGTTTGCGCAAGTCCAATTCAACATTTGTGATGGTTTTATTATCAATTTGATAATAATTGTTAGTATTTAAATTTAAATTTGTATCAGCGATGGTTTCAGGGTTGCCTAAATTGCTGGTATTTCCATTTAATTCTTGCATAATGTTAACAACAAGACATTTGACTGTCTATTCATCGAGACTTATGCTTTTTGTCACATTCTGTTCAGTCTCTCTCCCCAAATTAGGAACTTGCGGATCTTCATTATAAGATTGAGATGTTATAAAGTCAATGCCTTGTTGACTTTGTGTGGTTGGTCAGATTTTGAATCAGTAACTTTCAGTTTGAGGTCAAAACCAACATTGACAGATTCTGTGGGAGGTTTATAAATGATAGAGGTTAGACCCTCAAGGTCGGTATTTAGGTGCCTGGAGGAATCACAGATTTTAGTATTTACATTTTCAAATACCTTCTCCAGAATGCAGTTTTTTGTATTGGCAGGTATGGGAGTGACTGTCCTAGACAATGCATTGGGATTTTTAAAAATCTCAAAGATATCATTAATTCCATACTCAATTGTCTTCAGTTGTTGCTCCAGGCGTAAAGAATCTTTTTTATTTTTCACGGCCTCTGATAGATTATTGTCCCCATCCTGATAGTCACTCTGGGTACATTGATCAATACTCGTTTGTTTTTTAGTGCTCATATTCTTACCAAGGTTTATGTTAGTCATAGAGTTGACTAAATCAGTAGTAGATTGTTTTCAAAACGTTTCCTCTTGTGAGGCTTCGTCAATAATGTGGCTGAATCCCTTATCTCTTAGAAATTTGCCTGAGGATTTGTTCTAAGATCTTTGCCCACACGCCTTTTTTTGTTTAATTTTGTTTTCTTGTTTTTTGGTTAATTTAACCTTGGGTAGAGAATCTTCTACACAAGCAGGGGCAGGTACTTCGGTGATCTGTACCTCGGAGTGACTATCAGGGTAGGAACTGGGTCGTTATCACTGGAGGTACATACAAACGGAGGACTATTAATGACAACATCCTTTGGGAGTGAATTGGTGATATCAATGACATTGCTCACTACATGCCCATGATCAATAGGACATTTTCTTTCATAGTCTTTTTTTGACATAGCAGAATTGGATTTATACAGATCGTTCAACATCAAAGACACACAACCTTTCATATCTTCATTACATTTATCCGGTAAGAGTCCTATCATTCTAAAGATGCTGTGCAACACTTCAGTCTGCTCACATAGCTCCTGAATGGTTAAGCCATTGTGCATACCCAAAAGAGATGTTAACTCGGATAAATTGGTGTTAGTGCGAAAATCTGCTTCTGCTTTTTCAGAATAAGTGGACAATCCCATTAAGGGATTCGCTTCTTGAAAGATGAATGGGTCATCTATGAATGATCTGTTAGGGTTGTTGATAGAGTCAATATAAGGACCCTTAACAACACAATTGAGATTGGGTTTGCCTATGCTTTTCGTTATCTTCGATAAAAAGTGATTGAGAACTTTCCTCATTATCCAATTCAATCACAGTTATGGGGTATTTTTCAATTTGTTGGAGCAAGCTAGAGCACAGACCAGCATTTCCTGCTCATTGACACACTCTTCAGGCAAGGGTGTCGCCGCAGCTCTGGCTAGACTAGCTCGTTGTGTGGTCATGGCTGCAAATAATATCGGGGACAGTGTCCTTCTGAACTAAGGACGGTTTATTTTTCATCTAGGATACTCAAGATTTCAATCACACTTAGTTTGTAATTATACTTGAGTAATGATTAAGTATCTACAGTTCAATATGAATGAGATGTTACGGTCTTGAGAAAATCCCTCTATAAATTGTCTTCTGCATTCACCTTTTACCTTTTCCCTATAGTTGTTGTTAGATCAATCCTAAACTTGCATGATTGAATACAGAGATAGAGGTTAAACCATACAAGTCACATGTTCCTGAATCGGGGATCAAATGAATCCGAGATAAGTTCCAAAATAAAGTGCAAAAAATGATTGTCAGAGCCCAAACATAAAATCTGTCCAAATATAAAGCAGTAGCACAGGATGTATAATGTACAAGCCATAAAGAAATTACCTGCACACATAAAACACGTTGAATGCAGAAAACATAATTACTAATTCAATGAGATTTCCACGTTGGACGGACTGCATAATACAACTGTAAGTCAACCTAACATCTTCAACAATACTGCACAGCGTCTGAATATTACACGCAACCACAGCAATGTAGCTTACTTTATATGTAGAAGATAACTCAAGGACCACTAAAGAAAGTCAACTGCGCACCGCCGCACACCCGAACAGCCAAACGGCCTACTGAGGGCTACTTCGGGTGCGCGGTGTATGGAGTGAGATATCAGATACAGAAAGTGAGAGTGTCCAAAATCTCACGAAAGAGTCTGGTGATAATGTATCACAGTTGAAATTCATAAATTCCACAGCTACCTCATAGCGTTACGGCAGGGCGCACAGATTACAGCTTCTCCTTGAGGAGGACGAACAGCGTTCCACAGCCCAAACAGCCTACTTAGGGCGACATCTGGTGTGCACCAACAAGCTTTCAAGTTTGTTGGATCCAAAGCTGCTAAGAGGTGAAGGAGTGGCATTGTTTAGATAGTGCCCAAATTAGCAGCCATACATGTGTGATCCCATACATCTAGCAAAACTACCTGTGTCTTGGCCCATGACTGATACTAGGCTGTCTGAGATGAAGCCGATGAAAAGTGTCCAGATGGAATTGGTACAGTTCAACTACGATGCTCTCTCCCACACTTGAGAGGGCGTGTCAGATGTCAATGAGCCTAAATTTGGCAGAACATTTAACTAAGGGGCACCATTGCATCCCAGCAGATCTCTATACTTTTATTGGAGCAGTACTTGCAATAATTAGAACATCTGGCCAACTTTTGATGGCACAGTACCAGCACTTGTCAATCTTAATAAGAACAAGTACTGAATGGGCGTAATGTTCACGCTCAACTTTTAAACTCGTGAGCAGCTATGATGAAGAAAGTCGGCCAGTGCAATAATGTTCCATTGCAGTGGAAGATTTCAAGCCATGATGCTCTTAATGTTGTCTTTTTTCATTAACTCCCCTCTTCTAGACTTGATAGGTGACTAAAGGTGACCTTTCAGAGGCACCGCTTGATTTATAAATCACATTTGAATTAAGTATATTCAGGTGCTGTGCCGCTGTAGCAGAGCCAGCCATAAGTTAAATACGCCTTTAACATGTAAAAGAAAGCATGGCAGCCCCTCTACCTAGAGCAAACACAGCTAAAACAACCTGCTCTATGGGATGTATCCCACTAAAGAGAGTCTGCAACCAGGTTTTAGCTCATAGAAGAAAAATATCAATTTGTGTATCAGTTTGCTCTCCCCATAAGGGCAGTCCAGCACCGCTAGACAATTCTCTACTGAACAAGAGCCCCATCTGCCACACCAGAAATGTGTTTTAACCTAGTTGGGCCTTATCAGAAAAGTGAAGCAGAGCCTCTCTGAGGCTAAGTGCGCAAGGGGTCCACGTCTGGATTACCCTTTGTACCTTAGAGTAAGACCCCAAATTTTACAAAATGTATGAAAGTGTGGGAGCTCCTCTACTGAGAACCAATGTTGCTCATATAACCAGTTCTGTGGGATGCATCCCACCCAGGTGGGTCTACCATCAGGTTTTAGCTCACTGTACGGTTTCCAGTGGAAACTAACCATTTACATATCAGACTGGTCCCACCCACAAGGGCAGTCCAGCACTAGGCAATTCTCCTCTGAACAAAAGTACCATAGGCAACCCCAAATTGGTGTTTCAGCCTTCTTAGGCCTTCTTTAATGGTACTGGCCCACGTTTTTTAACGGCCATTTAGAAGATTGTTTTCACTGCATTTTTATAGGGGTTTGGGGGGTGAGGTTAGGGAATATTTTCTTTTAATATTTATGGGTAGTTGGGGGTTCGGGAAGGGGAGAGGAGCGTAGAAGGGAAGTATTGGGGACTTAGCCCCCATATAAATGCTGCTACAAAATGGGGGAAACAGTCTCAGTGAGTTACCCCGTTTAATGTGACTGGCATTACCCAAGCCAAATGGATCTTTCGGAAACAATTGTTTATCGGGAAATATAGCTCTGCCAGTTGACATGCCTGCTGCAAAGTGTGTTTGTGTGTGTGTGTGTGTGTGTGTGTGCTTGTGTGTGTTTGTGTGTAGGCAGGTTTGTGTGGTGTGTGTGTTTGTGTATGGTGTGATGTGTGGCGCAAGGTGCATGGTGTGTGTAGTTGAAGGTCAGAAGTTATAACCCCAGCTAAGATGACTTAACCTACCACTTCTGACCCAGATTCTCCAAGTGTGACAATACTGACCCTTCTCAGAATGGCTGGTTTATTTTTTAATTGGGACAATAGCCACTTGTTTGAGCAGGGCTGCTGCTGCTATATTTTATTTCCTGGCATACTTTTTAAAAACTTTTATATAGCTCTTAATATCACCTGACAGGTTCTAAAGAATTAAAAACTGGCGATTATCTGAAAGCAACCACACTTGCACTTTCCAGTAAGACTATAATACATTATTTTTTTTTAGAGCTGCTATACTTTTATCCTGACAGCAACGCACTTCTCAGCAAGGCTCTTAAACGTTCAATGTTACTGTACAGCATTTTGCCCGATGCTGATGGATCTTTAATGGGATAGAAAAACCACTTGCAAGAATTGCAGCTGAAAAGTTCTAAATCACCAGCTAGACATTGCTCACACTTTTCAACTGAACTTCAAAAAATTAAACCACACAGCATTGCACCTTTAAGAAGGGCCTCTGATGTTGTAATCGGATAGTACTGAAACCTCTTGGCAAGCTGTGGCTGATATACTTTGAGTGGGTAATTCATAGAATTCAGCGCATAAGTGGCGCACGCGGCTGGCGCACAGTGTGCGCGTGCGAATCCCTGCGCCAGCAGCGTGCGCCAAAATACATTTCCGCGCACAGCGTATTCATGGATTCCAGCCACCAAAACCAGCCGTGGCGCACAGTGGCGCAGCAACCCTGCAGCAGCGCCAGTTACGCCCCCAAGAACGCCCCTTGCGCCGGGAAAAGCCATCAAAATCCCCAATCCAGCGCAAAGGGCTGCGCTAACCCTGTACCAGCATGGCAAGCGGGGTACGTGTATCACTGGGGTGCGCGGGAAGTTCCTCACGTTATTTCAGCTGGGTACGTGTACATTAGGGGTGCGCGGGAAGTTCCACACGCGATTCCATCAGGGTACGTGTACATAAGGGGTGCGCGGGAAGTTTCACACGTGAATTCAGCAGGGTATGTGTATTTCAGGGGTGCGAGGGAAGTTTCACACGCGATTTCAGCTGGGTACGTGTATATCAGGGGTGCGCTGGAAGTTCCACACGCGAATGTCCTGGGTACGTGTATTTCGGGGTGCGCGGGAAGTTACACACGTGAATTCAGCAGGGTACGTGTATTTCAGGGGTGCGCGGGAAGTTTCACACGCGATTTTAGCTGGGTACGTGTATATCAGGGGTGCGCTGGAAGTTCCACACGCGAATGTCCTGGGTACGTGTATTTCGGGGTGCGCGGGAAGTTACACACGTGAATCCAGCAGGGTACTTGTATTTCAGGGGTGCGCGGGAAGTTTCACACGCGATTTCAGCTGGGTACGTGTATATCAGGGGTGCGCTGGAGGTTCCACACGCGAATGTCCTGGGTACGTGTATTTCAGGGTGCGCGGGAATTTACACACGTGAATTCAGCAGGGTAGGTGTATTTCAGGGGTGCGCGGAAAGTTCTACACGCGATTTCAGCTGGGTACGTGTATATCAGGGGTGCGCTGGAAGTTCCACACGCGAATGTCTTGGGTACGTGTATTTCGGGGTGCACGGGAAGTTACACACGTGAATTCAGCAGGGTACGTGTATTTCAGGGGTGTGCGGAAAGTTCCACACGCGATTCCATCAGGGTACGTGTATATCAGGGGTGCGCTGGAAGTTCCACACGCGAATGTCCTGGGTACGTGTATTTCGGGGTGCGCAGAAAGTTACACACGTGAATTCAGCAGGGTATGTGTATTTCAGGGGTGCGCGGGAAGTTTCACACGCGATTGGCCCTGTGCGAGCATGGTACGTGTATTACTGGGGTGCGCGGGAAGTTTCACACGCGATTTCAGCTGGGTACGTGTATTTCAGGGGTTCCGTGGAGTACTACACATGAATTGGCCGTGTGGGTCCTCCCAGGTGTTCGCTCCACAACCTTCACGGCCCCTGCAGGCAGCCCACACCACGGGGGACTACCCTGCACCCCCACTCTTGTCCCCCAGCACCCCCACCCCCCAGCAGTGCAGGGCACCCTCCACCAGGCCCCCAACTCATGTCCCCCTGCACCCCCATCCCCCAGCACTGTGGGGCACCCTCCACCAGGCCCCCACACATGTCCCCCTGCACCCCCACCCCCCAGCAGTGCAGGGCACCCTCCACCAGGCCCCCAACTCATGTCCCCCTGCACCCCCACCCCCCAGCACTGTGGGGCACCCTCCACCAGGCCCCCAACTCATGTCCCCCTGCACCCCCACCCCACAGCACTGTGGGGCACCTGCCAGCAGGCCCCCACTCATGTTCAACTCATGTCCCCCTGCACCCCCACCCCCCAGCACTGTGGGGCACCTGCCAGCAGGCCCCCACACATGTCCCCCTGCACCCCCACCCCCCGGCAGTGCAGGGCACCCTCCACCAGCCCCCCAACTCATGTCCCCCTGCACCCCCACCCCCCAGCACTGTGGGGCACCCTCCACCAGGCCCCCACACATGTCCCCCTGCACCCCCACCCCCCAGCAGTGCAGGGCACCCTCCACCAGGCCCCCAACTCATGTCCCCCTGCACCCCCACCCCCCAGCAGTGCAGGGCACCCTCCACCAGGCCCCCAACTCATGTCCCCCTGCACCCCCACCCCCCAGCACTGTGGGGCACCCTCCACCAGGCCCCCAACTCATGTCCCCCTGCACCCCCACCCCCCAGCACTGTGGGGCACCTGCCAGCAGGCCCCCACTCATGTTCAACTCATGTCCCCCTGCACCCCCACCCCCCAGCACTGTGGGGCACCTGCCAGCAGGCCCCCACACATGTACCCCTGCACCCCCACCCCCCAGCAGTGCAGGGCACCCTCCACCAGGCCCCCAACTCATGTCCCCCTGCACCCCAACCCCCCAGCACTGTGGGGCACCCTCCACCAGGCCCCCACACATGTTCCCCTGCACCCCCACCCCCCAGCAGTGCAGGGCAACCTCCACCAGGCCCCCAACTCATGTCCCCCTGCACCCCCACCCCCCAGCACTGTGGGGCACCCTCCACCAGGCCCCCAACTCATGTCCCCCTGCACCCCCACCTCCCAGCACTGTGGGGCACCTTCCAGCAGGCCAGCACGCATGTCCAACTCATGTCCCCCTGCACCCCCACCCCCCAGCACTGTGGGGCACCTGCCAGCAGGCCCCCACACATGTCCCCCTGCACTCCCACCCCCAGCAGTGCAGGGCACCCTCCACCAGGCCCCCAACTCATGTCCCCCTGCACCCCCACCCCCCAGCACTGTGGGGCACCCTCCACCAGGCCCCCACACATGTCCCCCTGCACCCCCACCCCCCAGCAGTGCAGGGCACCCTCCACCAGGCCCCCAACTCATGTCCCCCTGCACCCCCACCCCCCAGCACTGTGGGGGCACCTGCCAGCAGGCCCCCACACATGTCCCCCAGCCAACCTGTCATCACAATCTAGATCCCTGGCCCTTATGGTCAGCCTCCAAATGCCAAACACCCACCCGAGTATTGCATCCACCCACTTAGAAATGTCAATAACATGATAGAACCCCAATTGCAAGTTTGGAAATGAACACATGTCCCTCACATACACCCAATGGGTGTCAGTGAATCTCAAAACCCATATCATGATATGCATGAAACCAATGAGATGATACTACACATTGAAGTTTGAACAAAAAATATGTATTAAAAGAAACATAAATAGAATAAAAAATTAACAAACAATAATGGGAATTCAAAAATAATAAAAACCAGCATGTCCGTGAAATAATGCAAAACCACAAATCATAATCCAAAGGAAAGGTGTCCAAAGTCACAGTCCACAAAAGTAAATCCAATGGAAAATTAAAATTGAAAACCATTGCTCCATGGGTAAATTGTAAAAAAAAATGAAAATCCAACAGTCAACTATGTACAGATAAACAATCCAGGGTCCATGATCCCAACAGAAGAAATGAAACCTATCTAATAACACTACCTAATAAAAAAAAACTATATACAAAAATGTGGCCCATTGTCCAAAAGGTCCAAAAAAAATGCAAAACCAAAGGAAACCTAACACTAACTACAGAACTATTTACAAGGGCAGCGGGCTAGTCCGACGGCTCACTTTTGGATGACCCGGGCCAGGGCATCATCGAACTCCTGCTCAATGTCCCGGAGGCGGTCCTCCTCCATGGCCCCGAGGGTCCGCAGGGCCGTCGACATGTCTACCTCCAACCCCCTGCAGATTGCCTCGAGGCACTCGGCCCGCCTCAGGGCCCTCCGCATGGAGTTCTCCACCCTGACCATCGTGAGCCGTGCCTCTTCCGCCCGCTGCCGGTCCGCATCTATGGCGTGGCCCAACCACTGCCACACGGAAGACACTTCCCGTCCTGGGTCCTCCTGCCCTCCGGCTGATGCCTGCCCCTCCGATGCCGAAGGCCCCGAGCCATCATGGCTCCCACCACGTTGCTGCTGCTGCTGTGCCTCTGCCCGTGCACTGCCTCCTGCTGCCTGCACATCCTCCGCTGGCTGGGGTGTAGTCGTTGATGTGGCCACCCCTGCTGGACGTCCGACTCCCGACTGTGGCAGGGATGTCTCCTCCACCAGCCTGGCCGCACCGTCAGAGGCAGCTCCACAGGGCACCCAGGTGACTGATGGGTGGGAAGACTGGCGCATAGGGGATTCAGTTGAGGAGGGGGTCGTAGAAAGCCCTATCAAACGGAGGAATCCGGCCTGGGTGACCTGTCCCAGTAGGCCGACGCGGTCAACAAGCCATTCGAGATGACGTGCAGTCTCCTCATGAAAAGACTGCAGGTCACCTCGCATGGCCCGTTGACTCAACGCCACACCAGTCAGGACAGGTTCAACCCGGACCCGGATAGCCACCTCCGCAGGCAGAGGAAGGCCAGTTGTCGTGAGCTCATCCCCTGCCTGAAAACGGGTCTGGACGTAGGCATCCCTGCTGGTGCAAGATGATGCAGTGACAGGATCAGGGACAGGATTGCACACAGGCACCTCTGCGGCGGCCTGTGCTGCCTCCTGTCCCTGGTCCTGCACTGCACCACTAGCACCAGTGGAATCCCCACCTCCAGACCCCGCCCGTCTCTGTTGCTTGCACGGCCTCCTCCTCCACCAAACCCCCCACCAACCTGGATGACTCTGTGCCATCTTCCCCCGTTGGGCCCTGTGGGGTCCCAGCTGCCCCTTTTGCTGCCGAGGAGTCCAACTCCAACGTCCGCCTCTTGGACCTCCCCCCGGCAGCTGCGGCCTGGGACGCGGCACCGGACTCCTCACTCCCCGACGAGATCACAACCTGGGAGGGGAGCCGGGCCTTGCGTCTCCGGCTGGCGGTGGGATCCCCGCCGCTGCGCTCCACAGCCCTTCTCCGCCCTCTTCATCAGTTGACGCTGCAGACAGGAAGAAATAAAACATAGGCATCAGGGCACTGTACAATGGACACATACACACATGACAGTTGTACATGAGTGGCATTGGCAAACCTCAGACATGCCATCACAATCCCCAACACACATGTCATTTCAACTTGCACACATGAGCCATGCCACAGCCATATCGCAACTGCCAGCACCATCCATACACATACAACAGCATGAGCAGGCAAAGGTGAGCCAGACATCACATGCAACACAGGGAGTGCACTACACATGTACACACACAACCACACTTGCATGCATGTGTACACCTCTGCCAACTGTCGCAGTGTTCAGATGGGCATCCATGTCACATCTGCCAATCAGGCTTCCACATCCCGCTGTCACATGCATCCATGTTGCATCACTGTTGCACCCTTGTCAAATACACACACATGCACATGTACACATTGCTGATACATGCAGCTGAAAAAAACATACATGCGTGACATCACAAACATGCCTACTTACATACACATTCACCCAAACATGTGTGCCCACACAACTGCATTTGGCATGCAAGCCTACACACACAAGCACCATCCATGTCTCACAAATGACAGCCCTCGCATGTGTTAGCCTCACAGCCCTGTACACCCCTACCCATACTCGGCCCCATACAAACAGATGTGCAACCTGCACACTACTGAAACATCACCACACGCACAGCTTACAATCAGGATGCATGTACACTTACCGCTCGACTCCAGACGGGTCTGCCTCTCAAGGACCTGGACGTGGAGCGCTGGGGATATGCGTTCCAGGACCCTCATCTGATCTTCCGACAAGTGGCCCCTTAGCATCCGCTGCCTTCAAGAGGCGCCGGGCCTTGTTGAGGGTCCTGGACCTGGAGTCCTCCCAGCGCTTCTTGACATGTTGGAAGTCACGGACTGCCACCCCCTCCGCGTTGATGGCAGTCACGATGTCCGTCCAGATCCAAGTCCGTCCTTCCTTGCTGGCGTGGGAACTTCCGAAGAGGACATCATACTGCCCCAGGACTTGCTCCACCAGGACACCAACGTCCCTGGCACTGAAGCTGGTGCCCCTCTGCCTCTCTGGCCGGGGGTTCTCAGTGGTGCCAGATGTTGCAGTGCCTGACATGACAACCCCAGAGGCAGGAGTGGGTGGGCAACTGGGTCCTGGGGCTGGGCTGTGGAGCGATGGAATCCCAGTCGGTTCCAGCAGGGGTGGTCACAGCAACAGCACCCCTGGCTAATGTGCAGGCAGCAAATGGCAGGGCACGTGGGCAGCAGGCAGTCAGGCAGCAGCAGATGGCAGGTGGGAGCGTGCTCGGGGCTCTGGGGGCCAGTAATTCGGCCTTCTGGGCAGGAGCGTGGTCTTCCGTGTGCTTACGCATGGCCAGCTTGATACGGAGTGATTTGACACGTGAAAATTCTGCACGTCAGCGTGTAATTCGAGGAAAGGCCCTTAGCGCGTAAGCGCGTCTGCACGCATACGCAATTTCATTGGACAGAAGGCATTTCAAGCGCAAGCGCCTCTGTGACGTGACGCGTGCAGGCGTGCATGGCCGTTTCAGCGCGCGTGAAAAACTGCACGTCCGCGTGTAATCCGAGGAAAGGGCCCATGCACGTAAGTGACGTGACGCGCGCGGGCGTTTCCCTCAGCACGGGTTAAAGGTGAGCGGGGCCAGCAGTTCACTGTACGTGCTTTCGTGGAGACCGACGTGTTGTTGCTGCTTCCTGTTGTTTCGCGCGCCATCACAACTTCACAGCTATCAAGGACGTATCTCTTCTTTTGGCGGGGGTATTGGCTACGCGTGTTTTTCTGCATCGCGCTAGTCAGACGGTGAGTCGCACACGCTCTTTTTCCCACTGCGGGTGCCCCTGTGTATCGCACCCATTTTCGATGTCATAGTAGCCTGCGTGTCCCACGCGTACGCGTTATTCGTGTTACTGGGTGCCACCGCGTACTGTGGGAGGTTGAATCCACGCACGTAGGCTGCAGGGTTGCGTGCACAGTTTTAGTGCAGTTTTGGGGTGCCTGAGCGTTGCGTGACCCGTCACTACATCACCGGGGTCACATACAGCCTTGCAGGTGCAGGGGGGCTGTTAACATCTTGCTTCCCACCCCCTTCACCCCAATTGCCCAGGTCAATTGTGGTGTACACCTCCCATTGGCACTACTCCATCTGTGCCGGCACTACTACATCTGTGCCATGGTTGGGAGGCCACCAAAGGTGAGGGGCGCCTCAGCTGGGCATACTCCTCGTGGCGGGCATGGTCGGGGACGTGGCCGTGGTGACCAGGGAGTAGGGGGACTCCAGGGTGTCCAGGGCGGCCACAGAGGGGGAAGAGGCAGGGGTGCGCCACTTGAGCACAATGTTGTGCCATGTTTCGGTGCAGTCATGCCACCAGTGGTTCTGGGGGATGCAGCTTCTGCATCTGGCACTGGCGCCCGTGTGACCCGGCAGTCCGTTCCATCGACTGCCACGGGCCCAAGGGTAGTGGTAGCTGCAGGTGCAGCTGTGGACACCGCCACCCAGGCTCAGGGTCTGCCAGCGCAGGCTGCGTTGGCACTTGAGGAGCCCTTGGTAGATTTGCAACAGGCCAGGAGGGAAACCATAGGGGCAGGCCGGGCTGCTCAGACCAAGACACGTGTCCCTCGGGCAGTTATGTCATCTGCTGCCCCGAACAGCCGGGTGTTGGCAAGTGCAGGGGCAGATGCACCCAACAACACCCCGGTTGTGAGTCTGCCAAACAGGACCATTGCGGTCAATGTCCCTGCCACAGCTGATGTTGCTGCACAGGGTCCATTAGAGGGCACCCAGCTGCCACTGACACAAGTCAAGCCTTTGGTCGTCCCTCCACCTGCCACTCCCTTGGCTCAATCCACTGAACCCACTGGCCATACTGGTCAGGGCGGCATTAGCCAGCCAGGGTCTGCACCACAGTCCAAGAGGAGGAAGGTTGCACCTGCAGCACAGGCTGGGACCCCACACACAGCCACGACCTCCTGCACGTCGAGGAAGAAGCCTTTCTGCAAGCAGGAACTGGACTTCCTCGTGGGCTACGTGCGGGGCCACAGCCGTGACATGCTAGTGGGTGCCAATAGTCAGACTACGGCTGCCCAACGTGACACCCATGGAAGCATGTTGCGGAACATGTCAGTTCATTCGGCCAAGGGGTGCGCACGGCGCAAGAGTGCAAAAAGCGTTGGAATGACATCAAACGCAGCACTAAGGCTAAGCATGCCTCTAATTACAACTTGACTCTGGTGACTGGCGGTGGGCCTGCACCAGAGGAGGAAGAGCTCACTCCGCATGAGGCACTCGTTGCGGAGTTCATACCATCTGAATCGGTTGAAGGAGTGGGAGAGATGCTGGACTTTGATGCCCAGTCCAGTGAGTGTTGATGCGTGTTTGTTGAGGACGTGTGTGATTCACTTGTGGGATGTGTTGTGCATGATTGCCACTACATGTGACGTGTACATGGTTCTGATGTGTAAGTAATGCAATGCTTCCGTGATGCATGTCTCCTCTGCCTGCATGCGGGGACTCCATGTAGGCATGCTCCCTTGCCCATCCTCCGCCACTCTGCACCCCAGTTCCACCTTTGCGCTGGTCTGCTTCAATCTTGGCAATGTGTACTTTCCTGTTCATGCGTCCTGTGTAGATGCTAACTTCCAGCGTAGAATCTGCTAGACATATGCCGTGTGGTACAGCCTTAGTACTTGATGCAGGGTATCTCACTTGTACTGTGCATAGGTCAGATGTCCCGCAGGGACATGAGTGCCCATTCATGCTCCATGTGCATTGCACGCATGCCCCTATGTGTCCTTGACTGGATGATCACTGTAATACAAGTCCTGGGTGACATACATTGCATGGCATCTCATCAGCCTTCCCATGTCAACTGTGGCTCAGTACTGCGTTGGCCACATGTTTAGGGTCTAACAATCTGTGTGGCTCACAGGCCTCAGCCTGTTCAATGGCCAATGACTCTGTCCAACTGTTGTTGTGTCTTCTTCACACGTGGGCGGACTCCAGAGTTTTCATCATGTGTCCTGCTTACTGTCCCATCATCATTTGCAGTGTTGTCACTTGAATCACATTAAGCTGTTGATGCCAGTCAACACTGCCTGTCAATACACAGGTGTATGGTCAGCCTTTTGATACCATGCTAGGCATCCCTGCTTTGGTACTGGGGTGGAGGGGTGCTTGGCTTCTAGATATGGTACACATTGAATGCACAATGCACGTGATGCCTGAATTTGACCTTGCACTGCCTTCACATTTCCTGGCACACACCATGGAGTCCTTGTACATGTAGGTAGTGAGTGGCGTACACATTTTCTGCACTGCATAGACCCACTTCCATGGAAACTGCCACCTTTCAACAGGTCCGATCACAGAAGCAATTCAAAGTTGACCCAGCATGCATGCCAGGTTATATGTTGTGTGTCACATGTCTGCCTGATGCATTTGTTGTCGGTGTGTGTGTGTGTGTTGTGTGCTTCTGACATGTGTAGTGACCTTTTTTCTCTCTATTTTTCAGGTGATGACGCAATGGAGGCAGAGGATGGTGTTGTCATGCCACGACACAGGGTTGTTACCACTACATCAATCCGGCACAAGTGGGGGTCGTGGGGTGGTAGGCCACGAAAACCCCCAAGTGCTACAGTCCATCTTGTCTCTGGCTGCCTATGAGTCCAGCCTTGATGACGACTCTGACGTCCATGTTGATGTGGGTGAGCATCAAGTCCATGTGTCAGGGGTGAGTGATTCTGATGTGGACACTCCTCTGTCTGCGACACCTGCACTGAGGGATCAGACAGTCTTGGTTCCTCCGCCCGTGGTGGATCGGGACGCAGGGTCACCCTCCACACTAGTCACTGATGTGCCTGGGACATCACGTCGACGGGGGCATGTAGTCGTGCAGCCGCGGGCGGTGCCAACACAGCGAGGACCCCCGGTCCTTGGGTCCCGCAGGGGTCAAGCCCGGCAACGCGGTCACCGCGCGTAACCGCAGTATACTGAGTGGGAGCAAGACATGACTGCCAATTCAGAACGGCAGGGGGCAGCAATGGAGAACATCGCTGAGAGCATGGAGCGTGTGGCCCGATCTGTGCTCCCCCCTGCTAGGCAGGTGCTTCTCCAGCAGCAGGCGGCACGGTCCACGGCCCGCTCGCTCAGGCTGTTCATGGCGGCCTCAGACAGGGCACGCCAGGCTGAAATGTCGTCTCTGCATCAAGCAATTGCTGCTCACGCAGAGGCGCACATGGATGCCCTGAGGGAGGAGTATGCTTCCCTCAAATCCACTCTGGGTGTCCTTATGATGTCCCAGTGGCAGCGGGCAGAGAAGAGGTTTGCACAGCTTGAGCGTACCATCTCGGCTGAGCTACAGGCTTGCCGGGAGGTGCAGCGGTTGTCCAGCCAGGCCTTGCAAGGTAGCACGTGTAACACGGAGGAACTCCGTGTTACATGTGCTACCTTGCAAGAGGAAGCACGTGTATCACGTGAGGTTCTGCATGCAGACCTACGTCACATCGCCACACAGAACCAGGCTCACCCGTCCGGCAGACTTGCTGCCGACGAGGGGCAAGCTGCGGCTAGGCGTGGCCAGGCTACTGTGCCACGTCCTTCTTTCCAGGATGAGCCAGACTCGGACGACCATCTATCTCCCACATAGGTCGGGCTGTGCAGGCGTTGAGCCCATGGAGGTTTTTTTTTGGCTCAGCATCATCGCATGTGGGTGTTGAGCAGCACCCTGTACCTCCCCCCTCCTGGGTGCCTCCCCTCCCCCCCGGGTCATATGTGGCCATTTTTGATTTTTCTTTTAGTTTAGTTAGTTAAGTTTCTGTTTGATAGTTAGTTTAATTAGGTAATGTAGGTTTTCCATAGTTAGTGTAATTAGTTAATATAGTTTAAAATTGCTTGTCTATTGTGCTTTCATGTGACGGTGCGGTGCTTTGTGGCTTTTGAAGGCATCCACTGTCTGTTCCAGCTGGGCCCTTCAGGCTTGTCTTGTGTATGTGTTTGCTGCTTGGGGTCCTTGACTCACATATGCCACTCCTGCCTCCCTTATCCATGGGCTTGCAAGGATGGTTCGGTGTGACAACCTATTACACAAGGGCTTTGGACTGTCATATCTGTGGCATGTCTGGTGCTGTGTGACATGTGTTGACACCCCTAGTGGGGATGATTGCGGTGTTATTGTCCACTGTTCAGCTTTTGTTAGATGGGGTGTTTCATGATTAATGTGTACATTCATTGCTATGCATTGTGTAGTATGTTTCTTATCTTTACTGTACACGTGCTTGTTGCAATTCATGCCGTAGATAGTGTGTTCCACACTTTGGATGTGAAAGACGGACTGATGGTGTGATTTCTGATGTAAGTCTCTGACATGGTCAAGTAATGAGATGCCTGAAGAGACACACACAGATGACTTTAAAGCATTAATCATGTGTTTCATGCCCTTTCTGCAGGGGGATGAGCCTCCAGAGCACCTTTGCCAGCAGACATGGCCCATTGGACGTCTGAATTCTGGACACGTTTGTTGGTGCCCACATGCACATGTGTGCACAAGCAGAGGCACAGGGATTGCAGACCTACATCCTAGAACTGCTGACGTGTTCCAAGGAACTCCAGGCAAGGTGAGCAGCACAGGGGGGCCACAACACAGCAAAGCTTGCACCAGGCGAGTTGCACATGCAGTCTTAGTCACAGCACTGAGGGTGAGCTTGGACGAATATTGGTGTTGAAGCACACAATGCAGCTCAGATGTGTTGGTGGACTGATGGCTGTTGATTGTAAGGTTGTCTGGGACACCTGCAGGGGCAGTGGCACATACCCTCCGGTACACCAAGGTCCATTGAGGCACTTGTATCAACCATGTAGCCTTCCGAGACATGGAAAGGGGCAGCTCACAGGGACATACAGCAAGGGACATACTCGGGTGCAGTGCATTTAATTTCCATGTACATTTTGATACATGCACTGCCAACTTTGTTTCGGTCATGGTGGAACACGACTTGTTCTGAAGTCATGCCTTGCTATATGGGTCTGTCTGCTTACCCAGGGAACATTGCATGTTGTGTGAATTGTGACACATTGTTGTTCCATTTGCCACGCACCCACCGGCGGCTGACTTACTGCATTGACTGTGTATGACCCATCACAGGGGTAATGTTACATATGGGTACAAAGCATCTACACCAGATTGTCTGTTTGTAGAGTAGTTTGTTGCTATGGGGCATGTTTGGTGGTGTGTTTTTGTGTAATGGGCACATACAGATTATTGACTGTGGCTCTCTTTGCAGCATTGCAGTGCTCCTGTAACCGGACCTGAGAGTGCGCAGGCAGGAGGCCAGCACTCAAAACCAGAGTTAAGTGTCTTGTTGTTTTTCTTTCAAACTGCTCTGCATAGGCTTGCTGGGGGGTGCACTAATGCATGGATGAATGTGTAATTCAATTTGGTATGTTTTTTCCCCCTAATCACCCGGAGTCCTATCCAATTTTAAACCCTGTACCCTCTACCCGGTGTTCCTGCTTCCCGTACCTATCCACGCAACGTTCCCTAACCCTCTTTCCCCGCTGGGGTTTCGGATGCCTGTGTAAGCCCCAAACTTGCAGGCGCCAAAACCCTAGAGGGGGTGGTTGGTTTGTGCCACTCCTAAGCCTGGACTACAGAAGGCCATGACAATGATGTCCACGTTTGTTTGGATTGTGTATGTGTTCATGCAGGTAGTACATTTTCGTGCATTCCCTACTTTCATGTGTCATTCCTCCTCCCCTCTCCTGCCACTCATTCCAGTTATCCAGTGTGCCAACACCTGTCCCGACTGCATATCCCTGACCCTCCTTCCCCACCAGGGTCTCAGAGGCCTGTGTGAGTTTGACCTTGCAGGCACCCGGGACACGGTGGGGGTGGTTGTTTCGTGACACTCCCACGCCTGTACACGGGACCTGTGACAGTACACATCCGTTCATGGTGCATCATTCTATGTTATGTACCACACATGGTTCACATCCTGTTGTGACATTGTTTTACTGTGCTACCTTGGTTGTTACATAATTGTGGTAGTACTTGGCCTTTGTGAGGTACTGCTACGTCAAGTCATCTACTGGAGGGTGTTCTGGTTCGTTTTTCTGGCTTGGATTTTGTGATTTTGCAAATGAGGGTGGACTCTGAGGGTGCAGGCACCTTTTTACACACAAGGTGGGAGATGGTGACAAAGGGGAAAGGTGATCCTGTGGCCAGGTGAAATTGAGGGTTGAAGGCTCCATGACCCAGGTGCAGTTGTTCAGTGGGTCATGGTCATTTGTGAGGGGGGGGTTGTTGTTGATAGTTGCCTTGCCCTGCAGTGTGATGGGAACCCTGACATTGTAATGGTGGTATCCTATGTACATGTTGTGTTCTGCTGATCAATGCCTGTTCATGTGTTGTGTTTACCTTTCAGGTGTGAGGGGATAGTTGTGGTTTGACACTGATGGTCACTTGATTGCACATGCATATGTTGAGTGCATCTCCTTACTGACCCACACACTTGCACTATGATGCACTACATGTACAACCACCGTTGCATATCCACGTGTACACTGTTTGCCTTCTGGTGCCCACTGTGTCCCTGCAGCACATGTTCTGTGACCAATTATGGATCCTGTACATGCCTAATTTGCTTTTTGATGTGGTCTGTCGCTTAGATGTGATGCTCAGGGTTTGCATCACACACAATGGCTGTTCGCTGTGCTGTGCACTGAGCAGTGTATTGCAGGAGTTGGACACAGCACACAGAAGCTGCAGTGTTGATTTTGCAATGCACAATGTGCATGTAGACAGGCATTCATTGTTATGTTACGTCTACAACTCTTGTAATGCATTTGGAAATTACTTATTTTGGGTGGGAGGTTGTTGGTCAGTCATTTCATCTGATTCCATGTCAGGCATCATTGTCTGATGCCACTGTACATTTTTGACATGGCAATGTGTACCTTATTCTTACTGTGTTGGTGTATGGGTATTGCTTGCCATGTCATGTTGTGGTTTGGGAGGGTTTGAGTGACATAACAGTGATGGCCATGGCCTGTTTTGCAGGTGTGTGTGATTCACACCTTGCATGTCAGGGTCATCCGCTTCTCAAAGCAACTAGCTGGGGTAGATCTCTCTCCGCGGCAGGGGCCTCCCTCTGGAACAGCCTTCCTGCCTCACTGGAACTTGAGGAGAACCATCTCCGGTTCCGGAAGCACCTCAAGACCTTCCTCTTTGCTTCCGCTTTCTCTCTGCCTCTCCCTTGCAAAATTCTTCATTGGAACTGCACTGGATCTGCAACTGGGCCACTCTCACCGACCTCGGTCCCTGGCCCAGCCACTCTCCACTTGCACTGCCTCCCTGGAAACCCCTGCACTGCGGGACTGTCTCTCTATCCCTACATCCCCCCTTCCCAGCACTTGTCTGCACTTACCTTTGCAGTTGCCACAAGCTGGCCTATTTATTTGTTTTTTAGTCTACTTACCCTGTACTGCACTCCCCCCCTCCCCTTCCCCTTGCAGTTTTCCCTTCCCCTACCCCTGCACTTGCACAATCTAAATGACACCTGGCCTAGTAGTTTTGTTGTCTGTCTTCCCTTGTTCCCCCCTCCCTGCCTCATCGCACCTTGAAATACTTGTGTATAGGCCATATCATGTCATGTCATATGTGTGCCTTTTGGTCACACAGGATAGCTTTGTTTAAGTAGCTAGGGATGCAGACAATGTGGCACTTCCATGGCAACTATCTCAGGGTGGTAGGGTTGTGACAGTTGACTGTCTCTTTGTCATCATCGATTGTCACCTGGTATGTGCCAGGCCTGTGTGCACTCCGCAGGGGTGGGAGTTTAGGTGAAAAATGTGGCTACAAGCTGGGTCCGGGCTTCCTCGCCACGTGCCCTGTCCCCTCCCATGGGCAGCGCCTGTGCCTGTGGTTGGGGATGTGGGGGCACCACCGTGTCCACCGGTACGCCCTGCCGCGTTGCAACATTGTGCAGGACACATGCTGCCACAATGATCCTGCACACTACTGGGGGTGCATAGAGTAGCTGCCCGTCAGAGCGGTCAAGGGAGCGGAAACGTGACTTGAGCACTCCGAATGTGCGCTCAACTATGGCCCTGGTTGCAATATGGGCGGCGTTGTATCTTACCTGGGGTGGTGTGGTGGGGTTCCGGATTGGCGTCATCATGTGGTTGCTCAGAGGGTAGACACTGTCCCCTGGGAGGTGTAAATGGTTGTGATTATTGGGGTTTGTGTATTTGTGTGTGTGTGTGTGACATGCATGCATGTGCAAGGGCATTTGTACTCACCTAGGAGCCAGGTGTCGCCATGCTGGCCAGCTTCCAGGGCCCGGCTCAGGGCGGACATTCTGTATATGAAACTGTCATGGGTGGAGCCAGGGTAGTTTGCATAGACAGAGGTGATGATTCCCTTTGCATCGCATACCACCTGTACATTGATGGAATGCCAGTGCTTGCGGTTTCGGTAGATGTGCTCAGTGGCCCTAGGTGGACGTAGGGCCACATGGGTGCAATCTATGGCACCGAGCACTTTGGGGAAGTGTGCCACCCTGAAAAAATCCAAGACAACGGCCTGCCTTTCTGCGGGTGTTCTGGGCATGTATATGTGCCTGCGGACTGAGGGGCGCGCTGTCATGATTGCCAGTACCTGGTGTAGGCAGCGTGACTGTGTGGCCTGTGAGACCCCCCCACTATGGCAGTAGTCCGCTGAAATGACCCAGTGGCCAAAAAATGCAGGACATTGAGCACCTTCTCCAAGGGGCTCAATGCTTGGGAGCAAAGGGTGGGGGATGTAAGGTCATCTTCCCACTCCCTGACCAGGTCTAGGATGATATGGGGTGGAAACCTATACCTGCCGTAGACCTGGTCATCAGGCATCCCAAAAAGGCTTGTCCGTGGTGCAAAAATGCGTGCACTGGCTATTCTCCTCCTGCGGTGTCCCACGATCAGTGCTGCGACAAATGGGCCATTCATCGTAGCTGTATATACGTGTTTGTTGTTTGCGCGCACTTTTATACTGTGCGTGGGGACGCTTCCGCCTGCCTTCGTGTGGCGGACGCGTTGACGCCTGTGTGCGTCTTTTGCCGTGCGCGGGTTTCCCGTATTCGAATCCATGAATACGGGTTGTTCGCGTGCGTGTGGGCGTTCCGTATAGTACCCTGCAGTACTTCCCCAGTTACGCCTTCTTTTTCACGCATTATTCCCCATTCCGCGTGTTACGCCCACTGTTCGGCACACTTTGGATGTGTGCGCCGCGCTATGTGCGCTTTTGCTGTGCGCGTAGCGCACGCCGTGTGTGCCCGCGTGCGCCATGGCAGGATTGGGCGCATGGACAGCGGGAAACACGCGCAGCGTCTTCCTTGAATCGCACGCGTGCGCGTGCGCTGGGTTTCTCGCGCTTGCGCCACCTTGCGCCTGCTTGCGCTGGGATTTTCGGCGCACGTTTGCTCCATGAATGGACCCCTGAATGCGGTATCAGCACCTTTCAACAGGTTTGCTATACTTTTCATTGTTAGAACCTGCACATCCAGCATACTTTTGCACTTTTTGCAAATACTTTTTTACATTTTTTCTATTGTGAATTGGTTGCAAAAATATCAACCTTGCACATTTAGTAATACAAGCAATTTAAAAGAAAAAAGATTGACAATTCAACCAAAATAAAACAATCATTAAACCAATACAATAGACACATAAGCAGCCATATTCAATACAAAGGAAAATTAGGAAAAATGTACTCATCATTAATAATTCGTCAAAATTTAAAATGTAACATAAAATAAAAAATAAACAAACTAAAAAAATAAACTGTTGCCTTGCACTAAGTATCACTCATTTGGTTTTCACCATCAGAGCTTAACCATACCTATCGAGTTTACAATTAGCGAAGTTTAATGGGCCGCCAATAGTCACTCCCAAAACTCACCACTTGTTAACCATGACTGCCGCTGAACAAACCCACCAAACAACCTTATTCCAATATCCTGCAATGCTACATATTGAATCAACAGATGTTCTCTAATTTGTATTACACCTTCCATTTTACACATATCACAGTTCTTATTGAGCTTGAAATCCTTATTCCAGGCACACATAATGGGCCTCATTACGACCCTGGCGGAAAGTGACTGACCGGACCGCAACAGCGTAAATAGCGTTTCCGCCATTGCACGAAGGAGCAAAGTGCGGCTAATTACGACCCATCGGGCACGAGCATTACGCCATGGCGGAATCCGAAAGGCTGCGATGGCGGAAATGACCCCAAAACGGCCCTTACCGCCGCCGTACGCTGCACCAGGTGCAATACCGCCACCCATCTTAGCGGTCACCGTAATGAGCGGTCACCGTAACGAGCGGGCACCGCAAATTACGGGCACCGTAAATATACGGAAACGGAAGTAAAAGCATGTGGCCGGAACGGGAAACAGCACGCCGCACAACTATAAAATCCGAATCCCAACACAACCATTAAAAATCCGACCCTGACACACATCCCAACCCGTTAGAAACCCCAGTTAAAAAAATAAATATGGGAAAGGTAGCCAAGAAAGCGTGTGACCGCAAGCGGCAGGTACACTTCTCCCGAGAGGAACTGACCGTGCTCACCGAGACCCTCCAGGAAAATGCCGCCGTCGTCTTCTCCAGTCAAATGACCAGGACGGCCCTTGCCAACAAGAAGGCCATATGGGCCCTGGTGGCACAGCGCGTAAGTGCGGTGGGGACAACACCCCGCACGCCACAGCAATGTCGCAAGCGGTGGGACGACCTGCGGATCCGCGTACGCAGCATACTTTCTGCGAACAGGAACATCGCCACAGCTACCGGGGGGGGTTCAGAGTCGCCCATCAAGTTGACCCCCTGGGAGGATATCTGCGCCTCCACCATAGGAATGGAGAGCATAGAGGGAGTCGGAGGGATGGAGAAAGGAGTGCCGACATCCGGAGAATCAGGTAGGTTGGCCAAGAGAAACAATGCGAAATCCACAAACCACGAACATGTGCAGTACCATGTGACCCCATAGTGCAATACATACTTTGCCCTGACAGCGCCCTCTAAAAGTCAGAATGAATAAACAAATCAATCAAGATGCCATAAACAACCCCTACATGTGCAGCATGCACCCCCTAACTGCAGGCAGCCAAATGAATGCATCCTCAATCCACACGAAAATGAGACCACCTCCAAGGCCCAGTCCCAAATCAGCCTCATGTACCACCCCAATGCATTTGATACGTTGCCATTCCAAATCCGACAGACCCATAACTAACGCTCGCCCCTCTTTACTCCACCACAGGGTCCGATACCAACGACGAGCTGCAGGACACCCCTACCAGCACGCCTGCAAAGAGGGCCAGGACCAACGTCCCAAGAGCCTCCACCTCAGGTGCAAGGATCAAGACACGGCAGCAGCAGGAATCAAGTGGCAGCACACTGGAGGGGACTGCAACAGGCACCCCAGCAGCCAGCAAGTCCACAACCCCAGCACCACAGGTCCCCCCAAAGAACGTATCTGATGGCACTGCCTCTGGTGGTAGCAGCACCATAGGTGACACAGCTGTCATGCCAGCATGCTCCGACACGGAAAACAGTGCTGGCGACGTAGGTACCATCCATGACCTTTCCCAATCCCCCTGCATGTTCCATCCCCTACACCATGACGAAACCACGCAGGGGCACCCTGAAGACGACGACTGGCCAACCCCCACAAGTCCTGTGCCAAGGCAACATGTGTTGAGCAGCCCCCCTGTCACACCACCGCAAATGTCCATGGCCCAGCAGAGGCAACAGTCCCTCGACCTGCTGATCGAGCAACAGCAGGAAGTGTCCACGCTACTCAAGGACCATGCAAATGAATGTGGGGGTTCCAGGGCAGCCATGGAAACATCCACCGAGAAACTCAGGGCACAAATAGAGAAAAGTAGTGAGAGCCTCAGGGGAGAAATGGAGAGAAGCACCGAGAGCCTGAGAGCACAAATGGAGAAAAGCACCGAGAGCCTGAGAGCACAAATGGAGAAAAGCACCGAGAGCCTGAGAGCACAAATGGAGAAAAGCACCGAGAGCCTGAGGGGGGAACTGCATGCGACGTCCAAAGACGTTTGTGCTGAACTTGCTGCTGTGCGCCGTGTGCTCTCGGAGCTCTCACAAACCCTCAGAGACATGCATGGACGCGAGCAGGCAGAGACATCATCCGTGGCAAGTTCCGTCCAGGGCAGCCCCCAACGCAGATCTGGCAGGAACCTGCGCTCCACGGGCAGGGGTGCCCCTGATACCCGTAGAGGGGGCTTGCAATAGCGTCTACCCACGGACAGCATGCATATTTGGACACTGGTGTTGGGGGGGAGGTAGTAGGGTGGAGGGGGTGTGTTGGGCTTCACTGGGTGGCGGGTCCATAGGGTGTATAAATCAAATCACATTAACAATACAGCACCTCATTATCATCCAATGACATGTGTGGACATTGATATTTGCGTACGAGGCCTTCATAGGCGTACAGTCCACAATGTGCCTGTACTACACACACACAGTGCCACAGGTCCCCTTTCCGTGTAATAGGCACCATGCGTGGTTGCTAGAAGCATGCATCTATGATGCTCTGTCGGATTGCACGTGCATCCTGTGCCTCATGGACTCCTTGAGGTGCCTCCACATCCCCACCCTCATCATCATCATCATCTTCAGGTGCATGCAGTACAGCGTCAGGGGGCATGGGCACATTCCTACGTATGCACATGTTGTGCAGCATGACACATGCCATGACCATCTTAGAAACCTTCTCATGGCTGTACATGAGTGCCCCGCCAGACCTGCTGAGGCTGCGGAAACGAGCCTTCAGTAGGCCGAATGCCTGTTCAATGACCACACGGGTACGTGAGTGGGCATGGTTGTAGTCCTCCTCATGCTCGTTCTGTGGGTTCCGGATTGGTGTAAGGAGCCATCTCTTCAGTGGATACCCGGCATCACCTGTATGAGACGAATAAAGGGTGTCAGTGGAATGATAGTGCTAAGTAGCCCCCCCCCCCTCCTGCAAGGTCATTGACGCATCAAATGGGCCACGATGTCATGCATGGAATGAGACTCACCGAGTAGCCAGGATCTGTGCCCTGCGTGTCGCTCCATGTAGCGTGGTATTCTTGTGTTCCTCAGGACCATAGAATCATGGGTAGATCCTGGAAATCTGGCACAACAATGCGTAAAGATCTTGTTGGAGTCACACACCATTTGCACATTGATTGAATGAAATTGTTTCCGGTTGCGGTACTGGACCTCCATGGCATGTGGGACAACCAATTCAACATGGGTGCAGTCGATGGCACCAATGCAACCCGGGATGCCGCCAAGTGCATGGAATCCCACTTTTGCGTTGGTAATCTCCTGGTACGTGCGTGGTAGTGTGATGTGGTCGTCGGCGTGCTTCAGGAGGGCATCGTGCACTTGGAAGAGTGTCCGTGAGAACAGTGGCTGTGAAATGCCATGCAACTGTCCCACTGTGTGCTGGTAGGTGCCTGTGGCCAGGAAGTGGAGTGCAGACACCACCTTCAGTAGGGGTGGGATGGCGGTTGGGCTATCTATCATGCTCACGAGGTCAGCATGTGTCATGTCCACAATGGCGATTATGGTGTCCCGGTCCAAACGGTAGAGGGTGTGGATCTGCTCAGCAGTGAGGTTGAACGGATCAGCTCGGAGGCGTGGGATTGCGGGCCGCCTGCGTGGTGGTAGTGGCAGTGCTTGTGGGCCTTGCTGACCCTGCCTTGCCCTCCTCCTCCTCCTTCTCCTCCGTCTCCCCTGTGCGCCCGGTTGTTGTACCTGTTGTTGTTCGTCGTCTTCTTGTAGTTGTAGCACTTGCAGTGCTATCTGGTCCCCCAGGCCCAACATCGCTAGTCCTGCCGGTAGCATTTTGGAGTGGGAGTGGTTGTGGGAGGGGTTTGGGTCTGCTATATATGTGCTGTCGGCCTGTATGGCCTCCACCTGTGCTGATTGAATGAATCTGTGGCAGATGCAATCCCTTCTGGCCGAGCACGTCCCGCACGTAAGGCTGCATTTGGCCGCATGGCATCTTGGAATTGGAATCATGTATCAAATCCCGATGGCAGTGTGATGTACTTTGACTGATTTTCATGCTATGCTCCCATTGTTACACATGCTATGATTGCAGCCGCTTACATACCTGTGAAGAGTCAGTGGTATGTAGGGCTCGATCGATGGCCGACCCTCATGCAGCACAGTAACGTACTTCACCGACGGGCGTGGCGTCCCATTTGTGATTGCAGCCAGTTAGCATTATGACACACAGCCGCACTACATTGATGTAATTGTGAATGCAAGCGTTCACAGAAGCCTTTTCGACGTAATGTTGCAAGTGAGGAATTCGAAGGCCAGCATTTTTGGTTTTGAAGTAGCGGCGAGGATACGCCCACAGGTCTGGCTGGAAATGTAACGTTCTATTGTAGAATGTCCTTGGGACATGGCCCATAACGAGCAGGCAATGAATGATATGAATTGAATGGGATGCGCAATAGCGTAGTGGACGATAAGGCAGGACGTTCCCAAATCCATCTTGCTTCACAACACTACAGATCCGGCCAGGAGCACAGTGGTTTTTGCAGACTGCATTACGCACAGACGCGATGGAAGTTTCACATATTATGTGAGTGAATATTCATGCGTTTTCATTGCGGGATGAGGGAATGATGAATGGATGCATGGACAGATGATTCCGTTTAGGGTCTGCCATGTACATGGGTTTTTTGAATCACTCCCCTTCCCCTGCGCTATGTGATGCAAGGCTGCCATAGTGGGACTTACGTCTATCTGCCCTTGTCGGATCCTCCCTGTCTCGACGCGCCTTCATACACTTGTGTCTAGGCACGTTACTAATCCCATGTCATGGGTTCTATCTTGACGGACGCATGCACAGTAACCGACGTTGCCAATGGTGTATTTACCTCGATTGATTTCGTTATGATTCGATACTGATTTAGGGGTCTGTATATTCCTTTGGAGTGGGCTAGCATGCATATGGGTGTGGAATTGGTGTGTTGAATGAAGATTGTAATGCATCATGAGTCCCGTAATGCAATCGGTTAATTTGTGTTTCTTTTGGGTGACAGGTATCTCCTGCCCTATTGCAGATGCCATCTCTACGCCACTCCTCCAGATGGTTTTTACTCTCGACTCCTGCAGCTTCGGGTGAATCAGTGGAGCACCATTTCGATCTTATGGGACGATCGCCAATGGGCCACATGCCCTTACGCTGTACTGGTGGCTAGGTGCAACATTTCGGCCTTTCAGCTCGACTAGTGCCTGCCTCATGGGACGGACCTGCGGTTCTTGCCGCTTCCATGTTGCCTTTTGGAACGTTGATGTAGGCCCTGTGTGCCATGATGGTACAGGGCGTCACACAAGTGGAAGCTGGTCAATTATTGCAGATGCAGCCCTCGGTGATGATGGTTGTTTTGGTGTTATTTTGCAAATTGCTGTGGGGCCTTTGTCATTTGGATGTGCATTTAAATTGTATTCCGATATTTGTCGTGTTGCGTTGTTCTTTGCAGGTGATGTGGCGATTTTCGATTTGTGGCGGTATGTATTGCGAGATGATCTGCATTGTGTTCCGCCTTCTGAGTTGAGTTGTGTGGTACAGTACTGGCCGCGTTTGCCTACGTAGCACAGTATGGTCACGGATAGGGGCTGCCATTGTGACTGTTTACATGATGTGCTGTTCAGGGGCGGGGGATTGGCTTTTGGCCGACTGGTGCCTGTCAGCCAGGTCGATTGGTGGAATGATGGGATGTTCAGAATGTGGCTGGTCACAGGTGACTGTGTTTGCGTGCGTTTGTTGGAGGGGGACTGGGGTCATGTCCATTGGAATAGCTTCTGTATTGATGCCATCTGTGCCCTGCAGCTCCCATCGGCCCCTCTTGGGATGAGCCTGGCTGCTCAGTCACTCTGCCAACTTGTGTGGTACATGCTTCTGCTGATGGTTGGTTTGTTTACTGGCAAGAGTACAGGGCTGGTGCAATCCCCCTCAGGATGCTGTTTTGGATGTTGCCTTGCGCTGGTGGCAAGCGATGGGGGACTACTGTTGTTTTGTGTCATGTGTTCTTGATTTTCATTTTGATGTATTGTACCTTCACATGCCTGTGCTGCATCAGTACGGCTATGGTGACATGCCGTACATGGATGCCCACTCACGGGGCGCTTTGAGCCCCTGCATGCTTTTCTACGTTGGCATGCATGGGTGAATTGTAGATTTCACTGGTTGCATAGTGTGAGTACATTGCGCCTGCCAGGAGTTGTGCAATGTGGCCAGGGAGTGGAGTACAGGCACTCAGTGGGCCATTTACGGTTGGTTCACGATGCCGTATTTCTCGCCATGGCGGAATGGTACTTTACGACGTGCTTGATGGCGTTCAGTACATGTCCGCTAGGGTCAGAATTCGCGTACCGTTGCGCCATGGCGGTGATTCCGGTTTTGCAAGGCGCGCGTGCGCGTACTTGGTGCAGTTAGCGTTGCCGTTCACTGCGGTGTCGCTAATGGCATCGTACTTTACGGTGACGGGTCATAATCGCAACGAGCGGTGTTCGATGGCGGTATTGCATTTCCGCCATCATTTTTCCATTTCCGCCAGGGTCGTAATGAGGCCCAATGTCTCTTGTTGGAAGTAAATTCAGTCTAAATCTAAGGACCTCGTTCTTCAGCATTCCAGCCATGATTGTCTCATGGATACTCAGCCCCCTCTCTTTATTCACTGGGACACTTCACCATCTCAGAATCTCTTTTGGGGGACATCGTCCTCTTCCAAAGGATTGGCTCCTCTCCTCCACCCCTCCTACTCGAGGGTTTGTGGGAGTATTTGCAAGCACCACATCATCTCACCCTGGCAACGCCTTCCTCTACCTGTGCTCTTCCTTTCCTCAGCATTGCACCTATGTATAACTCCATCAGCGTACAGTCTGGAGCACAAGATTTTCCGGCTGACGGTCTTCGGGTTAGCGACTCCTTTCCTCCTTGGGTGCAGTCTTCCCCACCACTTCACCACCATAGAAAAATGACACTGGAACTTCTTGTACAAATTACTTGTGAGAGGCAGTTTGACACACTGCTCCTACAAGAATGGCATCCTTCCTTGACTTTAGCAGGGTGTGCAAGGCTGGTCAGAGCTAGCTCATAAGGTTCACACACAAAAATATAGGTTTTTATACAACACTCATTACTATGGGATATCATTTTTCTAGGCTTGTCCTAGAATTGCTTCAAAAAGATGTATCTTCTGAATGTGCCAAACACTATATATATATATATATATATATATATATATATATATATATATATATATATATATCGTTTATCATGTGTTTTCTTTTTCTGTCCTGGACATATGTCCAAATAAAGTATAATTTTTTGACTGATCTTAAATGGATTGCTGCCTCAGTGTTTTGCCGTAATTGTTACCAGCAGAACTGCTTCCTGGAGTGCCTTCTGCTTTCCCTGCACTCGCGTACAGGGTTGACTATATATATATATATATATATATTACGAAACAACATGAGGAGACAGCGTGGGAGAGACGTGCCGTACCAGTGGAGAGAGCAGTCATCGTGTCGGAGGACGCAGAGAACGCCCATCTACGAACCGGTAGGTCAACCTCCATTTTCTTTATCCTCACATTTTCCAAATGTGGAGTTTCGTTCCCAAAGTATTAACCGCCACACCATAACGCTCAGTCTGCAAACATAGTGTCATGCGTTACTAAGACCGAACGTTGTGTCAAGTTTCAAGGGCAGCAACACTCCACATCACTTGAGTTTATACTAGACTATGACGTCTCAACTGGAAAGGGAAAACCTACGTAGAGAGCAAGACGTGTCACTTTTTTGCGAAAAACAAACAAATGTTAAACGCAAGGCATTAACAACACAATCATCGGATACTGTAACTAATGATGAAATTAGACTTTTGAGAGAAATGGAAAAACTGCAAAAATGTGAAATCAGTAAATGGTGGGAGGAAAACTCCCTTCAGAACTATGTAGATGTGGGACGCATCCGAAGAGGTTTGCGTATTTTAACCACACCCACTTTTGAGGAACAAGATCCTGCGATGCTACAGGAACAGGGAGAGGCTAGCAATACATGTTCTGTCATCTTCATCAAATATGCTAGAACAGATCGACATAAGATATTACAGAAAATCAGTGAAATCGAGGATCAACTACAAGATATTGCGAAAACTGAAGAAGGAAATGTTTTGCGTACCAATATGCAGAAAGGATATAAAACCTTTGAAGAGGACATTAAATTAAGAAAACAGAGGAAATTCCTGCGAGATAAAAAGGATTATGAACAGGGCAGGGTTCTGACATTTGCCAAACGTTATGATATTCTTAGGAAGAAACTCCTGAATGATCAATAGGTGGCAACAAATGAAGTACCCACTGAACTGTCCTCTTCTGACGTGGATACAACCGAGAGTGAAAGTGAACAACCCCCTAAGAAATTGATTTTTTTAGAGGAGATGAGGTTGCTAGGCATGGATGGAAGACAAAACAACAACAAAAAAACAAGAGGCAGAGGACGAGGCAAACTAACTTGCCAAAGAAGAAGAAAAAATAAGAAGGGGGAGACGTGGCCTCAACATCAGTAATAGACAAGACGGAGAGGCTAACACGCTCTGGAACCAAAAAGTAGCAGACATTTCTATGCAAACACCAGATATGTCAGTAATTAATTTGTCCCAGTATCTCCTAAATACTCAAGAAATGAAAATACACCAACTGGGCCTCAACTTCTGCCCATCGTCACTCTATAACTATGCAGACACTGGTATTGATTTTGACAGATACATGAGAAAAATAAGACTGAAAAAATTCTTTGCAACCAACCCTCCACCCGGAACTCCTGAAGTACTCACTCAAGGATCCACCAACATCTCTATTTTGGACATGCAGACATTACAGAACCTCGAATATATGCAGCCTGAGAGTGATGAAAGCATGGATGTTTTAGATCAAGACTGGCATGAAATGAACATAGATACTAGCTGGCGAGGCAAAACTGAACTTGAGGCTAAATCAAGATTTAATCCTGTTTTTAACCCAGGGGCCATTTGGAAGCCTTCCAAGATTTGGCGATTAGTGATCTCAAAAAAATAAGGCAAAAATGTAATTCTGCCAACAATCTAACTCTAGTCCAACATAACACTATTCAACTTTTGGCAGCACAGACAGGGATTATTATTAAACCATCAGAGGAACTAATATAGTTATCATGGACCGTGATGGCGATAATAAAGAGGCAGAAAGACAACTACGTGATAGAAAATACTAATCCCTTATTAACTGAGAATCCCTCTGTAAGCAGGCATGAGAAACTTGGGAACTTGTTAATGACATGGAAGGAGAAACACATCCTGGATGATGATGTGTGCAAGTTTTTACATTCCAAATCTATTTCCTGCCTACAGTGCACAAGAGTTTAAACAGAACCCCAGGTAGACCAATTGTGACACTGTTTGGGGCTCTGTTAGAAAACATCTCAAAATGTATTGACAAAACTCTTGTGTCCTTTGTGATTGCACTACCCTCTTACTTGAGGGACACCAAAGATTTTTTAAGTCGGTGGAGGGGATACCTTGGGAATCAACTTACCTGCTCACAACATTGGATGTAGTTTCCCTCTAAACATCGATAAAACATGCAGATGGACTCCAAGCATGCCAGCATTTTCTTTATACCAGATCGATGAATTATTTACAACATGGCCAAATGATTTTAGAAATGATTAATCTTTGCCTAACCAATAATTGCTTTCTTTTTAACAAAGAATACTTTATCCAAGTGCAGGGTACTGCCATGGGCACGACATTTGCCCCTCATAAGCTAATCTCACCATGGGCTGGTGGGAGAAGTTTGTGGTGTGGCATCCCAGTAACAACAGATATACGGCCAAAATTGTGTTATGGTTACGTTATATCGACAACCTTTCTATCATCTGGGATGGTACAAGCATTGAGTGGCTGAACTTTGTTAAAATACTAAACCTCAATGAGTTAAACCTGAGTTTCACTGAAAGTTATAGCCAGACCAAAATAGCATTTCTGGATGTTCAGGTAATAGTATCTGAAGGAGAACATGCCATGGAGCTTTACAGAAACCCCACTAGCTCCAATATTCCTCTACATGCTAACAGCAGCCACCCCACATCTCTAACATGGAGTATTCTGTATGGGGAATTTATCCGCACACGTTGTAATTGCTCCAAGATTGGAACGTTTGACACGGAAGGCGCCTTTATGGACAAAAGTTTAAACTCCGAGGCTATCTGAAAAAGGTGTTGCAAAGAGCTTATCTAAAAGCCAGAAATATGGAGTGCTGTACACTTTTGACAGATAATACCACCTTGCTTAACATTTATGAAACTACTGATGTTAGGCTCATTTTGACCTTTGGCCAAGAAGCATCTGACATATGTAGGATCATGCACAAGCAATATCATGTCTTGAAGTTAGACGAACATTTAAGCACAATGCTAGGGGAACGGGTAAACATTACATTCAAGAGATCTACTTCATTGAGAGACATGCTAGTACCTAGCTTCATGAGCCAATATACAACACATCAGAAAATATGTGGCTGCAAACCAAAACATCAGGGTTCCACAAATGCCAGAAATGGAAGGCATGTCAATATGCTACCAATACATCTGACTATTTACACCCTGTCCTTAACAAGAAAAATAGACATTAAGACCTGCATAACCTGCGAGACAGAATTTGTAGTGTATGTACTTATTTGCTCATGCAAGAAATGGTATGTAGGAAGCACAAAGGACAAACTTAAATTACGAGTGCTCCAACATACTAGGGCGATAAAAAAATGCTGACCCTACCTATCCTATGGAATTACATTTTCAAATGGAGCATGGTGGTAAACTAGATGGTTTCTCTTTTTTTGGCATTCAAGCAGTTCCCAAATCTCTGAGAGGAAGCAACCGTGAGCTCTTATTAAGACAATCAGAAACCAAGACCATCTTGGATTTCGAGACCAAAAAGCCACGGGGCCACAACCTTGATGAAGAACTGTATACTTTTTTAGGCACTTGATAACACTTGATGGTATTATTCATGCACAAGTTGGTGTGCCTTGGTCATATCATTTTTGGAGTCTTTAATCATTGTGTATCATTATATTCTTACAATTGCCTTGTCTTTCTAGAATGCTAATGCATTTTCTGTTCTAGATTGTTTTGATGCACTAAGTGAACCATCTACTTTTTATTATTTGTACTCAATTGTATTGTGAATTTTTAACAATATGGCTTTACAGCATTGAAACATAGGAATTGGTTTTATTGACACAAAGATTTTAAGGACTTTTATAGCATATGGTTGTTGAAACATTGAACTCTGGCTTTTTGGATAGATATGTTAAATCACACAATTATGAATTTTATGTATCATTGTGGTTTTAACTAATTGATTACTTTTAACTATTGTGGAATTACTGGTAGGCTGTGAGAGATTCAGAATGTATAAGGCACTAGACACCTTACTGATAAAAACCTTAATGTACTATGCACTTTATCAGCATTATTTTAAAGGCACTATGCACTTTATGTTGTTTACATAATTGCGTATTTGCAGAAGCGTCTTTGCACAGATACTATATGTCCCATGTAATTTCAAGGACTTATCTCCACTGCAGCCCTCCTTTTCACAGTTTGAGTCAACTGACTACATATCCATGATACTGACTGCTTGTATGAGGACTTTATATGACAGTCTCTATTACTTAAGGGGTATTATTTTATTGCCACATCGCCGCTATATGAGATGTATTTCAGACTCAAGCAAGCAGATGCCAGCACACTAGGCAACATATTAACATACAATTTTGTATAATTTTCTGTGTATGGTACCCCTTATACAAGTTTATGTTATATACTATGAGATTTATTATTACATTTCTTAGTATGCCTGAGTCATTATATTGTATTTACATATAATACCTAGCTGTCTATATGTATATCCGTTCTGTCTAGACTTTCCAAAATGGCCGACCTAAAAATGCAATAGGAATGTTTGACCTAAATGCAAGACGCTCTGCATGTACCATAGAGTTGTATGTATGTTTATTGTCCATCATTTGTGTCCCTGCTGAACCACGTGATCAAGCGGTCAGAGCACCACGAAACATGTCATCCTGTTCCATGGTTTTCCCTTTCAGCACATTGCTAATAAAATTTAAGTGTTAGCTGGATTTCGCTGTGCTGCTTTCTTGAATTTGCCGAAGAACACTTTATTCTCTGGCTGCTCTGGGGGTGCAGCCCACCTGGCTACATGTACTTGCTACAAAGGGCTTTTCTGCAAAATGTATATATATGTATATATATATATATAATGGTGCTCTCAACGTTTCGACATTAAACCACAGGTCTTCATCAGGGATATTAAGTCATAATCCAAAAGATATATATATATAATATATATATGTATATATATATATATATATATCAATGTGTGCATATGCATAAGATTCATATGATATAAAAACATAAATCAATAGTGAACATTGTTTTGGTTAGTGGTGACTCGCGCACTGTCTCCCTATAAACAAGTTGGTTTCCAGATTAAATTTATTCAAAGTATTCCATGTAGATATTCTCGAGTTTTCAATTTCTTTCTGATGTGGTGAACCGACACGTGTTTCGAATTTGGTCATTTTCAAGGCCCTTCTTCCACTGGTTTGGTTGACAGACCGAGATATTACTTTCGTTGCTTCATTGATGATCATGTGAGTATTGGAATGAGAAAAACATGGGCCGATAAAGAAGCACCTTAAATCTGCTACACCCTGTTATGGTGCGAAATATAGTGTCTACATATTAGTATGTTGTAGAAATCCGAGGATACCTTATTCAGGTCAATGATTTGAAAAATCCTCCGCCTTAATGGCAATGTAACATAATCCTGGGGTTGAATTCCTGCTCATTCATGGAGGAAAATTACTGTGGTTAATTCTGTTCTGTTAGCTCAAGCTGTCATAAATTCAGTGTTATAAACAATATACCAACTGGCGAATACTTCAGAGCCCGATGGAACGGTAAAGAAAGGGAACAGTTTGAAAAATAATGTGATATTCTTGACACTAGATTTAAGCAACAGGGCTATACAGAGGAAGTTCTAACACATACAAGGATGAAAAGTGTGAGAATGAGATGAGTAGATTTACTGAAACCAATTAAAGAGATAAGACTGAACAGTTAAAAGTAAGGATTGTGACACAATGTTCTGCTGAAAGCAAAAGGATGTATGGTTTAATGTGTAAACATTGGGACATTCTAACAGGAGCGCCTGATCTTTTGGATTACATTGAAAATAGACCAAGCATAGTCTATACAAAAGCACCAAAACTGAAAAATGCATTATGTCCATCTTTCCTAAAAACCCTTACAGATACAGACTACGAGATTTTAGGTGGATTCCATAAATGTGGTAATTGTAGTATGTGTCAGTATACAAAAGAATGTCAAAGTCTAAAGATAAATATAAATGAGGATTTGTATATAAAATACTTTATTAATTGCAGGACCATATTTGCGGTTTATGCAATCATTTGTGTGTGTGATCTTGTGTGCATAGGAAGTACAATATGGGAGCTTCGTATTAGAATCAGTGTACACTTAAATGCATTAAATGAAGAGGATATGAGGTATTAGCATTCATTGGCAGGAATGTTACCAAATGGATGACAAGGCAGAAAATAGATTCCTTGGTCTAAGAACAATATATAAAGATCCAAGAGGTGGTAATAGGGAAACAGCGCTTCGCAGATTGGAAGCAAAAATTATATTTAAATATAGATCTAGAGCTAGAGATCTTGATTCAGATCATGAAATGGGCCACTTGTTGTGAACTCTAACGTATTGTGTATATTTCATAAACTTAAGGTATTAAATGACCATATGTGCAAAAAAGACTGTGATGTGATTTACTTTATAATTTGGATATTAACTTTTGTATTGGAGAAAGCAGTTTAGAGTGACACAATGATGTCTGTGGAAAAGCAAATAATGCAATTTGTGATTGACAATAATGAGGTCAACCACTAAGATATTGAAAGGCAGAATTAAAAACAAGACAATTGACAATTTTTTTGCATTAGAAGTTGCTCATTGAACTTAGCATAGATATAGAGCTACAAACATGGAATGAACCTAAGTTCTTTGTCATATGAGGTAAGATGACAGGGAACACTTAAAATCACTATAAATGACAAATTGGAATGAAACTTTAATGATTATATGGACAATGTTATGTGTAATTTAAAACTGTTAATTGAATACATGCAAATGTGATATTTATTGAAAGAACAGTTTCATGACATATTTATAATTGAAAAATGCTCTGGTGTAATTCTTTGTCCATCACCAAGACTGAGAAGAGAGAGGGAAAACATTTTGTATATCGATTAATGTCACCGTTTATGCAATGATTACAGACCAAAGATGATAAATGCTGAGAAAGAGTTAAAGTAATTAAGTGGGTCACAGTATGCTGCTACTCTGCATATTTTGTATAGAAAAGTGTAATGATAGGTTCAAAACGCACAGCAGGAGCATTGTTTACTTATGCTAATGGCGCGATGGACGCATGACGTGAGAAGCTGTATTACATTACAGTCCATTTATATTCGGGATGCAAACAGGAAGGCTAAAAGGCTTAGTTAAGCATGACAGAAGTAAGTAGAAATGGCCAGAGGAACATTTTTGTTATAAGACTGAGCAGTGGATAATTACAGATACGTTTTTCATTATCTTTTAGGACCGGGGTTGCTGGGAACTAATCCCATGAAACAGCACCAATTCTGTTCTTTTGAGTGGAAGGCACGCGTGTGAAGTCGGTGCAGGGCTATTAGGTTGAACTATACACTAATCTTATGACCTGCTTACAAGCAAACTGTGATAAACAGGCCCCTATTACTCATTCCATTAAATCTCGTTGTAAGAACAACCAGTGGTATAACAAGTTTTTAAAGTTTAAAAAAATGAATATTGTCGAAAGGAAAAAGTGTGGTTGAAAACTAGATCCTCTGGGGATCTATATGAGGTCAAAGCAGCACTAAGGAGTTATAAGGAGGCTATTGTCGCTGCAAAAGCTGAATGTCTGCAAAGACAAATTGGTTGTGCTTTGAATAGACCTAAGGCCCTTTTTGACACAGTGAAGCACTTTAGCTCCCCTTCTTGTACAACTTCATGTGTTGCTCCCTCTTTATATCTGGCTAACGACCTCAATGCTTTCTTTATAGACAAGCTTGACGTGATTAGAGCAAAAATTGAATTAGAAACGGTGCTAGTACCTATTACGCTGTTAAACACTAATGTAGGGGCCGAGTCAGATTTAACGGTTTTAAAGTTTGATTTTAAACCAGTGGAATTGGATCTGATTAGTAATTTCCTCTCCCAACTGAACCCCACTAATTTTAATTATGATCCGATTCCGGCATATTTAGTCAAAAGTCATGTGGAAGTGCTAAGCACACCTGTATTGGCTATTATAAATGCCTCACTAATGCAAGGCTGTATTCCTAACGAGCTAAAAAGATCATATATTACACCCTTGCAGAAGAAAGATACTCTAGACCGGAAGGTCTATTCAATCTATTGCCCTATTGCAGGCTTACCCTGGTGGGCCAAGATCCTGGAAAGGATTGTTACAATCCAATTGCAGGCTCATTTGGAGGAGCAGGGTATTTTGGATGTATGTCAATCTGGTTTCAGACCAGGTCACGGGACTGAGACGGCACTATTATCAGTCTGGTATGATGTCTTGAAGACAGGCGATGAAGGTGACATCAGCATGCAAGTCATGCTGGATCTCTCTGCGGCATTTGATACTGTCAATTTTGAGATTCTCGTCTCTAGACTCTCTGACACGGCCCAGATTTCAAATGCCTCCTTGAGGTGGTTTATTTTGTTTCCAAATGATCGCTTTCAACAGGTCAAGTGGGGGGGCCTTCATCTCAGACTTTCTAGCAGTCAGATATGGAGTCCCTCAGGGATCATCTTTGTCACCTTTACTTTTTAACATTTATATTCGCCCCCTTTTGGAGATTTTTGCTGCGTTTGGATTATTTTATCATTCTTATGCCGACGACACACAGATCTACATACGGCTAACCAAACATACGGAAGCTATACAGAGAGTGTTGGCTTGTGCCAGTAAAATTAAGAGCTAGATGGCTGCTAATAAGCTCCAGCTCAATCCAAATAAAACTGAAATTATTTTGTTCGGCTAAAATAAAAAAACTGGCTACAGCCCTGCTACAGGTGCCTTGTCCTGAGCACTTTGAGACACAGACATCATTTGTCTCAAAAGTAAAAAACCTTATGAAAAAGGGGACAGGGCGGATAGGATCCTAGCTTGGAGGCTGAGGGAGGTACAGAGGAGCAGAATGGTGAAGGCAGTGAAGAACGAGGTGGGGGAGCTGGGACATGATACTTCTCACATTGGAGAGGCCTTCCGCCGATATTACGAAAGGCTATACTCGTCTGAGTACAGAGGGGACGGGGGGGAGATCGAGGAATTCCTAAACTCCATCCGGGTCCCGTCTTTGACTAGGGAGATGGCGGAGGGGTTGGAGGGTCCGGTGACCGAGGAGGAGGTGGAACATGCGATCAGTGGCATGAAGGTGGGCACTTCCCCGGGCGAAGATGGCTACTCAGTGTACTTCTACAAAAGGTTTCGGTCGGCCCTCGCCCCCCACCTGGTCAGGGTGTTTAACGCGGTTCTGGAGGGGGGTCCTCTCCCGGACTCCATGATGGAGGCAGTTATTGTAGTGCTCCCGAAGGACGGTAGAGACCCCTTGGAGTGCTCCTCCTACCGCCCGATCTCCCTGTTGAATATTGATGTTAAGATCCTGGCCAAGGTCATCGGGAGCCGGGTGTCCTACCGAAGCTGGTCCACGGTGACCAGGTGGGGTTCGTTAGGGGGAGACAGGGCTCAGATAATATTCGCAAGACCATAGACCTGTTTCATTACGCCCAGGTGTCGGACCTAGACGCGAGCGTCCTCTCCCTAGACTCAGAAAAGGCATTCGACAGGGTCGAGTGGAGGTTCATGGAGCTCACTCTTCAGAAGATGGGCTTCGGGACCCACATTAGGGACTGGGTGGCCGCACTGTACAGGGCCCCAAAGGCCAGAGTCCAAGTGAATGGTAGATTGTCGGCCCCACTCCTTCTATCACGAGGAACAAGACAGGGATGCCAACTCTCCCCGTTGATCTATGTCCTAACTATGGAACCCCTGGCAATAGCAATCAGATCACACCCAGACATCAAGGGGATCAGGAGAGGCGATGTAGAATTCAAGCTCTCCCTGTTTGCAGACGATATCCTGGCCTATCTGGTGGACCCAAAATCCTCACTCCCCCCCCCCTCCTGTCCCTGTTGTCCGAATTTGGGCGCTTCTCAGGCCTAAAGATCAACACATCTAAATCAGTCCTCCTCCCCATGAGAACTCGGGACCCAGGCCTAGATTCCCGGGACAGCCTGGGGGGAATAGCGGTGGGGAAGACCTCAATCCGATACCTGGGGATCTTTCTGACCAGGGACCTGCACAACCTCGCCCCTGCTAACTATGACCCCGTTATGTCGCAGGTCACCGCCGATTTAAGGAGATGGGGCTCCATGATCCTGTCCTGGTATGGTCGCATGACGGCAGTGAAAATGAATATACTCCCGCGCCTACTATACCTTTTCACCGCCCTCCCCACCAGCGTCCCCGACCAAACATTCAGGGTCCTCCAGAATGCGGTGCGCGAGTTTGTATGGCAGGGTAGGACCCCGAGAACCGCGAAGGCCATTCTCACCCTACCTAGAGAGGAGGGGGGGTTCGGGCTCCCCGACTTTCACCTCTACTTCCGCGCCGCTCAATTGCGCGTCCTCCTGGAACACATGAGGGAAGGGATGGGCACATACTGGTCGTACCTGGAGGACATGGATGCGCACCCACTTAAGGTACGCGACCTCCTATGGGCCCCACCTAAATTCATCCCGAACAGGCTCAAATCCCACCCAACACTGGGAGTTCTCTGGGCAATATGGAGGGAGGGCCCCCAAACGGCACATCTGACATCATGGCCGTCCCCGATGTCATCCCTTTGGGGTCACCCACTTAGACTGGGAAACAGGGGGTTCCGTAATGCACAGTCCTGGTCAGACTCAGGGATGGAATGGGCTGGTCAACTGTTTAAAGAGGGAGAATTCCTACCATACGAAGACTTGAGGACCGCCCTCGGCCCGGAGTCAATCTCCATATTCGAGTACCTCCGCCTGAAGGGTATCCTGTGCGATCAAGCATGGGGCCAGCGGCTAAAGAGACAGATGACCCCCTTTGAGAAACTACTCGATACTGCAACCTCCAGGAAGGGGGCGGTATCTGCAATGTACAAAATCCTTAACACAGTGGACCTGGGGAGAAGGAGGGGGTTCCGCACTTTCTGGAACGATCTGGCCGGGGAAGAAATTTCGGAGGACTCCTGGTCGAGGATATTCAAAATAGCATTCCACGGGAACCTGTTCACAGCAGACATGGAGCACAACTTTAAAATTCTACAGGGGTGGCACAGAGATCCCGTCAAACTGTCAAAAATGTTCACGGGAATATCCCCCGCCTGCCCGAGGGGATGTGACCAGGCAGGCACGAGGGGCCACATGTGGTGGCACTGTCCGAAAGCACAAACATACTGGGAGAGGGTAAGGGGTTGGATCGCCGAAGTCACGGAGGAATTGCTTCCCCATAATCCCCTGACAGTGCTGCTGGGCCTCCCCGCAGAGGATACGGAGGTACACAGATACCCGAGAATGTGGGAAACAATGCTGAGGGCCGGGAGGGTGGCATTGGCCCAGAAATGGAAGAGCAGGGAGACGCCCACAAAGGAGGACTGGATACACAAGGTTAAAAACATGTTCTTGATGGACAAATTAACAGCGATGATGAACAATGACATGAACTCTTTTCAGACTAACTGGTACGGGGTACAGCAGATCTGGGGTTGGGAGGTCCACTGAAGCTCGGGGAGGGAACGTGGATGGAAATGGGGACCCGCGTCCCGGGGGATAATGGACGACATGCAGCCAAACACGCAGTTGGAATTTTTTTGCTTTTTTCCCGAACTCCGGCCACACAAAGTTTGCAACGCATCTCCCTGTGAAGGGGGTTCTACTGGATCCAAGTTAATTGGGGGGAGGGTTCGTTCTTTTCTGGGAGGGCGGGGGGAGGGGGAGGGGTCCTTTTTCTTTTCTCTTACTTTGGGGGCTGATGACACGTTTATTTTATGGTAAAGCTTCCAGCCTGTTTGTTATATTATGAAAATGTTAATAAAATAAAGTTTAAAAAAAAAAAAGTAAAAAACCTTGGTTTAACTTGGCAGGCAGACCTTGGTTGCACCCAGCAGATGAATAACATAGTTAAATCTGTATATTGTCAACTCAGACTATTAAAACCACTGCTACCTTTGATTCCATCTAAAGATCGTCCCATGGTGGTCGTGCCTTGGTAAATGCAAGGCTTGACTACTGTAATGCATTGCTCATGGGCATTCCGAAGTAACAAATGCAGCGCTTACAGGTTGCACAAAACTCGGCCATTAGGGCGATTTTCTCTCTGTTTCGACGTTCTCATATTTCACATTCTCTGAGAGAACTTCATTGGCTTCCTGTGCAACAGAGGGTGTTGTTTAAAACCCTCTGTTTGATATTTAGATGTATTCTTGGTACTGCCCCGAGATATCTGGGGTCCTCGGTTTATCAACCGGAACGTTGTCTACGGTCACCCAAGAAATATTGTTGGTGGTCCCTCACTCAAATTTTGTTACTTAGGGCAATAGACGCTTCTCCCACGCAGGGCCAAAGGCCTGGAATGCCCTACCATATGAATTCTGTAAGGCTAAATCCTTGTTGGAGTTCAGAAAAAAACTGTTTAAGACATGGAAGCTTATTCTGTTAATTTTCTTTTTTTTAAACTTTTGTTTATTGGCAGGAGGTTAAGACAGGTACAGCACAGTTAGCATGTTAGCAAAAAAAACAATATAACAACAACTATACGCATTACATCACAGCTAATATCGACATCACATTTTTGAGGGGGTGAATATTGTGGAATAGTGCGCATGAGTAGTGCATCAAGAAGAGTTAGGTTGGGTCGGTGAAGGGGCGGAGGACCAGCCGACCCCATCCTTGCTGTTCAGGTAACTGCAGAATTCAGACCACACATTTCCAGGGCGGGAGGGCGTGGCCAAGGAATCGATGTACTCCTCCTTGCACGTTTGTACCCACGTGAGTGCCTTCAACCACATGTCGAGGGTAGGGGGGGAGCGGCGCTTCCAGCATTGTAATATACATTTTTTGGCGACAATAGCACTTACATTCAAGAATTTTGACATTTTCCTTACATTTTCACCCAACCAAATACCGAACAGCAAGGCAAGTGGGTCCATCTCTACAGGGGAGCCAATTATCTCTGAGAGCACCTCCGTCACCTCCGACCAAAACTTGTGAAGCGCGGCACAGGACCAAAACATGTGAACGTGGTCTGCCACGTTTGATTTGTATTTCGGGCATGTATGTGTCAAAGTGAGCGTGAATTTTGCAACTCTGTACGGCATGTAGTAGAGCCTATTAAGTAATTTGTATTGAATGCAGCGGAACCTGGCATTAAGTGATACTTTGCGCATGTGAACACACATTTTGCCCCACATTTCGTCAGTGATCACCGTTTCGAGCTCCCCGGCCCATGCTTCCCGTGGTTCCGGGGAAATATTCTCTAGTTTGCCCATCTGTATTTTATATAAGGAGGATATTATGCCTCTACAGCCATTGGAGTTTGCTATATACTGGAGTTCAGGTGAGTCTGGAGGCTCCTCGGGGAAGGAGGGCCACATAGCCTGCACCGCTGCTCTCAACCTATAGTACTGCAGCAAGGCCAGCGCAGAGCTAGGGCGCCCAGGGCGCAATGTACGGGGGGCGATAAATGAACCATCAGGATATAGGTCTGTCAGGGCCCGATATCTCAGGTTTTCCCAACGTTGAGAGAGGTGTTGGTCATGTGTAGGGGTGAGGCCGGGAAATTGCCATAAGGGGAGCCACTTATAGTATGGGTGCTGTTCTGGACTGGGGGATAGGATGTTATTCCATGCCCGAATTGTGGTAGCCACCGGATCCCATGGGGCATCCGCACGAAAACCATAGTGTAATAGTAGGGTCATGATGTGGATACCGTCTCCCGCCATTTTTTCCAATTTAACATGTGGGGGCGGGTTAGGGTGTGTATACCAATGGGTAGCATGTTGGGCCTGAGCAGCGTTCCAGTAGAAAGTTAAATTAGGGGCATTTAGGCCCCCCTTTTCATAAGGGAGGGTCATATGTTGCCACTTCTTGCGGACAGCGTCAGAGTGCCAGAGAAATTGAGCAAACGCTGTGTGAAGCCTCTTGAAATATTGCTTGCCTGGCCAAACTGGCACATTCGCAAAAATATAGAGAAGCTTGGGGACCGTGATCATTTTTATTAGGGAGAGTCTGCCCGCAAGGGATAGGGGGAGATTGCGCCACTTAAGAATCTTGGATTCAATAAGGTGTGCCGTTGCTTCGTAGTTGTCTGCCAACAGGTAAGCTTTAGCCAGTGACACCTGCACCCCGAGATACTTGATCCCAGCCGGGGACCAGCGTAGGGGGAATTCACAGGACGGTTGCTGAGTTGTTTTAGTGAGAGGGAAAATTTCGGATTTTGAGTAGTTTATGGTGAAGCCCGAATACGTGCCAATTTTGGTTATATCTAGAATGATAGGGTCCAAGTATGTGGAGGGTTGTCTGACGTAAAGGAGTACGTCATCCGCGTACAATGAGATGATTTCCGGTGTGCCCTGCAACCGAACGCCCTTGCGAGTGTGTTCATCTCTGACATGATCGGCCATGGGTTCAATAGCAAGCGCAAAGAGGATGGGGGAGAATGGGCAGCCTTGACGGGTGCCCCTGTGTAATTCAAAGGGGGAAGGAGGGACGGAGTTAACTAGCACCCTTGCCGACGGTCCCGTGTACAACAGTTTTATATAGGAGATCATATTTGGCCCTATTCCCATTTTCTCCAAGACAGCCCATAAGTATTGCCATGATACCATGTCGAACGCCTTTTGGGCATCCAGTGTGACCGCTACAGCGTCCGCATTAGGATCAATTCTGGACAGGACGTTAAATAACCGCCGGATATTAAGTGCCGTAGAGCGGCCAGGGACAAACCCGCTCTGGTCGGCATGGACTAGGTGGGGCATGAATGGAAGGAACCTATTGGCAATGACTTTAGCAAAGATCTTCATGTCGGTATTTATGAGGGACAAGGGCCTGTCGGAACCGCATTCGTCTGGAGGTTTCCCTGGTTTTGGGAGGACGGTAATTAATGCTTCTCTTAAAGAGGGGGGAAGGATGCGTGAACGGAGTGATTCAGTCCAAACCCCATGCAGTATGGGCGCTAGTTTAGCAACATGCTCTTGATAGAACTCAGATGTGAGTCCATCGGGGCCCGGGGCTTTGCCCTTAGGGAGATCCGAGATCACCTGCACTATCTCGTCCAAGGAAAACGGGGCATCAAGCAGTTCTCGGGTACTTTGAGAGATTAAGGTCATAGGGATGGATTCTAATAGGTCGTCGAGGTCATGGGCCGTGTGCTCTGGTTGGGGGCCATATAACTTGGCGTAAAAACTGGCGAAAGTGTCAAGGATAGCATGGTCTGACCAGTGTCTCGACCCCTTTTCATCGATGATACTATCTATGCAAGTCCTACCTCCCTCAGAACGGACCAGTTTGGCCAAGGTTCTGCCCGGTCTGTCTCCCTCACCATATCTTCAGGCAGCCGCAGGGCGAGCGTAGTATCTCACTTCGCTAAGGGTATGTGCTTCAAATATCTCCAGTTCCGACCTAATCTTCGCTAGGGTGGCAGGGGCTGGTTCAGAGGTGTATTCTTGTTCTAAGGTTTTAAGCTTGGTTTTGGAGAGATTTAAGGCCTGCTTTATGGCCCTGAGGACCCCAGCCTCCCTAGAGATGCACATACCCCTGATGTAAACTTTGAATGCCTCCCAGCGAGTCCCTTCGGATGTATCGGAGACATTGTTGTTTTCATAGAACAAGTTTATGTCGGCTGGTATCTCAGCCCTAAAGACGATATCTGATAGGGCATCGGATTTAAAGCGCCAGGCGGGGCTGCCCCGGGGGCGTGCCCTAGCTGGATCTGTAGTAGAACAGGAGAGTGGTCGGAGAGTGTGCGCTCAAGGATCGTAACATCAGAGACCCTGCCCATCAGGCTACCGGACAGGAGGAATAGATCTATTCTCGAGGAACTATCGTGTACCGTGGAGTAAAAGGTGTAGCCCCTCTCCTGGGGGTGTAGTACTCTCCAAGCGTCGTGAAGGTTCAAAGAGCCCATGTGAGTAAGAAGCCGTTTGGCTGCTCGGGTCATAGGTCTACTGGCAGAGGTTGTTCTATCTAGAGCCATATCAAGTATGAGGTTCATGTCTCCGTCCCATATAATGGGGACGTCCACATATTTCATGAGAATGGAAGATACCGTATCCATGAAATCGGGAGAATCAATATTGGGAGCATATGAGTTTGCAAGCAGGCATTCTTCGTTAGCTAGGTTACAATGTAGGATCACAAATCTGCCTTCAGAATCAATGTGGGATGTGTGAAGCGTGAACCCAACGGATTTGTGGATGAGCGTGAGGACTCCCCTGGACTGAGTGGAGTACTGAGTATAGTATCTGCTGAGGCCCCAGGTCTAAGCAAGGTTTGATGACAAGAGTTTCTTAGCGTGTGTCTCCTGCAACAGGAGAATCTTGACCCCATGCCTCTGTGCATACGCAGTAATTCTACAAGACTTGGTAAAATTGGTCAACCCCCAGACATTCCACGTTAATATTCTAATAGCCACACTAAAGAGTTAAGGAACATCCCAGATGTGGATTATCACTCCGAGTATCAACCGGAGCGCTGTGATGAGGCAGACCTGCCACCCCGCCGCACCAGTCAGGACCATCCCGCCATTTTGTGTAAAACAAACCCCAACTGTCCCACCCCCCACCCTCACCGCCCGGTAGTGACTAGCAGTGAATAGACAACCACCTTGAACCCAAACTGCGTGCCATCCCCAACTCGGCAGCGCCTGAGAAGTAGCCCAAACGGGGCTTGAACACGAACCCATCGCCATAAACGGCATTGCAGCTGCAGTCGGGGCTGCTGCTGCCGTTGAGCCCACCCATGTTAAAACTTTGGACGAAAAAACAACATTCTCATTTTTTCAGCATTGATTGACTATTGAAGTAGAGGTTACAATTAAAGGATAACCATGGTTTCCAGGATAGCATGGACAAAATCGGAGCTACCGCAGGTCAGTGCATAACAGTGTGGCCCAGTCTCTGGAGTGCAGGCCCGGGTTTGGCAACAGAAGCATGAAGTATAGGGAGACAACTCCCGCAGGAGATGAAATACTAGGGAGTTCGCCAAGGGCCCAAGGCCGGCCAGCAAATGGGGCGTCAAGAGGGGGCGGGCCGCAGCATGCCAGGTGAACAATCTCACGGTCGCCCCAGCCGCCAGAGGTCAGCGGGGGGACCAAGGGGGTACTGGATCAATCGTCGTCCATTTGTTGCTCCGGGGAATTCACAAGTGGGACCTGCGCTTCGATAAACTTAACGGCCTCATCCGGGACAGTAAAGAAATAGCTTTTGTTGCGATAAATTAATTTCAGGCGAGCAGGGAAAAGCATATAGTACTCAATTTTCCTGTCTCTCAACAACTTCTTCACCCCGCTAAATCGGCGTCGCTCCATCTGGACCTCCACTGAAAAGTCAGGGAAGATCCTGATGATCTGAGATTCCAGCCTCAGCTCCCCTCTCTCCCTGGCCAGACGAAGAATGTGATCCCTGTCCTTGTAGCTCAGTAATTTTGCGATAATCGGCCTGGGGAAATCACCTGGTTTAGGGTGGGGTGCCAGAGAGCGGTGCGTTCTTTCAACTGTAAAGAATGGTGAGAGCTCGGGGTTACCAAGGAGATCTTTAATGAGTTGCTCAACCACGAGCTCCATGCAACCCTTTAGTGCTGACTCCGGAACCCCCACTATGCGAATGTTATTTCGCCGAGAGCTCGATTCGAGGTCATCGTTCTTGGCTTTGACTTGTTTCATGTCACGGACAAGCTCTGTAACTGTGTTCTGAAGTGTATGAATGTGATCCTCGTTGGTACTTATCCGTTGCTCCGCCACGTAGGGAGGCGACATTAGCATTGATGTCATACAGCTTTTCATGAAAGGATGCAATGTTTTTTGCCATGGACTCCATCATGATGGTCAGGTCGGGTTGAGGGGGGTCCGGCAAAATCTCGCTGTCCTCCTGTGCCGCGGATGAGGACACAGGCTCCGCACGAGGGGCCGCCTTGGCAAACTTGTCCATAGCGCCCACTTTGTTAGCCCCCCGAGCTCTGTTGGACATTACGGCTGTGAATAGCCCGTATCAAGCCTGGCGGTTTCAGAGGTGAGCAGCGGCTGAGGAGTCGCGGGGAAAGATGAAGGCGGGCCAACAGCCGTCGGCCGTGGGTATTGTAGGTCCCAGGATAAGGACAGTATGCCGACAGGGTGGGGAAGGCGGATTGCGATGTGGCAGCAGAGATGAGGTAGGCCAGCAGGGAGTATGCAGAATCCTGCACCGTACGGGTCACGTGGGGAGCGCAGGCCTCACCGGTTGAAGAAGCTAGGGGCCCAGAGTATTTTGTGTAAGTAATGGCTCACCCAGGTAGGCTTAGGCCCAGAGCGCAGAGATGCCAAACAGACGACACAGAGACCACAGGCCGCCCAGATAGTGGCACCACAATCAGCCAGTCAGTACAGCGGGTAGGGCACCTCCCCTTACAGTGAGACCCCGAGGCGTGTCAGTTCACTATGGCAGCCCGGGCCCGAAAAGATCTAGAGCAAGATGTGGCGTGGGGCGAGGTAACGGGCTCACAGCCACCACCGCTATGTAGGCCGCCGCGCCGGGGGCGGCGCAGGATGAAGGAGCCACGCTCCGCGGGAGAAAAGACAGGTGTGGGTCGAGCCCCCACCCAGGCAGCTCCACAGTGGGCGGATAGAGCCCCAGGCCAGAACACCAGCAGCCAGGCGGGGAGCGGGGGTCTGCACCAGGAGGGAACAGGGGGGATGGGACACAGCGCCCAGCACCCACCTCACAGCCCCAGGGGCGGCTGGAACGGCTCATCGCCTGCAGGCCAGTGGGCGCAGGTCCGCGGCTGGCGGCACCCCACCGGCGTGATCCACTGGAGCGGGGGGATGAGGAGGGCGGGAGAGGACGTAGCACCGGAGGCTTCCAGATAGCTGCGCGGGCCTCCCCCCTCCGCGGGGGAGTGATCACCCGCAGACGCAAGCCCCTCAGCCAGCGCGGCCCACACAGTCTTAGGAGCAGTGGGAGGTCTGCGCTCACATGCAGAGGCGGCAGGGGTCACGGCGCACGGAGTCCAACAGTGCGCCGCACCCCCGCCGCAGCCAGGATCCAACAGCGACGGGGCACCCGCCGCTAAAAAGGTGAAAGGGAGCAGCGGGGGACCGACAGCCCGGGCAGCAGCAAGGAGGCCAGACACAACAGCGGGGAGACACCGCAGGGGGTCACGGGCAGCAGCATATGAGGATCGGGAGACACAACACCTCCGGCGGCTGCGATGCAGATGGAAAGAGGCCCCGGGGTATGTCCAACCAGGGCGGCAGCAAGGAGATCCAGCACAGCGGCGAGGAGGCACTGCAGGCAGCCGCGTCCGGCAGCGCGGGAAGCTCGGGAGCCGCAGGACCGCACCGCGGCGCAAACTCAGAAGGAGGGAAGCCACGGGGTGCGGGCCACCTGGGCAGCAGCAAGGATGCGAGGCACAGCAGCGAGGGAGCGCCACAGGTGGCCGTGGCTAGCAGCGTGGAAGGATCCTGAGCCGTGGCACGTCCCGGCCGCGGCGGGGCTGGCGGCCACAAGTAAACCCAGGAGGCCGTGAATAGGCCCCAGATGTCGGAAGCGCGGGACCCGGGTGCCGATTCAGCTTAAAGTCACAGGAGCAGGTAGAGGACGATGTCGGGCAAAAGATCGTGCAGTGGCTGTAGCAGGCAATGAGGATTAGCGCTGATATGGAAAGGATTCAGGTGGGACACGACGGAGCTCCAAAGCTAAGCGGCCATCTTGCTTGGCTGCTCAACAGCGCCCCATATTCTGTTAATTTTCCTCGCTGATATATCATCTGCGGCCAGATGCCATTTTTTTGCCCGGTTCACTTCTGGGGTTATGCGCAGTACAAATTCCCAAATACAAATACAAAGAATACGGATATTATATTTTTTAGGGGAGCAATTAAATGTGTGATGATGAGTTGCACAATTTGGGTTAGTACAAATAACACATGGTTTTTCAAATCTGTATAGGTTCAGGAATTTCACACTTATGTCAAGGACTATAACAAGAGATTGTAGAGAGTTTATCAACTAATAATTGGAATGATTGATGTAAGTAAGATATTTGAATATTGGAGCGCAGCAACACATAAGATGAGCTATAATTTAAAATTGTTTGGTGAATTAGGTGTTAAGATTAGGTATGCTCTTTTTTATTTTGTTTCATAGAATTGGAGAAGACTGTTTGAATAAGAGCAACCTGAATGGTAATATCTTATATGAAGAGCTAAATTCACATTCCACTGATAAGGTGATGGTTAGAGGGTCATACATTCATGGTTATACTAGCTGGGGTACACAGTGTTGCCCGTCTCCTGATCAAGTGGTGTCTCATGTGCCCTGGAGGATGTTGCTCTTGTCCTCTTGTTTGCAAGTCTTTCTTTAGTTTGCTCTGGTATCTCATGTGCCCTGGAGGATGTTGCTCTTGTCCTCATGTCAGCAAGTCTTGCTTCAGTTTGCTCTGGCATCTCATTTGCCCTGGAGAAAGTTGCGTTTGCACTCCGGTCAGCAAGTCGTGCTGCTGTTTGTTGATGTGTTTCAAAAGCTCTTGATCTTGATTTTCACTTTGCATCAGATGGAGCTTTTCCAAGTGATATTCGTTTTTTGTGCGACATGTTTCAGTCACTCAGTGGCTTCATCACATTTGAGGAAATGTCCAAGAAAGTTTGATTGATTGTGCTCTCTTCTCGTGAATGAATTTAAGTAAAAAGTAACCTTGGAATTTCCCATATTTTGAGTGGCATGATAAAAAAAAATGTTTGATTTGCTTTTAAAATGCTTTAATAAACACTTTCTAGCTGTATATAATAGTAATACATTTCAAAGGAAAAACCAACAGATCGAACATTTTGTTTCAGACACTTTTCCAAATTGTGCCTCCTTCTAGTACCTTCTGTAGTGAATTGGGGTGAGCATCAGTAAATGAGGGTGTCTACACAGTGAATTTTTTTGCAGCTCCTTAGTTTTTATATTTGAAAAAAAATAAGAAAAGAAAACTGGAATACATTTATTTTGTTAGCATGCACCCCATCCTCCCTGCCTGTTGCCCTCCGTCACTCTTGTGTGGCAAGTACACCAGCTGCAGCGAGTTCTATAGCAGGAGATCTTTTTTCTTCGCTGGCCTTGCAGCAATTCATAGATGGCCGCCGCCTTTACCAACCACTTAGCGGCTCCCCGGAGATTTCATCGTCAGCCTGCTATTGGACAGTGGCTTAACAAATCTGGCCTATTGTGGACCGGCAGGCTTTAGCCGGCCCACTCCTAAAGACCCACTTTCTAGGCCTGCACTATCTGCCTTACTCATTCCCTTCTTTATCTGAGCCTGTGGAGGTGGCTCCCTTCCTGCAGACCTGATCTGATGCTTGACGGACGCACTTGATGCCCGGCATCTCCTCCATTTTCCATCCCAATACAAGGATCCATGATCGAAGAGAAAGAGTAAAAGAAAAAGCTGATTTGTTTTTATATTTGAAAAAAAAAGAAAAGAAAGCTGGAACAAATTAATTTTGTTAGCACGCATCCCGCCCTCATTGCCTGTTGCCATCCGTCACCCTTGGGCGGCGAGTACACCATCTACAGCGAGTTCTATATCAGGAGGCCTTTTTTCTTTGCCAGTCTCGTGGCAATTCAAAGATGGCCGCCGCCTTTACCAACCACTAAGCGGCTCCCCGGAGACTTCATCATCAGCCTGCTATTGGCCAGTGGCTTAAAAAATCTGGCCTATTGTGGACCAGCAGGCTTTGGCCAGCCCACCCCTCAAAGGCCCACTTTCTAGGCCTGCACTATCTGCCTTGCTCATTCCCTTCTTTATTGGAACCTGCAGAGGTGGCTCCCTACCTGAAGACCTGATCTAATGCTTGACGGATGCACTTGATGCTCGGCATCTCCTCCATTTTCCACCCCAACACGAGGTAGGAGGATCCATAATCGAAGAGAAAGAGTAAAAGAAAAAGCTGATTTGTTTTTACATTTGAAAAAGAAAATAAAATAAACTTGAACTGATTTATTTTGCTAGCACACATCCCTCCCTCCCTGTTGCCCTCCATCACCCTTGGGCGGCAGGTACACTGGTTGCAGCAAGTTCTATGGCAGTAGGCCTTTTATCTTGGCCTCATGGCAATTCAAAGATGTCTGCCACCTTTCCCAACCACTAAGCGGCTTCCTGGGGACTTAATCATCAGCATGCATGCCACACGAACGCAAGGTGGGTGATGTGATCCTGCATTCAGAGCTCACTGAAAAAACATTGTGACACTTTCACTTCCCTTTGAGTTAGTCGCCACCACTAAATAACGCTTCCTACACCTCTGTCTGTCCCTCCCTCACTCTGTCTCACCGAGACTCCCACTCTCATTACCACTAGCTGTGCCTTGTGGCTGCATTGTTTATCATTCTGTTCTGTTGATTTCGAACTTAGCTGTGCCCGGTGGCTGCACTGTGTTTCATTGTTTACTGCTGATTTTGAACTTAGCTGTGCCCGGTGGCTGCACTGTGTTTCATTTTGTCCTGCTAATTTTGAACTTAGCTGTGCCTGGTGGCTGCATTGTGTTTCATCGTATCCTGCTAATTTTGAACTTGGCTGCGCCTAGTGGCTGCATTGTTTTTCATTCTGTCCTGCTAATTCCGAACTTAGCTGTGCCCAGTGGCTGCATTGTGTTTCATTCTGTCCTGCTGATTTTGAATTTAGCTGTGCCCGGTGGCTGCATTGTGTTTCATTGTATCCTGCTAATTTTAAACTTGGCTGTGCCTAGTGGATGCATTGTGTTTCATTATGTCCTGCTGTTTTCGAACGTGGCTGTGCCCAGTGGCTGTATTGTGTTTCATTGGGCCCTGCTAATTTTGAACTTAGCTGTGCCCAGTGGCTGCATTGTGTTTATTTCTGTCCTGCTGATTTTGAACTTAGCTGTGACCGGTGGCTGCATTGTGTTTCATTGTATCCTGCTAATTTTGAACTTGGCTGTGCCTAGTGGTTGCATTGTGTTTCATTATGACCTACTAATTTTGAACTTAGCTGTGCCCAGTGGCTGCATTGTGTTTCATTATTTCCTGCTAATTTCTAACTTAGCTGTGCCCGGTGGCTGCATTGTGTTTCATTGTATCCTGCTAATTTTGAACTTGGCTGTGCCTAGTGGATGCATTGTGTTTCATTATGTACTACTAATTTTGAACTTAGCTGTGCCCAGTGGCTGCCTTGTGTTTCATTATTTCCTGCTAATTTCTAACTTAGCTGTGCCCGGTGGCTGCATTGTGTTTCATAGTATCCTGCTAATTTTGAACTTGGCTGTACCTAGTGGCTGCATTGTGTTTCATTATTTCCTACTAATTTCTAACTTAGCTGTGCCCGGTGGCTGCATTGTGTTTCATTGTATCCTGCTAATTTTGAACTTGGCTGTGCCTAGTGGATGCATTGTGTTTCATTATGTCCTACTAATTCTGAACTTAGCTGTGCCCAGTGGCTGCATTATTTTTCATTCTGTCCTGCTGATTTCAAACTTAGCTGTGCTTGGTGACTGCATTCTGTTTCATTGTATCCTTCTAATTTTGAACTTGGCTGTACCTAGTGGCTGCATTATGTTTCATTCTGTCCTGCTGATTTCAAACTTAGCTGTGCCCGGTGGCTGCATTGTGTTTCATTGTATCCTGCTAATTCTGAACTTGGCTGTGCCTAGTGGCTGCATTGTGTTTCATTATGTCCCGCTAATTTTGAATTTAGCTGTGCCCAGTGCCTGCATTGTGTTTTCATTGTGTCCTGTCGCTCTTGTCTTGTTCCATCTCTCCTGCTTGCACCCCTGCTGTGTTCTCCCCCAGTGTCTCCACCCACCTTCTGCTCTTCTCTCATTTCCCACCCACTCTCCTCACCCTCCTCTTCCCCCTCCTCCACATCACCTATGTGCTCTCTGTTTCTCCTATCTTCTCCAACTGTTTCTCTATCGACTACCCTACCCTTCTCACTAAGTCTGGTAGTAAGAATTTCAAAAAGGATACCTTGGTCACCAACCCAGGCCTCCCTATCGCTGATACCTAAACTAGTGTTTCCTCTAGACAGACCCTCACCGACATCCTCTTTGTCGTTCCCTCGCCATACCTATGTACTATTCATATGGTCTCTGTGCTCTCTCCTTTCTCTTCATCTCCCATTAATGGTGGCACCCGGTGGGAGGCCCTCCTGGCTTCCTTCCATTCCTCTAAGGCCATCAGTAATGTTTACCTGAATGGCACCATCTTGGTCCAAGGCCCTCAGGCCAACCCTCTCCTCTTTCATAGACTCTTCCCACACCGTATCAATTTCCTTTCATCTCCCGCTGTCCCTTCTCTCTCTTGTTCGGCTTCCTTGCCTCCACCCTCCGCCACTTCTCTGGCACACTCTTCCTCCTCCTTGGCTACCTTTCCCTCTCCTCCTACCTCCTCTGCCCTCCCTCAGGCTATTTCTACACCTCCGCAGGGAGTACCTCTGATGTGTACCCCTCCCCGGAAGTATTTCAAGGATGGCAACCTTCTCCACCTCGCCACTCTTAACTCTCACTCAGCTGTCAAACACGCCTCTGACATCTTCCTTCTCTTGGAAGAATTTGACCTTGATGTTCTTGGTCTCATCGAGACATGATTCACGGCCAGCTCTGTCACAAGCTTTGACACTCTCCTTCCTGATGGCTGCATGATCCTCTCCGTGCCCAGATCCAACCGTTCCAGTGGGGGTGTAGTCTTGATCTTCCTGGAGTGTATTCCTGCCTCTATCATTCCTATGCAAGCCTAATCCTCATTTGTATTCATGGTCTGCAGGCTTTCTCTCTCTCCTGGCCACTCTCTCACAGTGGCTACCACCTACCAGCCACCTGGTCAGCTCACCTCCTTCCTCTCTGAGTGGGTGGACCTCTCTTCCTCCCTCCTGCCCTCAACCATTCATCTCCTCCTCCTTGGAGACTTCAAAATCCACCTGGATGCCTCCTGTCCCGCCACAGGACTCTTTCGCAACCTTTGTGACTCTCTATTCTTCCCTCTGGCCCGACTCACTCTGCAGGGCACACTCTTGATGTTCTCATCTCCTCAGACCTCCCCCTCTCTTACCCTCTCACCACTTCTCTCTCCTGGAGTGACCATTTTCTCCTCTCATCTCTCTCTCTCTCTACCCCCCAGGTCAAGCCCATACCCACACTGCCACCCTCCTACTCAGTCATTCAACCCATGAAGCAAGTGTCATTTGAGGCTTTTCCTGCATCCTTCTCTTACCTTCTTGCACCTTTGGCAGACTCACACCCTGACACAGCCCTTTTCATGCTCCACTCCGCTATCTCTGATAGCCTCGATGTACTTGCTCCTGTCATGAGGATCCGCATGAAGCCTAAAATCAAGATCAACTCCTGGTACGACTCAGACCTTGTCACCCTTAAATGCAAGTGTAGGGTGGCTGAGAGGAAATGGTTGACATCTTGTACATCCTCTGACAAACTGGCCTGCCACCTGCTCCAAAGGCAATAACAACTCTTTTTCCTCACTAAGAAGAGAGCTCACATCCAAGACTGCATTTCTGCAGCATCGAACAACTCAGCTGAACTCTTTAAAATCTTCAAGGAGCTGGCCAATCCTGCCACAGTCTCTACCTCTCCTGTCCCTTCCCAGGCCCTCTGTACTGCCCTGGCTTCTCACTTCATCTCTAAACCCCAGGATATCATGTCCACCCTCTCGGCTCCTCCTGCCTCTACATCCACTCCCTCCTCTTCTTCCGGCCCCCTTGTGGCCCCCCCCCCTCCCTTCTCGGCCTTTCCTCTCTTCTCCCCTGACGAGGTTTCTTGACAAGTCCGATCTATGAAAACCTCATCTAAATAGGTTCTGCCCTGTTCTTCCAAAACTGTCAAGGATCATATTGACAGCCTCGCTCTAGCCTTGGCTGATTTCTGCAACCATTCTTTCACCTCTGGTACCTTTCCCTCCCCCTGAAGCACTCTCTTGTGTACCCTCTTCTCAAGAAACCCTCAGCTGACCCCTCCGTTCCGGCTAATTATTGCCTGATCTCTATCACTCCTTTCCTGGGCAAACTCCTGGAACAGCTGGACATCTCCCAGCTTAATCTTCACACCAAATCTGTTGGTTGTCTCCATGACCATCATTCTGGCTTCAGAGCAGCCAGAAGTATGGAAACTGCTCTTCTGAAGATCAGTGAAGACCTGCTCTCTAACCTTGATTGTAACCTCCTTTCTGTCCTCATCCTACTTGGTCTCTCTCTTGCCTTTGACACGGTCAACCATGCTATCCTGCTCAATTGGCTCTGTGATAACCTGGGTATCACTGATCAGGCTCTGGCCTAGCTGACTTCTTTCCTCTCTGACCGAACTTCCAAGGTCCAACTTGGGCCCTTCCTCTCCTCTATCTCTCTCTCCACCCATGGTGTTCCCCAGGGGTCTAACCTTTCTCCATGGGTGTTCAACCCATACCTGGCACCTCTCCCCCACCGCATTGCTGCTCTCTGCTCCAACTTCCAGTGCTATGTGGATGATGCCCAGCTCTCTTTCAAGCTCATCTCTGCAGCCTCTTCTCCTTCTCTCATCCCGGATTGTCTGTCTGCCATTCAGGAGTGTTGCGCCGCCAATGATCTCTGCCTGAATGCCAGTAAGATGGAGATCTTCCTCATCGGCACACCTGCACCCCTCTTTCCTGCCACTCTCTGGCCGGCCTCCCTTGGCCCGCTTCCTGCTCCCACGTATGGGGCTAAGAACCTCTGGGTTATCTTCGACTCCACACTCTCCTTCTCTCCTCACATTTCCGACGTCTCTAAGAAATCAAACTACCAACTGCACCTCCTCAGAGGTATTCTTCCTTTCCGCTCCTTCCCCCAGGAGCTCACTGTCTCCATAGCTCTGGTTCTCTCTAGGCTTGACTACTGTAACAGCCTCTTTTTAAATCTGCCCGCCTCTACTCTCCCCCCTCTGCCACTCATCCAGAACAGGACTGCAAGACTTTTCCTAGGCCTCAAGCCCAGGGATCATATCTCTCCAGCACTGAAATCACTCCATTGGCTCCCAGTGGCTGCAAGGATCAAGTTCAAGACCCTTTGCATTGTCCACAGGCCTTCTGGGGCCTGGGACCAAAATATATCCAGCTTTCTCTTTGGAAGTATCTTCCTACTTGTGCTCTTCGCTCCTCCACCTACATCTCCTTGAGGGTCAGTCGCTTTTCCAAGCAATGAGTTGGGGGCAGATCTCTCTCTTCGGCCGCCCTCTGGAACAGCCTCCCTACTTCTCTGAAACTTGAGCAGCACCATCTCCGGTTCCGGAAGCAGCTCAATACTTTCCTATTTGCTTCTGCCTTCTCTCTTCCTCTTCCGTACTGATCTCCTGCCTGATACTGCACTGGTTACCTGGCTACCCTCTGAACCATGGGCCCAGTTGCCCGCCCTCACAGTTGCACACCTGTACTTCCTCCTGGCAACCCTGCACTTGGGGCTGTATCTGCAACCCCACAGTCCCCCTACCTGCACTTATCAACACTTGGCCACACTTGTTTTTTTCAATGTTCTGATCATATGTTTTGCACTTGCTCCTCCTCCCCTTCCCTTGGCACTTTCCCTCTTCCCTCTGCCTTGCACTTGCGTGATCTCAATGTCACTTGGCCTAGTAAGATCGGTGTCTTGTCCTCCCTTTGTTCCACTGTCTTGCCTCGTCGTGCCTTGAAAAAATTGTTTAGAGGCGCGCTATAAAGTCATATCATGTCATATCCAAACATGAACTACAATCTTGCCCCAAACAAAAGAGGAACCCATGCACACTTTGGTAGATGTGGGTTCAACGGTGTGGATTTGTATAGCCGGACAAACATACAACATACATACATTCTGCTTCATATATAAAGATGGGGGGTCCCACCTAAGCCCTATGATCCATGCCCACCTCCTCCATCACTGTCCTCTCTGCACACCTGTGTTCCAGGCTTAGTTTTCTTTAATATCCCACCCCCCGCTCTGGGCCCCAATCCGCTACAACCCCTAACCCCTGATGAACCATTCCAACATCCGGCAACTCAGCAAGATGCCTTAGTCTTGGGGACTCAACGGTGCAGTTAAGAAGGTCATATAATGTGAGACCCAAAGGAATATGCCTGCAACTGCAGCACAGCTGCCACACCAACAACAAATTAATGAAGGCTGGGTCTGCCTTTCCATGCCTCTCTTGCACATCCAGTCTGGAGCTCTCTGAATACGCTCTCCCCATGTCCTTCCAAGCATGCCCTGAATAGCCCAATTGTGTCTATATTGTTTCACCCTAGTATTGTAGCTTCTTGTTATGCAGCCTTATGCTTCACAACTAGGTCTGTGTTGTATGAAAAGCAGTACATGCAGACAAGTCACTTGTATATGTTCAGATTGTGCAGCATACGGTAGGCTTAACTCTTGTAGACACTGAGAGGTTGATGGTGATAGCTAGCATTCAACTTGCACTCCGAACACAAATCCTTAAAGGTGTTCGATACAAAACTCTGTATGGTATGGAGCCTAATCCCTGACAACCAACTAAATAGACGTGCCCCTCATCAGTCCTCGTCAGTCCGTAAGCTGGCTGTTCAACAAAGTCAAGATGGATGGTCCAGAACATTGCTTTCTCCATGCTTCATGCTTTCTCCATTGGGGACCCACATCCTAGAGGATGCATCAGTTTGAAGCAAGGTCTGAACAAAAACTGTCTACATTTGCAAAATGGTATTGACCTGCATTTTCTGGCCACCATCGGTGTTCCAGATTTGTAGCTGGACAAAATAACTCAAAACCTTCTTATGTGAGAAATTCCACACATGCACGGAATATAAATAGCGTTTCCCCTACTTGATGATTTCACAGCACACTGCGCACCATTCCACGGCTAGCCTCTACCTCGACCATGCAGCAGTGCCAATATGAGCTCATCACAAAGACGAGCCGCTGGTGCCGCTGCCTATGCCACCGCGTTCTGCAGCTCCAATAATACCAAGGACTTGAGAAGTCCACTCCATCAGGCTCTCGTTCTGCATCCTTCTCAACAGTAAATCAGCCCCCCACAGCATATTGTTGACTGTCGGAGAACTACCTTTCTGTCCCCGATCATCAGGTACCCTTGCCATGCCAAATGATGTAATCCACGTGTGTGCCCCTACAGTGTTAACGCAGATTACCTCCCTGTTTTAGGCTACTCCTAATTTTGTCAATTTTCTGCTCACTGTGTACTAAGTAATTCAACTTTTGACTTTGACCATTAACAATGGCGCAATCACATGTTCGGTTCATCTGATGCTTCCTCTATATTTCTGGAATGATTAATCTTCCCCTGTTCATACACCTTCAGCACACACTTAATGGAAGCGACCTCAAGCCCATCAGAGCCGGTTCTTGCTCTTATAGACACTATAAATTGCCAAATAACCCCTACCCGGCTTTACGCTCCAAGCTTGTTCCTTCTAAACTAATGCATACAATTCCGATGGTTTGAGCACCCAAAACGTACAATCAGAAACAAACTCTGAGCCGTATAGTTGGGGTGGTCTAAAGATTAGGGTGGGCAGCAGGTTACGAGCAACAGGAGGAGGAAAGAAGTAATATGTTTAGAGCCGTAGAATCCCCAATAGTCTAGACTTCATGACCCATCTAGAAGCCGGTCCTACTGGTGAAGCATCAGCTGGCCTCTGCGAGCCTTCAACTACACAGCCCACCTACAGCATGATTGATCAGGGACCGACCAACTGCTTAAAGTCCACTTCCTGCATGTTTAATTAGGGACCAGCTGCTTAAAAGAAAACCTCTGATCTTAATCTAGCAGGACTGAAACTGAAAAAACACTATGAATTTTACAGGCGTTATTTTGCTTAGAAAGCTGTAGTTGTGCGGGCGTGTCAGGGTGTCACTAATAGGTTGGTGACCTTAGGTAGATTGCTGACGGGGACCGTAATTCCAGGCCTAATTTAGTGCACCATTCTCACTATGAAGTTGGCACATGGATGCCACTTTGGGATTGTGGAGTTCATAGACAAGCAGAACCTAAGCACACACAGTTCACATCTCAGTGTGCAAACGTAGCATTTCACTAATGTGCAAAACAGTTGTGTAAACAGGGTAGGGCCTAAGCAGGCAAGGCCCACCCAAAAATCTGTAAATGCCCACTCAGCAGAGCTGTGTGGGCATTGACAGATGGTAATGTCACTGTGGTGGGCCCATTATCTTCAGGCCACACTTGTTTGACAATTCTGGCCACGCCTCTGGTGCAAAAGTGCATAACGGTGCCCTGTAAATGAAGCTAGCAAGAGCAAAACAGGAAGGTCTGTCCGGCTTGCAGAACTTTGCCTTGATAGGACCATCTCAACTCTGCTTTTGAGAAATTTAAATCACAGGAAGGGTCTTGAAAAGTTGCACGACGAGCCTGAAATCACATTCTAGGGTCCACATACATGATAGCCAAAAAGTTGAGGTCCTTGATGCTCGCTGTGTAAAGTTTCAATCATGCTTCTATTTTCAAAAATATCTTTTGGGGGCGGGGTGCAGGGGAAAAAAGCAACACACCCCCAAATGAATTAATTGTGGCATGTCAAGTGGACAAGTGCATAAAAGCACCCTGTAAATTGAGCTAGCAACTAGAGCAAAAGGGGAAGGTCCATCCGGCTACAGAACATTTCCTTGGTACGGCCATCCCAACGCTTCTTTTGAGAAATTGAAATCACAGGGAAGGTGTTAAAAAGTTGCAAACAATAACCACGACGAGCCTGCAAACATATTCTAAAATCCACACACACATGATATCCAAAAGTTACTGTCTCTGACGCCCGATGTGTACATTTTCAACCGTGCTTCTGTTTTCGAAAATATCTTTGTGGGTGGGCGGGAGCGCAGGGGAAAAAAAGCAGCCCTAAAATCTCCCCCGCCCCCAAATACATTTCTTGCATGCCAAGTGCACAAGTGCATAAAGGTACCCTGTAAATTGACCTAGAAAGAGCAAAACGGGAAGGCCCAGCCTACAGAACTGTGCCTCGACACGGATATGATATGATATGATACGGACATTTCATGCTTCTTTTGAAAAATTGAAATCACAGGGAAGGTGTTAAAAAGTTGCAAACAATGCCCACGACGAGCCTGAAAACCCATTCCACGATCCACACACACATCATATGCAAACGGTTGTGGTCTCTGTTGCTCTGCTCGCTATGGAAAGTTTCAATCATGCTTCTTTTCTTTTCTCGAAAATATCGTTTGGGGGCAGGGTGCAGGGGAAAAAAAGCAACCCTGAAATCCCCCCAAATTAATTTCTGGCGTGTAAACGCTAAGCCTGAGAGAAAGAGGCCAAACGGTCTATGTTGCTGGCAATGAAGTTGTTTCTGGGGTGCATGCAAGGGTTCCCAGGAGGGCCTGACACTGCGCATTGTCTGCTGAGGGCTACTGATGCCTCTTGGCCTCCTTCGCCAGGAGAAGGAGAGGGATCAGCGCCTTATTTGAGATAATTGTAGGTGTCAGCGTGTAAACGCTCGCAGCCTTCCCCAAAGTCTCCCTGTCCCACCCCAGCCCCCCCTCCATTCAAGGCATCTGGTATCAGTTCAATGCCACCGGGCCCCGGATGCGGCTTGAAGTCGCACAGGCTTTGCGCCGCGCTGTGTCTGCATGCGTGATTCAGGATTCCGAAAGCCATTCAAACTTTTGGCTTTTGCCATTGTCTACGCCGGCTTCAAAGTGAACAAAAATTATACAGTGAGGAGAAGCGGCATCTGGTGGCATTAAGATTCCCACAGACAGCAGCTTATTCATGATCAGGCCCATTAATTCAATTATCAGCAATGCAGATAGGAGCTGGCTTTAGCAGTGCCAATCAAGCAAACTTGAAATAAGGGTGCTGTGCGCTAGCCATCGGCCTAGGGCTTGTGTAGACCTTATGCTCAGCTATTTTATGCTTCACAATGCGAATTGTCTCTGGGCCCTTGCCTTACTCAAAGTTATGAAGAGTTGGTCTTGGAGCTAAAGAAGGTCAATTCTTTGTTTTTCTTATTATTATTCGACACAGCTATGTAACATATCGTTTTTGTAATTTCAAACGGTAAATATAAAGGTATGCTGATACATCAGTTTGTATAAAAAATAAAAAGAATAGAAATAAAGTAAATTCCCACATATCAATCAATAATTAAATAAATATTTACATAGTCAAATTTGACAGAATCTTGTAGTTGATACCACAATCAGTAAATCATAATTAATGAGTGTATTGCTAATTGTCATATGATTCGGATACATAGCTCATTGATCATTGTAGCTAAATCTGCATATCCATTTCATGCCAAAATCTTATTGTCATCTAATTCAAATTCCTCAATCTTAAATCATTTATCGTTATTTGTGTGTCAACATATTATCAACATCATACCAGAATCTAATGGTGCAGCCAAGCTCCATTACAAGGTCATAGAACTCCAGGGTGACTTGCAATATCCTTTTTATGTATGGTAGGGGTATTGCATTTCTTATAATACATGGCCAAACACTGTCATCCCCTTTAATAACTGGTCTCTTGCTTAATATAATGTAAGAGATCTTGCATTTGCTGATCCATATAATCAGTATAGAATCTGTTTGTTTGGATTTATAAGAGCAAGCATGCAGCTCCCACTGCGTAGCAGAAAAATTGTTTAAGCAGTTTAATAAAATGTATTGAAAGAAACGTTCATTTTGGGCTTTACAATAAGTAATAACATGCAGATTCTTGCTCAAAGGAGTTAAACTCCTACAGTGCACAAATTAAACATTCTCCTATAAACAGTTCCTTGTCAATAAAGGGCTGCAATGTGTCACAGAAAGCTACTCTGCGAGCAAAGAATTTCAAAAGCTTTTCACTGCTTTAATTAAGTACTGCATTGACAGCAGAAATTCTCTCTGTTGGCTCCAGCAGGAGGAGTCGTGATGTTGCAACTGAAGCGGAATTAAGCGTCAAGCACCCGTTCCAAAGGCTGTAATGGGTGTTAACGGCCCCGGGCCCGAGTTAAAGGCCTGAGCGAAGCGGGGATGTTTAACGAGGGCAGCGGGATGTTAACACCCGTTGCAGCTCTTGGAATGGGTGCTTAACGCTTTTAGCACCCATCCCATGGGCTGGGACAGGGCTAAATGGAAATTAAACTTGAAGCGCCCTGTTCACTGAAAGAAAATACCATACAAACATGGCCACCATGGAAGAGGGAGCTGGGGCTCTGTACCGAGCCCCTCTTCCATTTCCAAGGCGGCCAAACTGAGCAGGGACAAAAGCTGCATGAGCTGCTGCGGCGGCGCGTGCCGCCACAGCAATGCGGTAAGTGGGCATTGGGCGGTGTGGGGACAAATTACTGCTGGGTCGTGGGAGGAAGGTTACTGGCGGGGACGGCCATCAGGCAGCTTGGGATGGATGCCTAGATTAGCAGTTTCAGCCTGCCTCCTGATTGGCTGGCTCCCGCACCAATGGTGCTAATAACTGATTACCCACTTTAGTTGTGATATCATTTCTTATTACAGCAAAACAAAAGAGGTGATGGAGGAAGTTTTCAAATTAATCTTAACCTCTGGCATTGCTACGGGCAAACCTCCAGACTATCTTTCTTTGCCTGCCAAGCCATTAAAAAAGGGGGAAAGACCATATGCAAATCAGGCTTGGTCCCACCTCCAAAGGGGCAGTGCAGCCAGAAATGCTTGGTCACACCCCTTCTGCACGAGATCACAAGCATCCCCAAACATGTTTTGGCCTTGTTGTGTCTCATCAGTGATGGGTGGCTTGGGTCTGTAGGCCCAGCAGACACGGCAGCACATCTCGACATACCCGTCCCATTCTGGGTGAGTATAGCAAAAGGAAAGAGGTGGTGGCTTGAAGGTTTCAAATAAATGTTCACCTCTGGCTTGCTCCGGGAAACCCTCCAGACCATCTTTCTTTGCCTGCCAAGCCATTACAAAAGAGGAAAGACCATATGCAAATCAGGCTTTGCCCCACCTCTTAATACAGGTAAATTGTGATGTCATAACCAGCCTGTAACAAGACGATTATTTCCAGGCTTGTATACAGCCGTTGCAGGCTGCCATGTATTATAAATGATATAACATTACTATCCAAGTTATGAAGACTTGGCCTTCAAGCTAAAGCAGGTCAGGTCTCAAAAACAGTACCAGGCGTGTTTTTGGAAGGATATCTGAACCTGTTTTACCTAGGGTAAAGTAACAATGTTTGATGGATTTGATATAGTGTCTCCTTATGGAGGGATCTGTTCTCTGTCTCACTCTTCAATGTGCCAGCGGTGAGGAGCATGGCAATCACTCTGAAACTGACTATTCCTCCTATGGTTAGTGCTTCATAAAGTCTTTTATCTAACTATCCCTGTAATAGTGCGATTGCATTTTAAGTACATAGTCAAAGCTACAAGAACCGCAACTCAGTGGTCACATCCAAATGTGCATGGACGTGCATCTCGATACAGTACTTTGCATCGCCACAGGACACCAGGGGACTGGGCTACTTCTGTTGCCACGCTTTGACATGCACAAAGTTAAGCCATTTCACTCACATGACATTAGGCCTCATTTCAAGTTCAGCGGTGCGAGAAAAAACGGGTGGTAATTCCACGGAACAACGGAATACTGCCGTTTTACCCACACCGCTGTGCTACAAGTTTGACCTTTAAGTGGGTGATTTTCCACCACCATCATGTTGCAGGTAAATCTGCAACTATAAAGTACACAATTGCCAGAATTACCACCGAATTACCACCAAACTCGTACTGAGGTCCAATTTTGGCTTTTTATTTTCTGCCTCATTTCTCTCTTTTATGCCTCAAGATTTGACAATCAGGACATCTCCTTAAGAGTTACATTGGAGTGTTTGACTGTTCATCAGACCACCTTCTACATCCCTCTTTGTGCATCGAGGCCATATGCATCTGTTGCAGTTCCATATTGTATATGTGTCTCTTGCCCTGGCTGTGCATGCGCCCCTATAGAGGGTCTTGCAAAGAAGGCCCAGTGCCTCCGAGTTCTAATGCCTGGTGCCTGCAGTAGCCACCCTGTCTATGGGGTCATCCTGTATTCCCAACCCTGTCTGCAACGCTCGCGCGCACGCACACGCAGACGCACACACACACCTCTCTCTCTCTCTCTCTCTCTCTCTCTCTCTCTCTCTCTCTCTCTCTTCTCTCTCTCTCCCTCTCTCTCTCCTTCCCCTCCCCCCTTCCCGCTCTTTCTCTCTCTAAAGTCAGTCTGCATTTAATGGTCCAGGCGGATGCAAGGCAGCTCTGGCACATGAAGAGCGACCCCTCCCCCACCCCCTCTGAAATCTCCCACCTCCCTCCATCGTGTGAGTCTCGCACCCCTGCCCGACCCCGGGTCCCCCTCTGCCTGTCTACCCACGAATGCACACAACTGGGACATTGCTGGGAAATGCGGCCGGTGATAATAGAGATTTCTCTTTCATTTTTTCCGCTTGACTTGGTTATTGTTGCCTTTCTTCCCCCGTGATTCCTCCTGGGGGGATTAGCTCTGACTTCGCCACCATTGGCGGCGCGAGTGGCCCAAACCCCTCGCCTGACAATGGCCCGGGATCAAGGGATGGCCCGTCCTGAGCCCGCGAGGCCTGATCTGTGCCAGGCGAGCTCATCAAGTGCGGCCAGAGAATGGGAGAGCTTTTGGGGGCTGGGGCGGGGGATGCATTCACTCTGAAGGCTTCTCCCCAAATTGCCTCTAAATTTTTTTTAATGAAAAGTAACGCTTGCAGCAATCAGCGGATTACACACAGTGAAAGAGGCGCGGACCTGCATTTAAATGCAGCCCGCTCTTAGCATCTGGCCAGGCGTTTTATGAAATGAGCAGACTTTGTAATTCCTTGCGGAAAAAAACCCACAAGGCTCCAGGAATGATGTGTGTATGGACTTTGGCGCATAATTACAAATAAATACGGCGGCCCAGACTCAGTGGTGGAAGTGGAAAAAATAAACTAGTGGTACACTCTGGCTGCAACCAAAAAGAAGGTAGTACGTTGATCGGACAGATGGCGGGTGGGGGGGAATGGGGGGGAAGGCTACCAGGATCACAAACTTTGGCTCAAATTGTTGGATTTCAAGGTCTACATTAATAATGTCTTCTAGAGTTTAATACAAACTGCATAATAAAGCCACATGACAACATGTAAATCCTTAGAGCACCCAAAGAATATCATTGTGATTTCATTTTCACATCCTGAATGGTGAACTATAAGTCCCAGAATGCAAGATGACAATTTGAAGAATCTAGTTTACCCCACTGTACTTTCAGCGATTTAAGACCTGTACGAAAAGTTGTGTACTAAACAAAGATAGACATGCAGATTCTGTCACAAACGTCCACCTCGTCGTTATTCATGATGTTGAAAACATTTGATTAGTGACTTAAAACAACTTTATTGTTTTGCGTGTCAAGATAGTAGACATCTCAGATATACACAAATCTTCGAATGGGCGCTTTGTGTTGCTCACTTCGGCTAGGACAGATTTGCAAGGTAACTCACTTTGTTGGAAATATTCCATCATGCATATGAAAGGCTCTGTCAGTGTGTGTGTGTGGCAGTACTTGAAGGTCTGCCCTGAGCCGATTTTATAACTGACTCAGGAGAAAGAAAAAGTGTTAAGGACGCGTTTCTTGAGCCTTTGAACTAAGCAAACAAACGAATGCAGCGCATACCAATGATTTATATTACACTTGCAGTAAAAACAGCAGTAAAGTGGCGGTAATTCTGTTAACACGGCTTTATCGTGCATTACTGCACTGCCGTACTGCAGGTTTGGGGGTAAAGTGGATGACATAGATCTGGCATGCTGGAGGTAAATCCTCTACTGTAATGGCAAAAATCATCGGATTCACTGTGCGGTAATAGCGCTCACAGTCCCTCAGTTGAAAATCCCCATGGATTCTAAAAATGGGGATTTACACCGTCTTAACCACCACTCACTCATGATCCTGTGGTAATGCCATTGGACCAAATGGCAGAAATTGTAACCAAGTTTGGTGGTAATTCTGGGGTATTACCGCCCATTACAAGCAAACTAGGGACACAGCCCATTGTAAGGAGCATTTGTTTCTGCACAGGACACTGGCAGGCCAGAAAAATCTGTATAAATGACCATTCACTCTGTGCCCAAACAACCAGTGTATATTTGCATAAGATATCTGAGGAGCCTGATTATGAGTTTGACAGTACTTGCAAATACCACCACACTGAATTAGTGTTACCACATGTGGTAATAGTAATTCTTGCCACATTTTAGAGTTATGCCTCGTTTTGGAGTCCCATTTGACTCCATTGAGGATATGTGCACTTACCACATGATGTAATTCCCTAGGGATCATTGCTGCTATTGTAAAGGGAGTTAATAGGCCTTATTTGGAGTATGCCGGTATCCTGGTGGTAGAGCCACCAGGATACCAGCATTTGGTACTTACTTTTACCGCCACTCGGGAGCCGGTGGGACTCAAGTGCTGGCGGGACATTGTAAATTCCCATTCATGGACTCCCATAGCACTCCATGAGGGGACTTTCCATCATTACCGCTACCGGCAATGCCGGTGGCAGTAGTGAGGCCTTTTTAATCGGGTAGGGCACCTGGGTTACCTCCAGTCTTTAGCTGCAGGTAACCCAGGTGCCCCACCGGCAAAACCGTAGTCGGGCGGTCCAGTAAAGTTTTGTACTTTTTTAAACTTTTTTACCAGACCGCCGACTCGGAATGAAGCCCAATATCTCCACTTGCATCTTGCCGTTATCCAGTTGCATGGGTGTCAAAAAGCATTATGGTGTGGCGTGGCATGGCAGGAGGTGTTCTGAATTACCATCTGTTTTTACTTTAATGAGCGCCCTTGTTTTCGCTCTCCTCAGAAGAAAGTTTCTATAGAGAGAGGTGAGGAAATCGGAAAGTGGAAGGAACTGAGACAGGAACATATCCTTGTTGTGCTCTGTAGTGTGTACAAAACAGTTTGCAACAAAAATCCTAGCTGCCAAGTTGCCCTGTGTCACGCGTGTCACGCAGAGCCAGTCCTGCCCCTCCCATTTCCTACTGGCCATTGTAGTTTCGCTTTTCCCGTTGTTAGTGTGAGCCAACAAGTCCCAGCTTGTAAGGTTAAAAGCCAAGACTGGCTCACGGTGCCACGCTTGACATGGGGCTACTCGGAAGCTTTGCAAAACATGGAGTGTTTCCGTAAAAGTGTAGCTTAGTAAATGGCACATGCATTTCATAAGATGCAGCCCTTATACACACGGAGTGAGGAGCTCTGCACGTACCCTGAATTAGGTACGTAGTCTTCAAGTTGTAGCAACCTGGCGCCCTCCCTCCTAGTGGCACCACAAGCATCTAGAATATCACATTTAACTGGCCCTGAATAGAGATGGACAGCCAGCACCACTATAGTTTACATAGCAGTTGAACATACACACTGTTTAATGTCCACATTTATACAGGCCTCAGGTATGTTACAGAGCGTATTAATGTTTACACGCATGCGCAAGCCTCGTTCCGGCTTGCGCATGTGGGTTACAATAAAGAAGGACCGGAAGGCTTTATTCGCCGCCAGGACCCCAAACTGAGCAGACGTGTCCATGCCATCTTCTGACAGATGTGTGTGTGATGCAAGGGGCGGCCTGGGGAAATCATAACTGCTAACATTGGCGACGAGGAAAGTGCAACGTGAGGGTGGGCGGAATCCTCAAAGGGATTATCAACGTCGAACAAGGTGATCCGAGACGCTCCACAGTACAGATTCCCACGCAGCAAGTTGGCCGCCATTTTGGCCACATTGTACACGACGGTTGCTCATGCGCCGATCGTGATACACAGAAAGTCGATTTTTGGAACATTCATGGCTATCAGACCTCCGAAGGCCGTGATTTATGACTTCTAAATGAAGTTTGGAGATCTCATTTCACTTCATTCTTGCAGCTGTGAAGACACCAGAATCAGAGGCCCATCCTGCCTGTGAGAGGAACACCAACAGAAGGTGCTACCCAAGAAGAGCCAAGTGAGTGGGGATTGCATCGTCTCAAGAAGGGGGCAGACTTGCAGCCTCACTCACTAAAGTGGGGTGCTCGTGCGGTCTGTAAGCATGGGAGAACAGGATGATGCTGCAGTTGCTCCAGCGCCAGTGCCACACAGACAACAAGGTACTTTGGTGCCCATGCCGGAGTTTGACCTTTCAGGGCCCCCTTCCAAGCTTGGCCCAAAATGGTTGTTATGAGTAAAGAAGCTGGAAATATTCTTTAGAGCCACTGGTGAGACAGAGGATGACGCAAAGGTGGCAACTATGCTGTATTCGGCAGGATCAGAGGTGCACCAGACTTTTGAATCTTTGAACTCGCAGGCGACCACATATGCGGCTGTCAAGACGGCCCTAAAAAATCATTTCCTACCTCTGGCGAACATAGATTATGACAGGTTTGTCATGTGTGCAGAGAAGCAGTTGGGGGATGAGTCACTGGACCAGTTCTGTGGGAGGTTAAGACATTCGGCAAGCACATGTAGGTGGGAGAATGAGAAGGCATAGCACGCAACCAACTTATTCAAGGGTGCAGCTCGGGGAAGCTGAGAAGACAGATCCTCTGTGAGCCTGACTTAATGCTAGTGCAAATTCTGGACATTGGATATGCATATGAGCAGGCGGAGAGCAGGGGTGCTCGGATAGATGCAGCTGTCCGCCCGGGGAAGACTGAAGAAGCTTTCGCCATTGGCCGATCCACCCCTACTAAGCCACGGTGGAGTCAGAAAAGGCCTGAAGGTCCTCCAAACTCCAACAGCCCACATTCATGCCAATAATGTGGCTATGATCTACCTCATGTGGGCGAGTGTCCGGCAAAGACAAGAGTATGTGGCAGATGTAGCACGCCAGGACATTACGCAAGGGTGTGCAGGGCAGCGACTCCAGTGGCCACGTCCGGGGGCCCAGCGAGAGTTGGTAGTGGTGACCTTAGAAAATCAAAGAATGTGGTGGCGATAGAACATGGTATACAGGAGCTAGACATAGCAGAGGAGGAGGAGGATGAAGAGGAAGTATTTTTAATGTCCAATATAGCGACGGGCGCAAGGAAATGGAGGCAACCTACCTGCATGATCAACATCGGGGACACCCCAACCCTAGTATTAATTGACACAGGTACATCAGTCTGTGTTTTGGCAGCAGAACATTATGAGGCCATTCCAGGCCCACCGGGGCTTGAGGACACCAAAGCAAGAATCTACACCTTTGGGGGAGACACGCCTTTACCCATACTAGGGGTTTTTGTAGTTGCTGTCACCCACGGACAGAACACGATAAAGGTAAGGTTCTTTGTCACTGATGTGAGCCTTCATTCACTACTGAGCTGTGCGGCCTCAGAGGTGCTAGACATTGTCCATTTTGCCTTGTTAGTGTACCAAACAGACATTGATCACCTCCTGGAACGATATGCAGACATTTTCCATGGGGTGGGTAAGCTGAAGGGGGACCCTATCCAGCTCCACATCGACGAGTCAGTGAGGCCAACGGCACTAAAGCACAGGAGAATACCATTTCACCTTAGGGCGCAAGTCGAGAAGGAATTACAGACATTGGTTGATAAGGACATCATCGAAAGGGTAGAAGGCCCCACCCCATGGGTGTACCCAATTGTGGTGGCACCGAAACCAAAACAGCCCGGGGCCGTACTCATTTGTGCGATATGCGACTGCCCAATGTGGCGATCAAATGGGAGAGATACCTCACGCTGACATTGGACGATATTATAGGTGAGCTACAAGGGGCCAGAATGTTCTCCAAATTGGACCTCCATTCTGGGTATCATCAGTTGGAGCTACACCCAGAGTCCCGTTATATTACGACTTTCACCACCCACGAGGGATTATAACAGTTCAAAAGGTTACGTTTTGGGTGTATCGTCAGCAGCATAAGTTTTTCAAAATATCATTCATGGTGCCCTGGCCGAACTGAAAGGCATCATCAACTTGAGCGACGATATCCTTGTCTTTGCCTCCTCTGAAGCGGATCATATGAAAAGACTGGAAAAGACACTTCACAGAATCAAAAACCTAGGTCTCACGCTACACAAGCAAAAGTGTGAGTTATTCAAGGACCGTATTGAATTCTTTGGGTTCATCTATTGAATTCTAGGGGGCATAACCCCGGACTCGGAGAAAGTGCGAGACATACAAGAAGCAGCAACCCCAGAAACACCCTCAGAGGTATGGTGAACTACTGTGGCCGATTTATTCGGGACCTGGCGTCTCTGTCCGAGCCACTGAGGGCACTTACCAAGAATGACGTTGTCTGGGCATGGACCACCAGAGAGCAGAAAGTGTTCACAGACATTAAGACGGCATTAACGGACAGGGAAACAATGGCATACTTTAATCCCGAGAGGAAATCAGAGATTGTGGTGGACGTCAGCCCAGTAGGACTGGGCGCGGTACTTCTACAAGCAGATGCCCAAGGACTAATGCATCCCATCGCATATGCCAGCAAGGTGTTATCGGATACAGAAAGAAGGTATTTGCAGATTGAAAGGGAGGCGCTGGCCACCCTGTGGGGGTGTAAACACTTCAGACTCTACATCTTGGGGAAACCTGTGGTGATTATCACAGACCACAAACCACTGATACCCATTATGGCAGGCGGATCCTCGAAACCACCCCCTCGGATTGAGCGGTGGATGCTGTCTCTGATTGAATATGGGGTAAAACTGCAATACCGACCAGGCACTAACAACCCTGCTGATTACTTATCTCGCCACCCAGGGGCTGGCCGTACGCAAGAAAACTCAGAGGTGGTTGATTGCATAGAAATGGTTTGTAATGTCGTGGAAGCGGCCATGCCCGTAGCATTATCACTTCAAGAGATAGTGACAGCTTTGAGAATTGATGAGGTGCTTCAGATCATTCAGACAGCCATGGACAGCGGGGAGTGGAAAGACGTGTTAGCCAACAACACCAGACGAGCGACGGGGGCACAACAAGACTTGCAGGCACTGTGGAAGGCCCGAAACGAACTTTCTATGTCTGATGAAAGACTACTGTTGAGGGGACAGCAAATCGTTATTCCTCGCTCCCTGGTGGCAAAGGTGTTGGAACTAGCGACCAGGCACTAACAACCCTGCTGAACTAGCCCACAGAGTGCGGCAAAAACTAAAGCATGCCTGAGAGCCAAGGTATGGTTTACAGACCTAGAGATGCGTGTGGACGAATTTGTGCACCTATGCATTCCATGCCAAGCTGCCAGGCCAGTTGAGAGGGGACCCCCATACAATCCATGGAAAGAAGTGAGAAGCCATGGAGAACCGTGCACGCAGACTTTGGGTCCACAGGACGGGGGAGGTACTTTCTAGCAGTAGTGGAACAATGGTCCAGATACCCAGAGATCGAGTTAGTGGAGTCGACGGCGTGCAACCATACTATATTAGCTCTGGAGAATATCTTTGCCACACATGGTTTCCCATATGGACTCTGCTCGGACAATGGCCCACCGTTCTAGGGGCAGCAATTTGCCAAATACTTCGAGGACAGTGGCATTAGACACCAAAGAGTAACACCTCCCTGGCCAAGAGCAAATGGGGAAGCAGAATGGTTCATGCGGACATTGAAAAAAATATTCTGTATTTCACTAAATGGTGGAGGAGAATTACGCCAGAACTTGTTTGAGTTCCTGAGAGAGTACAGGGCAACCCCACACCAGTCCACGGGGGGTATCACTGGGGGTGGGCATTGTTTAGATGTTGTCCGAGAGGCCTGATACCTGAGGTGGAGGGAAGAGAACATGGGGTGATTGACAATGATCGTGTCCGACAGGAGCGGCAGGCCAGAAATGAGAAAGAAAGCAGTCAGAGAAATCTACAAGACAAGGCCATCGCTGTAGGGGACACAGTACTAATACGAAACAGACATCCTGAGGAGAAATGTCCCTCACTTACGAACCTCAACCCATGGGGGTGACACATGTGAAAGGCTCCATGATAACTGCAGCAGATGGGCGAGGCACTGTGACCCGTATTGTGTCCTACTTCAAAAAGATCAAAGCCAACCCGCCTGAAAGAACTCACAAGGCCAATGAGCCTGAGAACCCAGATGTCACCCCGACAACTGAGGCACAGGATGGGGATGGAGACCCTCCATCAAGGGAACCGCCACGTCCGGCCCATGACGACAGCTGGAGATATCCGAGCAGAGAAGTGAGGCGGCGTCCAGCTCGATTCTAGGACTATATCATGGACACCGATGCCCAGATGGCTTGGCCGGTAACACGAGTTGACTCACGTTGAGTTGTTGTACTGTTGGTATGTTGTTGTTCTGTTTTTGTTTAAATAAAAGGAGGAATGTGACGGAGCGTATTAAGCCTCGTTCCGGCTCGCTCATGCGGGTTACAATAAAGAAGGACCGGAAGGCTTCATTCACTGCCGGGACCCCAAACTGAGCAGACGTGTCTGTGCCTTATTCTGACAGGTGCGTGTGTGATTAGAGGGGCAGTTTGGGGCAATCATAACTGTTAACAATTAGTAGTTTTCTAGTCATTCTCAGTGAAAATGGAGGGTTGGCCCCTGCTTTTTGCAGGAAGAGTGGGAAACAGAGCCAAACAAACGTTAGCTCGCCTTTAATGCTCTCCAACCCTGGCCAGTGCATACCCTCTCTAAACCAAGCATCAGCCTGCCACTGTCTCTCCTACAGCGCTCTGATATTCTACTATCCAACGTAATTCGAATTCCTCATTCTTGATTAGGCTGACACAGAAGATAATGGCGGAACAGGGTTTTCCACTCTTTTCTGTGAGTGGGACCCGTTCTCATGGATTCCCCGAACTGAAGTATCCGCATAAGGGTCAGGCACTGTGTCTCATCTGTCTGATCCCCTTGGATCAGCTTGCTTCTTGTGGCTCGTGCCTGCTTGTCCTGCATCAGGAAATGGCAGACGCAGTCTGCAGAATCAGTGACATCATGATTGCCAAGATGCTTGACATGGTGGCTACCGTTGCTGTGTCCGCAGTGCATGTGTGCACACAGCTGAAATCGCTCCAGACGCAACACATGCAGCAGTGAACGGCACGCAAATCCCGTTAGCCCAAGGCTCACATGCCTGGCCGCACTGCATGCAGTGAAGTGTGAGAACCTGTGTCGAGGAAGCCGACACTGCAGGTGTGGTCGCCACTGGCCTGTTTTATTCGGATTCCCTGGGGTCTACAGAATGAGCCGTCATCTGTTCACAAACACCAACATCCAAACTATATTGGACCTGGAACATGTGAGACATGTTCCACGAATTTCTATGGTGCCCCAGATCCCTAGATTACAATTGCCTGTATCGGCAAGGAGATATGAATAAGCGCGCAAGCAGTCGCTCACATGCCTCATTTGTGAGGGGAATTCAATGAATTTTTTGCAGAAAACATGAACTGTGCGGGTGTTTACTGCAGAATGCAATCTCTGCATGGAACATATGGTTATGTGTTTATGAAGCACCGTTTGCATAGGAAAAATGATCTGTGGCCCCCACATGGCATCTGGCTGCCCACTACTTTGAGGCCCTTTCTAGATGGCTGCTCGCTTCTGCCCGCAGCAGGCCGACTACCCCCTTGTGTCACCCAGCTGCCTCCTGCATTGTCATTGATACAGCCAATAACAAAACCTGCAGGCTTTAGCCGCCCGCTGCATCCAAGACCTGTATCTAGGCCCGGGGGACTGCCCACAAGATTCTTATTCAGCTGCGAGCTACGGAGGATCAGGCTCTTCCTGGCCCCTACATGACATCCCGACTCTGCCACACCTTCAGAGGAGGAAGCGGTCTGCATGCAGATTACCACGGACAGCCCAATTGTGGTACGCATATTACAATGAAGATAGCTCACTTGTGAGTGGAATTCAAAGAATTGTATGCAGAAATCGTGTACTGTGCGGGTGTTCATTGTAGAATTCAATCCCTGCATGTAGCACATGGTTATATGTTTCTGAAGCGCTGCCGGGACAGGAAATAAGATCTGTCCCTGCATGCACGGCCTGTACATAAGGCCCTGTCTGTGCCTGTCTGGGCAGAGGAGAGCCTTGAAGGCTATCCACAAGCTATGCTTCGGCCTCCAAACTTGCCTCATGGACCTCTACCACCCTTGCATTACCTGAAGTGAGTGATGGCTGTACTCTTCCTTTGCCTCCTCCACCAATCCGACTGAACCTTCCTCCTCTGCAGTTGTACTTTACCTTTTCTGCCACTACTAATCTTCTTCTCCCATCACTGCATTTATGCTGTGTGTACCTTACATCTGCGCACCTCTCTTGCGTTGCATCTGTGCCGCTTTTTAAAAATGAAATTCAATTTTGGTTGTGTGTACCACATCTGTGCACCTCTCTTGCATTGCATCTGTGCCTCTTTTTAAAAAGGAAATTCGATTTTAGATGTATATACCTACATCTGTGCACCTCTCTTGCATTGCACTTGTGCCTCTTTTTAAAAAAGTAATTCAATTGTGTTTGTGTGTACCACATCTGTGCACCTCTTTTGCATTGCATCTGTACCTATTTTTCTGAAAGGAAATTTGATTTTGGATGCATGCACCTACATCTGTGCACCTCTCTTGCATTGCATCTGTGCCTCTTTTTAAAAAGGAATTTCGATTTTGGTTGTGTGAACCACATCTGTGCACCTCACTTGCATTACATCTGTGCCTCGTTTTAAAAAGGAAATTCTATTTTGGCTGTGTGTAACTATATCTGTGCAACTCTCTTGCCTTGCATCTGTGTCTCTTTTTTTAAAAAAAGAATATTCTATTTTGACTACGTGTACCACATCTGTGCACCTCCCTTGAATTGCATCTGTACCTCTTTTTTAAAAGGAAATTCGATTTTTTTTGTGTGTACCACATCTGTGCACCTCTCTTGCTTTGCATCTGTGCCTCTTTTTAAAAAGGAAATTCGATTTTGGCTGTGTGTTCCAACACCTGTGCACCTCTCTTGCATTGCATCTGTGCCTCTTTTTAAAAAGGAAATTCGATCTTGGCTGTGTGTGCATACTTCTGTGCACCTCTCTTGCATTGCATCTGTGCCTCTTTTTAAAAAGAATATTTGTATTTTAAGATCTGTTTTCCTTTACATCTGTGCACCTCTTATTTCTTGATACTCTATTCCTTTCTGCATTGCATTTATGCCTTGTGACTACTTCCACTAGGGCACCTGGTTAGTTTAGCTAGAACTGTGCTGTGCAGCCACTCTTCTTTCATTCCTCAACTATCCTCTGCCGTCACTATGGCTCTCTCCATCTCTCCTATTTTCTCTAATGGCTACACTATCACCTATCTACCCTCTCACACGAAGTCTGGTAGAAAAAAGCACAAAAAGAGACATATTGAGTGCAAACCCTGGACTTACGATTGCAGGCACCTATGTCAGCGCTTCCTCCAGAGAGGTTTTCACTGATATCCTCTTCTCTGTCTTCTCTCCAGATCTATGGCCCACCATCTCATCTCCACTCTCTCTCCTTCCACATCCTCTACCATTAACGGTGGCACAAAGTGGGAAATTCTCTTGGCCGGCTTCTCATCCTCTTGTTGCTTTGTTAATGTCTTTGTTAATGTCTATCACACAGGCACTATCCTGGTTCAGGGTCCACAACCCAACCTCCTTCTCTTTGACCAGATCCTGCCTTCTCTCATTACCTTCCTTTTTTCTCATGCATCACCCCCACTTCTCTCTCTCTCCCTCCTCTGACTGCTGTACCACGCCCCTGTACACCGCCTCAGAAAACTTTCAAAGGCAGAGACCTCCTCTATCTGGTGAATCTTAATGCCCGCTCAGCAAACAAACACTCTCCTGACATCTGCCTCTTTCTGGAAGACATTGACCTTGACATGCTGGCTCTTAACGAGACTTGGTTCAATGCCAGCTAAGTCACTGCTTTTGACTCCTTCCTCCATGATGGGTTCAACCTCGGTCTCACCACACTGGCAGGGGGGGAGCTGTTGGGTTGCCTTAATCTTCCCTGAGTGGATTCCTGCTTCTATTGTACCCACCCAGCACTACTCTTCATTTGAAAGCCTGGTTTGCAAATTGGTCATCTCTCCCATCTCCACCCAGACCATTGCTACCATCTACCGGCCCCCAAGGTGCTACCACCCTGTTCCTCTCTGGATGGGCTGCCTTCTGCTCTTCCTTACTTTCATCTACCTCCAACCTCCTCCTCCTGAGAGATTTCAATATCCAATTGGACTCCCCTGGCTCTGCATCCACTCCCTTCACGGACTTCTGCACCTCTCTTTTCCTCTCCATTCTACCTTCTGGGCCAACCCACTCAGCTGGACACACTCTGGACGCCCCCATACACTCTGACCTCTCTCTCTCCCCTCCACTGGTCAACCCTCTCTCCTGGTCCAACCATTCTCATCTCTACTGCCACCTGGATACCTTTGGCCCACCCAAACACCCCTCCATCCTCGTTCACTAACATCCGCCCGATGAAATGAGTGTCAGATGCTGCCTTCGCTTCCACCTTCATTCCCCCTCACCCCCTACCTCTGATACTACCTCTAACTCTGCTCTCAGCAACCTCCACCTTTGCATCACCAATACCTCTGACATTCTTGACTCAGTCATGAGGATCCGCCTGAAACCTGCCTCGAAGCATAACACCTGGTACGACTCTGAACTTGCAGCCCTGAAACGAAAGTGCAGGGTGGTGGAACAGAAGTGGCACACTTCAAGCTCACCCTCTGACAGACTGGCCTGCCGCCTGCTTCAAAGGCAATACAGACTCTCCATCCATGCCAAGAAAAGAGCCCAAATACAGACACAGGATTCTGGTGCACCAACAAAACGGTCTGCAGGGAACTAGCCAACCCTTCCGCAGTCTGCTCCCCTTTTCTTTCCAAGGCCCTCTGGCCACACACTTCACCACCAAAACTCAGGACATCCTAAACTCCCTTGCTAGCCAACCTCCAAACCCATCCCTCACCCCTTGCCTCCCTTGTCCCCTCACCCTCCTCCTTTCTCCTTCTCCTCCTCCCCTGTCACACCTGAAGAAGTTACCAGAGTTGTCCGCTCCATGAAGGTCTCTTTTAAACAGGTTTCCCCTTGCTCATCCAGAATCATCAAGCATAACATTGGCTCCCTTGCCACTGCACGCGCTGGTTTCTGCAATCACTCTTTTGACACTGGATCTTTCCCCTCCTCCCTTAAGCACTCCCTTGTGCACCAACTCCCGAAAAACCCTTCAGCAGACCATACCTGCCCTGCCAACTAACGCCTTATTTCCGTCACCCCCTGCCTGGGTAAGCTGTTGGAGTAGCTGGCATTACCCCATCTCAACCCACACACCAAACTTGTTGATGGTTTCCACAACAAGCGATCTGGATTCCGAGCATCCAGAGGCACGGAAACTGCTCTTCTGAACACCCGTGAGGAACTGCTCGCATCTCTGGACTACAACTCCCCATCTGACCTCATCCTTCTCGATCTCTCCTCTGCCTTTGACACAGTCAGTGACACTGCCAGTAAAATCAAATCTGCCTATTGCTGCATACTGCTTAGCCCTGCCTACCTAGCTCGTGCTACACTGCCAGTAAAATAGAATCTGCCTATTGCTGCATACTGCTTAGCCCTGCCTACCTAGCTTGTGCTACACTGCCAGTAAAATCGAATCTGCCTATTGCTGCATACTGCTTAGCCCTGCCTACCCAGCTTGTGCTACACTGCCAGTAAAATCAAATCTGCCTATTATTGCATTTTATCTAGCCCCACCATTCTTGCCTGCGTTATATTGCCTTAGCAAACCTGATTCTGCCTTGGCCGTTTCTACAGTATTCCTAGCCTATGTGCCCGGTTGTACTTACAGTGCTTAAGCTACACCTCCTAGAGTGACCTATCTTGCGCTTAAGTGTAACGTACTCCTAGTCACATTAAGTGTCACATACTCCTAGTCACATTAATTACTGTTGCATGTGTGCCTTAGCTTCTACCCGAATGCCATTATTGGACCTTGTTAGCTGTGGTGACATATTACTGCCGTCACTATGGCCATGCCTTACCACTGCACTGACATCAGTTTGCGCCATGATATGCCTTGCCCAATGTTGTTGACCGAATCATGTTAGTCACTTCCTAGTTCTACCTACTTATCTGCGTCACTTAGTGGCTACTGAATTCCCTATCTCTGATACTGGTATTGGAAGGATGCTAAACATAGCAATACTGCTCTGTACTATGGCTGTTGCCATGCATGTGGACTCTAGCAGCCAAGAATTCAATGCTCAGTCACTAGTCCCTATCCTAGACTCCAGCATGCTAATCCCTATAAATGTGGCGCAATCCAATCCATCTATACACCATAGGTCCCTAGAGACAGGATCCTACGCCCCTTTACCATGCGCCACGTCTATTAGAAATGACAGACTCCGCGCCAGACTAGCCAAACTATATGAACCTTTGAGAAGAGCCCTACCGGCCACTAACCTCAAAACCAACCATAAACATAACCTGAGACTTGTGGCTATCACTGTCGATTTTGAACATGAATACCCCTCAGCGTAATAACTAGCCCCCACCCATCTATCACAATCATGTGAAGTTCTCACTGCCAAACTTCAGATAAGTAATTCCCAATCCGTTACTATGCACCTAATATATAGACCACCTTGTAACGCTCACCTGATTCCCGCAGAGGTGCTGGTCTTGACTGGGTGAATGCCGTATCTTCAAGGGTGATGTGTAACACACGGTTGGCTCTTTGGGCTGGACCTCTGTGCACTGTATGTCTGACTCGAAGAGTAAGATGTCTGCAGATAGAAAATATGGGATTACTGAACTGGGGTTATTGGGTGCCTCTCTCCTCTTCCCTTTCTCTTCTCCTGTAGAACCCCAAAGGTTAACGCCCTCACCTTAGGTAAGTGAACGCCGAGCTCTCCATCTGCCTCGGGGCAGGGTGCCGTAACCAGTTTCTTCACTGGATAAGGGTGCAGGCCTCTTGACCTCAGAGGACTGCTGTCCGTCGTTAACTGCACGAACGGTAAGTTCTGGGCACTTCAAATGTCTTAAAAGTCTTTTGTAATGATATCTCTTGTTTTGCAGGGTTCCGGTGATGGCGGATGGCTGGCTGATGAGAGTTGAGGATAGAAACCGCGTGAGGAATAGAAGCGCCTGGAAGCACGTAAGTAAGCGCTTGTAGCCTGCTTCACGATGCGCACTAACTGTCCCTTTTATCTTGCAGGTACAAGTTCGGAGCTTTAGAGAAGCTGAAGGGTGCTGGAATACCCACTGGATTCGGCGTGGGAAGGAGTAATGGCACGTGAGTAATAAAGTTGCCCAATGTCTTTAAACGCACCTTCTTTTGTCTTTCAGATGCGGGATGCAGCGCCGAAGGCCTCCGGAGCGTGCGAAGAGCTGGTAAGCTTTTGTCTTTCAGATGCCGGAATGCAGTGCGAAGACCTCCGGAGCATGCGAAGAGTAGGTAAGCCTTTGTCTTTCAGATGCCGGAATGCAGCGCGAGGCGTTGGTGACAGCCGATGGACCAGGTAAGAGATGCGCTGCCACTGAAGACCGTAGTGCTAACCTGTTCTTTCTTTGTCTTTACAGGTGCTGCTGAAGACTGGATTCCAGGATGGTAAGCCTTTGTTCCCTTAGGCCCAGGATCAGAAACAGAAGACACGATGAGCGTTCTGCTGCAGAGAATGCAGAATAACGCAAAGCAAGATTCATCCATCGGGTGTGGTTTAAATAGCCTCCTGTAGTGCTTAGGTGTCTCCTTCCACAGCCACGCCTAAGAAAAGAGTTCCTGCTTTCCAGAAGAGTTCCAGTGTTCTGAACCTAGGGAGTGGCTCCTGCCCCACCCAACAGGAAAAGTAGTCCCAAACAGAAGAGGATCAGGGGTTCAACTGGCAGGTAAGTAAGCAGCATGGTCTGCTGCAGGTAAGTCCACCCAAGCATTATGAGCCCGGCGCTTCCAGCGCTGGGACTGGGCATCTTTATGAGCCTGGTGCCACTGGCGCCAGGACAGGGTCCAAAAGGTCCCAATTGGGACTGGCTGGCACTCGGAACCGGGGTTATGGGTCTGCTTCCAAGGGAGTCGGGCAAGTCCTGATCTTTTGGAAGCAGAGATCATGACAGCACCCCCCCTCAAGGCCCCTCCCAAACCGGGCTTCTCCGGGGGTTTGGGCTTGTTAGGAAATGTTCGATGAAATCTTTTGATTAGACAAGGCGCGTGGACATATTCTGCAGGTTCCCAGGATCTTTCTTGGGGACCGTAGCCTTTCCAGTCAATCAGGTAAAATAGTTTAGATTTGGAGATCTTGGAATCCAGGATGCTTTTGACCTCAAACTCGAGTTCTCCATCAACTAGAATAGGTTTTGGAGATGTAGTTAGTCGGGTTTGAGGTTGCACGGGTTTTAATAGAGAGACGTGGAAGACCGGATGTATCTTCATGTGAGGGGGCAAGTCCAACTTGACCGCTACTGGATTTACTATGGTAGTGATGGAATAGGGACCAAGGTATCTTGGGTTGAATGTGCGTGGTCCTTTTAGAGGTAGATATTTGGTGGATAACCAGACTTGATCTCCTACTTGATATTGGGGGGCTTCCTTCCGATGTTGGTCTGCTCCTTTCTTGTATTGTTCTTTAGTCCTTTGAAGGTGAGAAACGGCTTCCTTAAAGGCTTGGGTGATTGTAGAATGCAGGTGGTCTACTGCTGGTGTTCCAAGATCTTGGAGTGGATCCAACTCCGAGGTTCGAGGGTGACTACCGTATAAAAGAAAAAACGGGGTCTTCCCAGTTCCCGAGTGGACAGAGTTATTGTAGGCATATTCGGCTTTCCAAAGGATATCTTTCCAAGTTTTTTCAGTTTGTTGTAGCATGCAGCGCAAATACTGTTCCAGAGTTTTATTGGTCCTCTCGGTTTGTCCGTCGGTTTGAGGGTGGTGGCTGGTCGAAAGTCTCACATCAATTTGAGCCGACCGACAGCAACTTCGCCAAAAATGTGAAATAAATTGACTACCTCGATCCGAAATTAGAACTGAAGGAAAACCGTGCAGTCGGACGATGTTTTTGAGAAATTCTCGGGCCAGAGTTGCTGCTGTTGGTAAGCCTTTGAGTGGAATGAAATGTGCCATCTTGGAGAATAGGTCCACGATTACTAGGATCGTATTGTATCCGGAGCATGGAGATAGATCGGTGATGAAGTCCATAGAAAGCGTATGCCAAGGGCGAGGCGGGTTGTCAATAGGGCGTAAGAGGCCGGCTGGTTTTTCCTTTTGACTCTTGTTTTGGGCGCATACTCCACAGGACATTATAAAGTCTCTGACAACTTTTTTCCAAGACGGCCACCAGAAGTAGCGCTTGATCTTTTCCGAGGTCTTGGTCATACCGGGATGTCCTTCCATTAAAGAATCGTGATAACAAGAGATTACCTTTTTCTGTAAATCTGTACTGGGCAGGTATAACCGTTCTTGGAAATATAATAGGTTGTCCTTCACCGTAAAGTCCTTTCCCTGCAGATGCCAATTCTGTATGTCTGCTGGAGTTACCAGTAGCCTGGCTTTATCCTTAACTTCCTCTATGGATTGTGTGGCGATTACACCTAGAATTCTTTGTTCGGGAATGATAGGTACAGGTTTAGGATTGATCAAATGTTCTTCCACTCCCATCCGAGAAAGGGCATCAGCTTTACCGTTTTTTGTACCAGGTCGATAGGTAATTATGAAGTCAAACTCGGCAAAGAATAGTGCCCAACGGAGTTGCCTAGAGGATTGAGCTTTTGCGGTTTTCAAATATTGCAGGTTTTGGTGATCTGTAATCACAGTAACGGTGTGTCGGGCCCCCAGAAGATAATGCCGCCAAGCCTTAAAGGCGGACTTGATAGCTAGAAGTTCCTTATCAGTAATAATGTAATTGATTTCAGGAGGCGAGAATTTGCGGGACCAAAATGCCACGGGATGCAACTGATTGGTTACTGGGTCCTTTTGTGATAGAACTGCCCCCATGGCAAGGCTCGAAGCATCAATTTCAACGATGTAGGGAAGTTCTGGGCGAGGATGTTTTAAGATCGGTGCAGAGATAAATCTAGTCTTCAAATTCTGGAAAGCTTGTTCCGCCTCGGTAGACCATTCAAAACGTTTGTTTTTCTTTAACAAGGCGGTGATTGGCTAGATTATTCGAGAGAATTCGGGGATAAACCTGCGGTAAAAGTTAGCGAAGCCTAACATGCTTTGAACACCTTTTACGGAGGATGGCGATGGCCATTTGAGAATTGCATCGACCTTCTTTGAATCCATACGCACTCCGCTAGGTGATAATGTGAATCCCAAGAATTCAACTTCAGTCACGTTGAAAACACATTTTTCCAACCTAGCGAAAAGTTTGTGTTGACGCAATCTCTCGAGGACCATTTTCACGTGTTTCCGATGTTCAGTTTCCGATGAAGAATAAACGAGGATGTCGTCAATGTAAACAACAACACACACATCTATGAGCTCTCTGAGGACATCGTTCATAAAATATTGAAAGGCGGCCGGGGCATTGCAAAGTCCGAAGGGCATGACCTGATATTCAAATAGCCCATACTTGGTGCGGAAGGCCGTCTTCCATTCATCGCCCTCTTTTACTCGTACCAAGTGGTAGGCTCCTCTAAGATCCAGCTTTGTATATATGCATGCTTTTCTGACTTGGTCCAGGAGTTCAGGGATCAAAGGTAACGGATATCTATTCTTAACGGTGATCTGGTTCAGAGCGCGATAATCTATACAAGTTCTAAGGTCCCCTTCTTTTTTTGGAACGAAGAACAAAGCTGAGGAAGCAGGGGACTTGGAAGGACGAATAAACCCATTCGCTAGGTATTGATCCAGGTATTGTCGGAGGTGAAGATTCTCAGGCTCGGTGAGGGCATAAATTCTACTACAAGGAGGAGTAGATCCAGGTATCAGGTCTATCTGGCAGTCATAAAACCTATGAGGAGGTAGAGAGTTAGCCTGATCCTTCCGGAAAACATCTTGGAATTCTAGGTATTCAGGAGGTAACTGGGGAGCCTCCGAGGAACTTGCTGCCAGTGCAACACCAGGTCGAGGGTGACAAGTAGAGACACATTCTGGAAACTGAACCGTTCTTGCTCGCCAATCGATCTGAGGATTGTGCTTCTCTAACCAAGGAATTCCTAGAATAATCTGGAACTGAGGGGCCTTGATCACATCGAACACGATCTTCTCATGGTGTCCATCTTGACTTACTAGCGTCACTTCTTGGGTGGTATGCGTTACTGGTCCGGAGGCTATCTCTGTACCATCCATCGTAGTAATGACGTCCTTTACAGCCTTTGGACAAAGAGTCAGATTCATCCTCAAAACCATTTCATGATCCACATAATTGCCGATGGCACCGCTGTCGACGTAAGCTTCAATCGCATGTAATCGATCCGGATGTTCAGGGCTAATGAGGACCATATGTATCACGAAATGCGAGGTCACGGAACTGGTTTTAACGCTCGGCAAGAGGACCTCTATTCTTGTCGGGCGAGGTTGTTTCCCTGCTCAGAGTTTGTGACCCTGGTAACTGCAGCTCCTACTGCCTTCTTGGCTGGTTTCACCGGACAGTCTCGAAGAAAGTGCCCCGAGTTTCCGCAATAGAGGCATAATTGCAGCTGTTTTCTCCTTTCTCGCTCCTTTTGTGTTAGTGGTCCTTTCAGGCCCCCTATTTGCATGGGTTCCCCGGAGTCTACTCCTTTGGTAGGAGTTGGTGGTTTGGAAAATACTCGAGCATCAAACTTGGAACGATCGGCCTTCCTGTTCTGCAGTCTGTGGTCAATTTGATCGACTAAGTCAATATAGTCCGAACAGTCTTGCGGGGGATTCACTACTTGGGCTAACACATCTTTGAGCTCTCCACGTAGACCTCTATAAAACAGCGTAATCCTTTTGTCCTCAGGCCATCGAGTTTCCACTATCAGTCTGTTGAAAGACGCAATATAAGCCAAAAGGTCTTGATTACCCTGTCGCAATGAAAGGAGCTCATTGTCCAAGGCCTGCCCCTGTGAATGTCTTGCAAACAGTTTTTCCATACTGAGCTGAAAAGCTTGAAAATCATGGAGAACCGGATCATCTTGATTAACTAGAGGGATCGACCAGTCTGCCGCATTGCCACTAAGGTACGAAAGCACGAAAGCTACCTTAGCTTGATCAGTTGGAAAGGCTGCTGGCCGGCATAAGAAGTGCAACCGGCACTGGTTAATAAATACTGCAAACCTCTTTGGGTCACCAGAAAATCGTTCGGGCGGAGCCAGAGGTACATTCCCAGGTAGGTTGATCTGCACTGGGTTCGTAGAGGATGTTGAAGGAAGATTTGCCCCTGATGCGGGTAACAGAGTTTGTCTGACTTGTGACTGTAGCAATTGTCTAGCGAGATCGTCTGTTCGCTCCTTGGAAATAATCAGTTCCCTTCTTAGAGCATTAGTTTCCTGACGGGCTGCATGCACTTCTGCTCTTAGTTCCCCAAGTAACTGGGCTAGCTGGTCGGTATCCGAGGTTTCCATAGCGCCTGGGTGGGAGTTTTGCGGTAGGGTTTGCGTTCTGTAACGCTCACCTGATTCCCGCAGAGGCGCCGGTCTTGACTGGGTGAATGCCGTATCTTCAAGGGTGATTTGTAACACACGGTTGGCTCTTTGGGCTGGACCTCTGTGCACTGTATGTCTGACTCGAAGAGTAAGATGTCTGCAGATAGAAAATATGGGATTACTGAACTGGGGTTATTGGGTGCCTCTCTCCTCTTCCCTTTCTCTTCTCCTGTAGAACCCCAAAGGTTAACGCCCTCACCTTAGGTAAGTGAACGCCGAGCTCTCCATCTGCCTCGGGGCAGGGTGCCGTAACCAGTTTCTTCACTGGATAAGGGTGCAGGCCTCTTGACCTCAGAGGACTGCTGTCCGTCGTTAACTGCACGAACGGTAAGTTCTGGGCACTTCAAATGTCTTAAAAGTCTTTTGTAATGATATCTCTTGTTTTGCAGGGTTCCGGTGATGGCGGATGGCGGGCTGATGAGAGTTGAGGATCGAACCCGCGTGAGGAATAGAAGCGCCTGGAAGCACGTAAGTAAGCGCTTGTAGCCTGCTTCACGATGCGCACTAACTGTCCCTTTTATCTTGCAGGTACAAGTTCGGAGCTTTAGAGAAGCTGAAGGGTGCTGGAATACCCACTGGATTCGGCGTGGGAAGGAGTAATGGCACGTGAGTAATAAAGTTGCCCAATGTCTTTAAACTCACCTTATTTTGTCTTTCAGATGCGGGATGCAGCGCCGAAGGCCTCCGGAGCGTGCGAAGAGCTGGTAAGCTTTTGTCTTTCAGATGCCGGAATGCAGTGCGAAGACCTCCGGAGCATGCGAAGAGTAGGTAAGCCTTTGTCTTTCAGATGCCGGAATGCAGCGCGAGGCGTTGGTGACAGCCGATGGACCAGGTAAGAGATGCGCTGCCACTGAAGACCGTAGTGCTAACCTGTTCTTTCTTTGTCTTTACAGGTGCTGCTGAAGACTGGATTCCAGGATGGTAAGCCTTTGTTCCCTTAGGCCCAGGATCAGAAGCAGAAGACACGATGAGCGTTCTGCTGCAGAGAATGCAGAATAACGCAAAGCAAGATTCATCCATCGGGTGTGGTTTAAATAGCCTCCTGTAGTGCTTAGGTGTCTCCTTCCACAGCCACGCCTAAGAAAAGAGTTCCTGCTTTCCAGAAGAGTTCCAGTGTTCTGAACCTAGGGAGTGGCTCCTGCCCCACCCAACAGGAAAAGTAGTCCCAAACAGAAGAGGATCAGGGGTTCAACTGGCAGGTAAGTAAGCAGCATGGTCTGCTGCAGGTAAGTCCACCCAAGCATTATGAGCCCGGCGCTTCCAGCGTTGGGACTGGGCATCTTTATGAGCCTGGTGCCACTGGCGCCAGGACAGGGTCCAAAAGGTCCCAATTGGGACTGGCTGGCACTCGGAACCGGGGTTATGGGTCTGCTTCCAAGGGAGTCGGGCAAGTCCTGATCTTTTGGAAGCAGAGATCATGACACACCTGGCCCTCTTGGCACCTTTGAGGAAGACTTGCATAACATAATTATGAATAACCTTAAACCTACCTCACAACTACTCCTATTAGGAGACTTCAACCTAGGTTTTAACGACCAAATGGATAAAAACGCAACAGATATAGCCAACACTATCAACGCACTAGGCCTTACCCAAAAAGGTAATAAACCCACCCACCTAAAAGGGAGAATACTGGACTGGATAGTGGACCTTAACTGCTTAGCTACCATTTCATCCATCTTGCCATTATCGTGGACAGACCACTTTCTGGTGTCCTTCCACCTATCCACTATAAGACCTACTCCATTGGTTCAACCAGTAGCGCCACCATGTTCAACTAGAAGTAAAAAAAGCATCACTGTAGAGAAAGTTATCCCGCCCATTCTTCCCATCCTCAACGCACTACCAGAAAATATTGACCCTAGCATCCTAGTTCAGGAATTTAACAACATCATGCTCACCACACTGGATAAAATCGCCCCTGTCAAACTCAGACCTAGCAAACCAATAGCCCATTTAAATAAATGGTTCACTCCACAATTTATAGACCTTCGCACCTTAAAGAATAAAAGTGAAACCAATTGTAGACTTTGGCCTTCTAATGAGAATAAAGCTAAATTAACCTCACTTTCCTCACACTACAAGAAGGAAATTTGCAGAGCTAAACGTAATTCCTACGACGAGCGTATTGGTAACTCTAACTCAAGTATGAAAGAACTCTTTTCTATACTCAAAGAACTTGAGTCCCCAATTGCTATACCTGATGTCTGCACCAAGGACAAATCCTGGTGTACAGACATCCAACATGCCTTAGCTAATAAAATTAATACACCCCAGAATAAAATTAAACAAAAAAGAAGCACTGAACCTACAGCACTCGCCTAACACCCTCCTGCCTAACGTTTCACCATCGGCACACAATACTACCTTCCATTTCTCTAAAATGTCTATCCTGGAGGTAGAAAAAATTATCCTATCACTGAAGCCCTCAAACTGCAAAGGCGATATTTGCCCAGCACAACTAATAAAAGATGCTGCCAGAGACCTCTCCCCATTCATCACTAAACTGATAAATGCCTCATTTGCCACAGGCACCATACCTGCTAACCTCAAACAATCCTGGGTGCTACCCCTCCTTCAGAAACAGACATTAGATGCGCTTATTCCCACTAACTACTGGCCCATCACCACGGTCCCATTTCTACTGAAAATATTGGATAAAGCTGTATACATCCAAATTCAAAAACACCTTGAACTGCACAAACTTTTAGGCAACAGACAATCTGGTTTCCGTCCACTACACGGAACAGAGACAGACTTAATAGACCTAAAGTCCCAAATAGACGAGCAGAGAGACAAAGGTAAGACAGTACTCCTGCTCCTACTTGATCTTTCTGCCGCATTTGATCTGGTCAATCACAAGGTCTTATGCCGGCATCTCGACTCTGCAGCCCACTTCTCCACGGGCGCCATCAAATGGATCGAGTCCTTCCTGAGTGAGAGAACCATGAGAGTCTTCTCCCCCTCAGTAGCTGCCGACCCAACACCTATCCTATGCGGTGTCCCTCAAGGGTCTTGCGTCTCGCCTACCCTCTACAATATCTTCAAGAAGCCACTGTTCGACGATCTGGACCAGCTGGGTATCACCCACACTAATTATGCAGATGATACCCAGATTCTCCTCCCACTTTCTGGGGATTACAGCACGGACAAGGGCTTAGTGAACAAAGTTTACCTTATCATCCAAGCATTGATGTCCACTAATGTCCTGTGCTTGAACAATGATAAGACTGAACTTATAATTCTGGGCTTGCAGGCTAATCTTAAAAAAACTAGGCCAAGAAATCTCCTCATTTAATATTGACGGGAACACCATCAAAGTCTCCAAGGAAGTAAAAACCCTTGGATTCTACTTGGACTCCACACTGTCCTTTGATAAACAGGTCAAATCCCTCACCTCTGCCATGGCTTACACCTGTAAGCTACTCAGAGCTGGTAAGCCGTTCCTCTCTGACAATAGCTGCCTGATCCTGGCGAGGGCTCTAATACTCTCCAGAATTGACTACTGCAATGCCTTATACAGCGGTGCCAATAAATCTACCATACAAAAGCTCCAAACACTTCAGAATAACGCCCGAAGAGCGGCCCTAGGCATAAACAAGAAAACTCACATCTCCTCCTTGAGACGCCAACATAAATTGTTATCCACATCTAACAAAATACAACTAAAAACACTCTCCTTGACCTACAAATCCCTTAATAACGTAGCCCCCAGCTACCTTATAGATAAACTCCAGAGAATAACTTCTCTCAGACCTACCAGAACTGAGAATGTTAACTGTCTGACCATACCCAAATATAAGCTCACCACTATCGGTGGCAATAGCTTTACTGTCAAGGCAGCTAAACTCTGGAATTCACTGCCTCAGGATCTTAGAGCAGACCAACCCTACCTACATTTCAGGAAAAAGGTAATAAAACACATCATCACTACTGACCCCTAGTCTCTCATTACCCACTGGGGATCTGCCCACATCCAAAGAGACCTGTCCATCCTGCATTAATAGTGCAGTACTGCGTTAACTCTGAAGACCTTGTGTAATGTAACCAACCCGGGAGCCTAAGTGTTACATAAAGGGCCCCATTTTTGGCATAGATATCCTTTGCACAGTGTCTATCGCTTATCTCTGTAACTACATTGGCTATTCCCTGTCTTCGCCTCTATTCTGTACATTGTGTATACCTTGTATTCATGTAAATATTGTATTTCTCGTTACTATTTAAATACTGTTTTCTGTGTATATTCGTAACCTTTGTAAGCGTTGCATTTCCATATTGTTGCGCCCTTTTACTCACGAGTCTGGTGCGCCTAACAAATGAATAAACAAACAAACAAACAAACAGTCAACCATTCCATCCACAAACAAAGGCTCCACAATACCCTTGGCATCTCGAAACGGGCACTGGACTGGCTGACAACCTTCCTTAGTGATCGCTCTTCCCAAGTCTTATTGGGCACCTTCTCCTCTCCTACTTCCTTCTCCACCTGTGGTGTCCCCCAGGGTTCTATCCTCTCCCCTTTGCTCTTTACCATCTAACTTGCCCTGCTTGCACGCCTCATCTCCTGTCATGCCCACCGGTTCCTGGAACCATTGGAACCATTTTAGATGGAGCGGCCATTGATTATCCCGCCACGTTTGTTTCTATTTGTTAGGGGATGGTCTAGTCTTTTTCCGCACGTTGCTAGCGCGCAGCATGGTGGGAGGTATATGTTTCCGGTCCTCCCGGCACTCCGCGCGTTGCAACATCAGAGTTTTCACTTTTCGCACACTCCTGTGCTTTGGTTCCAGCGCTCTCTTTTGAGATTACTCTACGGAGTTCTGTTTTTTCTCCGCCGTGGTCCCCTGACCTCGGTCCCTCTTGCTCTTCCTTTCTTTCGCGTACCTTTGCGCCTTTTTCACTCGCTTCTTCTTCCTTCCTCTTTCTTTCAAGCGCTTCGGCGTTTACTGTTATTTCCGTTCATGTTTACCTTTCATGCTAAACAATTACTTACTCTGCCTCCTGCCGTCCTTGCTCTACACCCGGCCAGCCGGCACTCAACCCGCGGCTCCATTTGCTTCCTGTGCAGCGGCTTACCTGCTCTTCTCTTCACAAGGACTCTTCCTGACGATTGCATACTCTCCGGTATCCCTGCGTCTACATACCATCTCTGCAGTGATTTCCGGATCGACTGCATCCTGCTATTCGTGCAACATCCTACCAAGAAGAACTCTGTCTGCAGTGTTTTTTTTTTTTTAGCCTAAGGCTTTTTTCCCTCATTTTTCGTCCATCTTGGTGGAGGGGCCACAGGAGCTACAGCTCACAAGTGGACACTGTGGCTTCCTACCGTGGTGGGCACTCAACACCGTCTCCATATCAGTACAGAGAACCAGTCCTTTTCAACACGGATTCCAGCTGAACAGGTGATGAGTCGGAGGAGGGCAGTGGGTCTGAAGAATTCCTGCTTGCAGTTGACATCTCCTCCTTCTCCTCCAACTTCCAGTGTTACGCAGACGACACACAGCTCTTTTTCAAACTTCCTGCTGAACCTCTTGCACCGTCCAGTATCCCTGGCTGCCTATCTGCCATACAGTCCTGGTGCTCCTCCAACGATCTCTGCCTCAACGCCTGCCACACTGAGATCCTTCCTATTGCTACCCCTGCTCCCTCCTTCTTGTGCTCTGGTGCTGCTCCTTCTTCTGAAGCCAGAAACCTTGGAGTTATCTTCGACTCCTCTCTCTCCTACTTTCCTCACACTAAGGACATTGCCAAGAAGTCCCACTTTCAGCTCTTCCTTCTCAAAGGAATTCTCCCTTTTCTCACTTTTCCCCAGAGGCTCAATGTTACCCGAGCCCTGGTTCTCTCTAGGCTTGACTATTGCAATAGCCTCCTCCTGAATCTACCGTCTTCCACTCTGCAGCCCCTTCAGGTAATCCAGAATAGAGCAGCAAGATTTATCCTTGGTCTTAAACCCAGGGACTGCATCAACCCTTCATTGGCTCCCGGATGTTTCACAGATTAAAGTCAAATCCCACTGCATCATCCACAAGGCTGTCTGTACCCGGGGATCACATTTTCTGCTACTTTATCTTACTTAAATACTCTCCTTCTAGACCACTTAGTTGCTCTGGCACCAACACTTTGTGTGTAAAGCGCTTTGCTAAACAGAGGGTAGGTGGTTGAACGCTTTCCTCAGCTGGCTACCTCCTATGGAAAAGCCTCCCCGTGCGCCTTGAGCTGGACTTTCTTAAATTCAGGGACCTCCTCAAGACCTACCTCTTCACCTCCTCCTTCCCTTCTTGTCTTCTCTGCTAATCCCACAGTTGCTGTGATTGGTGTCCGGGTCCCCTATGCATCCTCAGGGCCCCTCACCTCCCACACCCAATCTGCCCAGCTCATGTCTACCCTCAGCACTTGCCTTGGAACACCTTCCACCTCAGAGGTTCGCACTTCCTCCTAATGTAGCCCCTGGCATTGTAGCACCACTCTTCAACCCAAGCACTTCATGTGTGGCTCACCCATGAGCCCGGACTCCCCAGCACTTACACCTTCTGCCCTTTTTCCTTGCTGCACTTGCACGTTCTGAATACTCACATGGCATAGTATGCTCGTCCTTCCTCCTTTGGCCTCTAGTGCTCTTATTACTTATTGTGTTTTGTAACGTATTTCACTCCCTTGTTCCCTCCCCTCACCCTATGGGCGCTTGGAAAAATGTATGGTTTGCTTGTATACAGCAAGTAGTTTACTTGCAGTATACAAGCAAACCATAAATAAATAGTTGGGTATCTTTGCACTGCCAATAGATTAAGGCATCAGCGAGACCATACAAACCAGTCACTAGCTGGAACTACAACCTACGAGTGTGAAAATTGAAAGGTGTTCAGTATTTTCCTAAATACTATCTGATTAACATCTTCTTGAAGAAGTTTGGGACATGTGTTCCAACTCTTGGAGATCATAAATGTGAAGGTTTTTCCACCAAATCTTTTTTTGCTAAATTTAGTGAGCAGAAAATCATCAGAAGTCTGTTTGGTTGGTATTGGCAAAGACTATTTGAGATAATGGCAGATATATCATGAAGCTGAATCCTTAATTTGTCCCTCCAATAATGCCAAATATGAATCATCCCTCTAAACGAAAGCAAGCATCAATCAATGTGTCGGGTTAACAACTGTAAATGAATACTACAGTGGTAACCCCTGCAAAATATTCAGTCATAGTCACTCCACAGTCAGATGTAGCTTGTAATAAACTAGAATGCTAAAGAAAACTTAAAGGGTTGTTCTGATTGTGCCAGAAAATACGTCAGAAAGACCCCCACCACATCGATGACTAGGTGATTCTCCTCATTATCCTTATTTGAGCTGATTTAGGCACTGGCATGAGAGCGGACCCCAGGTTTTCAATACTAAATTCACTCCTTGTGGATGATGCAAATTTATTTCAGCCTTGTGCGCATGTGTGCATGGTGGGCATCAGTTTGGGGCAGTCCCATGACATGATGGCTGCCATTACAGCAGCTCCCTGTGGACTACCTCTAAAAAGCAAGTCCAGTGGGGAAGGATGTCTGCTTCTCCGCCGGCATCTGACTGCTGATGCCGGCAGGGATGTAGTCAGATTCCTTGCATGGAATGGGGAACCATATAGAGTGGATTTTCTACCAGTATTTTCACTCCACGTGTTAATTTTGGTGTGGATGAGGGAAAGCACCCTCATCAAAATGAGGCTGTGAGACAAGTCTTTAAAAATCCAGAACATTTGTACGTAGACCAAAAGAGAAACTAGAGCTGAACGTTTTCCCTATTCAGACAAAGTGCTCGGGTCCAAGAAATATAGCCTCACAAATCACTCAAGACACCCTGTGACAGAACCCAAAATGGTGGGTCGGCCTGAAAAGTGTGGTGTGAACGAGAACCCCATGGGTTGTTATCGAACACCCAGGGAAATAGACTAGTTCTTAACCGAAAAAAGTCATCCATGACAGGTTCTTTCAGGAAAATGAAGGCTTCCTGAGAAACACAGAGAATGCAAAATTCCCACTGCACGCTGTCAGAAAAATGGGAAACTAATGCTTGGGCGGCAAATAATGTCTCTGCATATCACGAGAAGAAATCGGACACATATATAAATCAGCATTTCAAGGGAAAATGCCTATAGAGACTATGTATAGTACCGAATTGCCTCTTATGTTTCCCTATTGTATGTCCTCTTTACTCCCCTTAGCAATACTTGTCATGGCAATGAAGCAGTTAAGCATGCAATATTTACAGCATCATTGCCGCTGAATCAGGCACCTTTTGTTTTATGGATGTATGTTTATGTATGTTAACCAAAATTAATACTTCACCCATCACCACCGTAGTGTTCTTACAGCACCTGGCCTTGTCCAAAAGCTGTTTTCCTAGAGTACCCTGCACTCCTTTAGTTTGAGGATTAGTTCACTAGAAATTAATGGTAAGAATAATCAGTTTTAGAGTTGATTTGGACTTGGTGTTTCAGGTGCAGAGGAGAAAACTACAGCCCTGGCATATGGTTTTATTAGGGGAAATTGACAAATAAATTCCCTAATTTGGGGAACTCGCATCCCCTGCACAATGTTTGTGGCTCAATAAATTACCCCAACTTTCTGGATAGTTATGGGTAGCTTATATATTATTTTCTTCATAATGAATCAAAAAAACACAATGCCATTTCTTTTTCAATTATTTAGAGACAAAATAATAAATAGCAAATTCATTTTTTCAAATGAAGCCTTTTATTGTCCAACGCGTTTCGAGATTTTATTTCTCTTCTTCAGGAGCAGTTTTAAGCAAAATCTCCCAAAAGATTAAAAATTGTACAATTATAAAATTGTCAAATATTTTGGGTCAAATTTGTCTTCAATTATACTTCGTTTTTCAAACAAATTCATTGTATACTCAGCATTGATACTCAGAATTGGCTCAAGTGTTTGTTTAGACATCGTACAATTAAACATCTGGAACAAAATCCCTTTAACCTTTGTATTCTTCAGGTTCAGTGGTACTGGTTAATAAATGCAATTCCATAGCTGTCATATCAATCTTATCCATATTCATGCCAATTGATACATCCTACTTTACATTGTTTTGACTATTTTTCCAAAATTATCTGCAGAGCGCTGTTATCATAGACTTATCTATTCATCCATATTTTCAAATCTGAGGTAATTATTAAAAACATCATATGAAATGGGAACATTGGTTATGTTTATCAAGGGTGCTGACTTTATATGCGTACCAGATGCGCTACTGTATCTTCTGTAACGGTTTTCCCCAATGGGTTTCAAGGAATCTCTCTCTATCCTATGGTATTCAGTTCTGTATTTGGCAAAAGTGCATTATTTAGGTTAAATTCTGATAATGCATCTGATTATTAGTGATATCTAATGCTCTGCATACAGTGGCAGCCCACTTACTTTATTGTCCTTCCTGTTCTGTTCACAGTGTTTTTTCAATGATGCCAGTGTTATTGGGATCGAGTTTCTCAAACAAGGTCTATTATGAAAAAAAGCAAAGAGCGAAAATTCGTGTTTGGAAGGTCTCCCTTATCAGGGTCTGCTTTTGGTCTCAATTGATCCCTATTTCTAACATACCCACAAGTGGGGTCAGCTTTATCCAGAAAGTTGACCTTATTTATTGAGCCACAAACAGTGTGCGGGGGACGCAATCAGGGAATTTATTTTTTCAGCTTGTCCAAAAGCTGACGCCTTGTCACCTCACCAAGATGTTGCCAGACATTGGACAAGAGAGAGTAGGGTTCGGGAAAAAGGAGGTGATGGGAAAGAGTACGGTTAGCAGGGAAGGTGGAAGAAAAAGGGAGACGACCAAAAGACAAACAAATCCAGAGGGCAAAGCGCCAAATGGGAAGAGAGGTGTGGGATATGATTGTGCTAGTAGGGCCGCTTGCATCGCACCCGGGGTTGGTTACCTGTATGCATGCGAGGTGGTCTCAAGAACGGGTGGCTCGCTCTAGAGCAGAACTTTCCTGGGATGGCAAAGTCTAGAGCCACTAAAGCAGGGGACTGGATATGGTTGCGTGATGAGAGCTAGACTTTTCCTGTCGTGGGGATTAAGGCAACCCAGTCATGACTAATTATGTGACCGAATGATTTGCTCACTCGTATTTGCTGGGGGCTTTGTACACCAACTTGTATTCCTCTTTTCCTCTGTGCCCTCCATTCAGCTTCAGATCACAATTAGAACAGTTGGGGAGCTCACGAGTGAAGCATCCTCCAGCAAAGGTCAGGCAGCACTCTGCAAGTTCACATGTGTACTCCACGCCTCACCCTTTCAAGGTCAAATAAATGAAGACTATTAATTCAGGTAATAACATAGATCATTACAGTGCTTAGAAGCGTAAGGAATTAGTCATGAAGCTCTATGTAAAAACGTGACATGATCCGATCTGTCCAAACATTCGTGCATTCGCAGGAATACTGTGCACGTGATCTTTTTCCAACTTGTGCACATATTTGCGCTTTCTCTTTTCAAATCCATTCCGATTAGTCGATGCCACAGAGGCGCGTCCCTATTTTGTTTGCAAATCAGGCCAAAATATGGCATCCCTCATAAAACACCTCCTTTCATAGTGTGAGCCGTCACGGTTCACAAAAATCGCCATACACAAACGATGTATGCGGTTCCACTCGTAGGTCACCGAGCACCGCAGCGGAGCCTGAAAAATGCGGCCTCTTGGCACCGATCGGGGTCATTAAAAAGACAACAAGTTTGCTTCCACTGACTGCTCACTGATCCGAAGGACAAGTTCAAATTGTCATGTCTGGTAGACAAGGCAATCATTACCAGGAAGCCTGATTTCCAGCGATGCCCGCACAATCGGAGAGAGCCAACTTCGGGAGCGAAACATGCAAACTCCCTCAAAGTTACAGCGTATTTAAAGAAGGGCCGAGCTATTTAAAGTCCCTAGTAAGGCCTGCCAGGCAGTCTGGGAGTGTCTGGGATCAAGCAAATATCTGTTAATTTGATTCTTCATAGCCATAGTACAATGGGCTACGATTCACATATGGCGTCTAGAGACAAGGGAGCAACAGCTACCTCCCTCCCTCCCTCCCTCCCTCCCTCCCTCCCTCCCTCCCTCCCTCCCTCCCTCCCTCCCTCCCTCCCTCCCTCCCTCCCTCCCTCCCTCCCTTCCTCCCTCCCTTCCTTCCTTCCTTCCTTCCTTCCTTCCTTCCTTCCTTCCTTCCTTCCTTCCTTCCTTCCTTCCTTCCTTCCTTCCTTCCTTCCTTCCTTCCTTCCTTCCTTCCTTCCTTCCTTCCTTCCTTCCTTCCTTCCTTCCTTCCTTCCTTCCTTCCTTCCTTCCTTCCTTCCTTCCTTCCTTCCTTCCTTCCTTCCTTCCTTCCTTCCTTCCTTCCTTCCTTCCTTCCTTCCTTCCTTCCTTCCTTCCTTCCTTCCTTCCTTCCTTCCTTCCTTCCTTCCTTCCTTTTCCAAATGTAAGTATACAGTAAATCCATGGTGGTTTATGTTTGCAGCTTTTTTTTCCGTAATCTGCATGTAAGAAACAAAAGTGCGATTCATTATAATGAACAACATTAACATCATAGTCTATAGCCACGCTTTGGCATTGCTGCATCAGCGGTAGGTTAGTATTATCTGTAACCGATGGGCAAGCTTCTTACTGCTCTGTCAGCACATGGAGAAAATGATGTTTGCAGTGGGCGCCATCCCAAATAATAAAACAGTAAACATGAACATAGGACTGGTCTAGAAACGCGTAGACTCTTATGCCCTCTCAAGTCTTGACTGTTGTGTCCAATTGCAGGTGCATCCACCTCAGTCTATTAATCCAATGCATGTTACTCCCTTTCTTGTCCCTCCCTCCCGCGTCCCCACCCTATCTCTAATCTCCTTCTTTAGGGAGTCAAGTTATGGACCCCAATTGGTCTCGGTGTCATTGCAATTGGTCTTGGTGTCATTATCACGCGGTGGGATCATTTAGCTATTCTGACACAGTGCCCCTGGTCCCTACTCTGTCCCCCAGTGCATTGCTAGATCACGCCCCTCCCCCCACCCGCCCCGAAAGAGGAACCCATCTATCCGATTGCTTGATGGAACATGCAGCGGACTGCAGAGCAGTGTCCTCAACCTGGAGGTTGGAGGCCTTTTTCAGCTCACTACTTTTCCCGCTGCTACTCACCTCCATTCCAAGTAATACCAGTTTGCTGCAGATCCCCATCATAAGAACCACAGAGCCGAGCTTGACACTGGTGTACTAGAAGGGATCCTGCCGGCTTAAAATATAATCAGGAAATGCATTTTTGGAACACACGACCACGAACATGCTAATCCTTAATAATAAAGAAGCCCAACAAAAACAAACAGGATGCAGGGATTGGGGGAGAGGATAGTGCAATGTAGTGGAGGGGGGAGGGAGAGGTAAGGGAAAACAACTGGGGCATGGGGACCATCCCTCCCAGAAAGGTAACCGTAAGGCCCAATAAAGTTGAAGACTCGTGAAACTCAACCTCGGGCATCACTCAACCACCTTCCCAGAAGACTAGTACCAACTGTGTATAATGCCGCATTTCTGTGGGTCTCCCCTTATTTTGATATTGTGGCTTTTCCTAAACATTTCCAGGCTCCTGCTTCGATGGACTTTATCAACGTGACATACATCTAGCAGCCTAATCTGCAAGACTATCCAGCACATAGCTGTTGTGGGTGGGTCCCCACTCACACACTCTGCAGGGTCGTGGTGCACCTAACCTGGGTTGCACAGGCAGTGAAGACATGGACAGCGTTTTAACAGAGCAGGTCCCCGCTCCGGAATGCCGGGCTGCTGGCCGGCACGTCTTTAAACACAGCGCGCTGTGACATGCTATGTCACGGCGGGCTGTCATGTGATACAACACTCCTCCCTTTTTATACAAAACGACCATTTTCGACAACATGTCTAACCATAAGAAACTTTCTGAGATATAACGTGTATGCAGTTTCTCACAGACTAGTCTCTCCTGCCAGATGGCCACCTCTGCCACGCTGCAAACCCTCTGCTACACCGGGCCAGCGTCTCGGGGTCCCGTTCTCCTCTGGTCCTCCCAGGTTTCTAGTGTTGCTGTCTTCACATTCCAACCAGCAATCCCAGCTCCCTCGCACTTCTTGGCAGAATCACACCTTTAATACCTGAAGTTATTGTCAAGTGGAGTCAGGTGTAAATGGTTTGGGTTGATTGCCTTACCATGTTTAAAGATGTGAAGGCAGGCGCTCTGTTACCAGTCTTTAGCTTCTCCTCCTAACGCACGTTTTCATGACTTCATCAATCTTCAGGGAGGCTGAGTTTCTGTGTTTTTTCAAGCGGGTCTGCATTTCTGTTTCAGGTGTAACAAATTAATTAGCTCTGAAGATTCTGGTACTTGTACTTTTCGCACTTGATTTTGCTGGCAGGTGACTGGAAACAACTCCCTCCCCAGCACAAATCTTCCCCTTGATGGGGGGAGGGGAAAAGCCATGGTTGTGGCTCCCCAATGTAAGGCATGATGGCCCTGTTGCACTGCCTTGTGAGCCCGGGACTCCTGGAACAATGTTTAAAGATGTGAAGGCAGGCGCTCTGTTACCAGTCTTTAGCTTCTCCTCCTAACGCACGTTTTCATGACTTCATCAGTCTTCAGGGAGGCTGAGTTTCTGTGTTTTTTCAAGCAGGTCTGCATTTCTGTTTCAGGTGTAACAAATTAATTAGCTCTGAGGATTCTGGTACTTGTATTTTTCGCATTTGATTTTGCTGGCAGGTGACTGGAAACAACTCCCTCCATAGCACAAATCTTCCCCTTCATGGGGGGTGGGGGAAAGCCATGGTTGTGGCTCTCCAATGTAAGGCATGATGGCCCTGCTGCACTGCCTTGTGAGCCCGGGATTCCTGGAACAATGATTAAAGATGTGAAGGCAGGCGCTCTGTTACCATTCTTTAGCTTCTCCTCCTAACGCTCGTTTTCATGACTTCAACAATCTTCAGAGAGGCTGAGTTTCTGTGTTTTTTCAGGCGGGTATGCATTTCTGTTTCAGGTGTAACAAATTAATTAGCTCTGAGGATTCTGGTACTTGTATTTTTCGCACTTGATTTTGCTGACAGGTGACTGGAAACAACTCCCTCCACAGCACAAATCTTCCCCTTGATGGGGGGAGGGGGAAAGCCATGGTTGTGGCTCTCCAATGTAAGTAGGTTAGAATCACACAAAGATTAAAAAGTCCAGCAAAAACACATATTTTACTCATAGTGTCTAAAGTTAGTAAAGTGACAGGGTGTAGTAAATCACCTTGACAAATTCATTTTCAAAGCATTAATTGTCTTGTTTTATTCGGGGGAACATGTTTGAAATGCACAGCACGGGAGTCTTAATGCTGTATAAAGACACATAGATTTTCGTTTCTAGATGTCTACATATGTTTCGGCACAGGATTTACATGAACACCATCCCTAGTGTTCTGCTGTTATAGTTCTAGCACTCTTCAGGACGAAATCTTGTTTTTCAGAAGTGACGAAAAAGTTCAACAAAATCCCCAGCTTTTTCACACTTTCCAATGCTGTAAAAGGTGGAAATGCGAAATTTGTGTTAGTGCTTGATCTAGGATAAAAGCATATTTAAATGCTTTATGTGACTAGGATTGCTAAGTTATCCAGGTCTCCGCTTATCACTGACCTTTTTATGCTCTTGTGGTTGGACTCAAGTTTTAGTTGATGTATTGAAGGAAGTGGAGGGGGCGTGGCTAGGAAGCCATGTGAAAGGACGTGTCTGTACGGGGGCTCCCGAAGATCCGCACATTATCCGACTGAAAACAGTGCAAGGACCGATGCAATTTGGCTGAGACTGATATGACCGCGCGCATGAATCTCAGGTGAACGTGAGGTTATGTTTCGATACGGGCCTGCACCGTGAGAGCGCAACAAAAAGCTAAAAGAAGATCTGGAGGCGAGAGTGCGATGAACGAGAAAATGGCCGCCGCCGCCGAACAAAGAAACAAAGGGGTGCTTGATCTGGGCGCCTGTCGGTCGCACTGGAGCATGGTGGTGGTGTAGGTGCATGACGCGGGTGCATCGAGGTTATTAAGGACACCCAGTCCTGCGAGGCCGACGGCGTGGACCTGGGAAGGGAGCAGGGCCTGATCGAAGATACTTTATGACCGGATCGTGCGGTGTGACCGGGAACTGTGCCCCGGGCCCTTTGTGGCCTAAAGTGGACCTCAGAGGGTGAGACGCGACCTGGCTTCGCTAGGTAATAGACAAGATGGCCGGGGGTGCCGGAGGACAGAGGAACTTTGTGTCTGAGAAGTGGTGATAACAATGGGGCACCCGCAGAGTGCACTGTGAAACCCTGCCCCAGATCCGAGCGGGGATTGAAGGACGTGAGACATGTCTAACAAGCCCCTGAGAGCGAAGACCAAACAGCACACGCTCGACGAATACGCTAAAACGCCTCCCGGCCCAGACGGAGCCAAAAGCAAGGACAAAACGCAAGCCAAGGAAATGGCCGCCGGGGGTGCGAACCACGAGGTCCTCGCTGCGATCGCAGACCTGAAAGCGACCTGGGAGACCAAGCTCCAGCTCGCTGTGGCTGAACTGAAGACCGCAATGGAACTCCAGGTTGGGGCAGTGCAGGAGGACGTGAACCTCCTAAGGCAGGACGTGCGTACCCTGGCAGAGCGTACAGAGACTTTGGAGAAAGAATTGAGCCCTACCGCGGCGGACTGCGCTGTGCATAAGCGTGAACTCCATGCCCTGGTGCAACGCGTGGGCAACTTGGAGAGTAGGGCGGAGGAGGCAGAAGGGCGCGCCCGGAGGAACAACATTCGTATCGTAGGCCTGCCGGAGGGAACTGAGGGCCACAATCCAACGGAATTTATTGAAAACATGCTACTGCAGGAGATCACGGGAGGCACCCTGTCGCAGGGTTTTGCGGTTGAGAGAGCGCACAGGGCCTTAACTAGGAAGCCACCACCGGGAAACCCGCCCAGGCCAGTGATAGCTAAGATCCTTAATTACCGGGACCGAGAAAGGATCCTTGAACACTTCCGCAAGGGAGGCACAATACAACGAGGAGCGGCGAATATAACGGCCTATCCCGACTACACCCTGCAGGTACAGCGCAGTCGTATGAACTTCGGAACGGTGAAGAGGAGATTGCGGGAAGCGGGGCTTAAATACATGTTGCTCTATCCGGCCAAACTGAAGGTTTTCTTTCAGAGCAAGCTACTGTTCTTTGTCACCCCGGAGGATGCTATGGAGTGGTTGGATGCACACAACTGCCCTCAGGAGTCAGATGTTCAGACGGCCGGTGGAAAATAAAGGACGAGATAAGTAACGCTGTAGGCCCGGTCGGGTCATGAACATTGGGACTAGATTATAGTCACTGAACTCGCTTGAGAACATGCGTGCGTCAGGGGTTATGAAACGTGGTCCTTGCGCGGACATGGTTGCGAAGATGAGGAGCCGCCTGAAGCCACCCTTCACACCCCCTTTTTGTGTTTAGTTTAGTCACTGTTAGTGGGGTGACACCCTGTCGGGTTCTCTATTTGGGTTTCCAAGGAGGACCGAACACAGGGATGCTTGAGATCCAGGGATGGAGCTGGGCAGTGGTTGGGGGTAGGGGTTTGGGGGGGAGTTTTAGTTTTTGTATGAGCCTGGGGGTGAAACCGGGAGTGGGTGTTCGCAAAGTGGGGAGGGATTGCCTCGGATGGGGGGAGGAAACTACTGATAGGCCATGGGAGACCTCAGGATATTAACGTGGAACGTTAGGGGGCTTAACAGTTATCTTAAGCGAAATAAAGTCATGTTGTATCTTAAGAGGCAGAAGATAGACGTAGCCCTGCTACAGGAGACACATCTAAAGCGAGAGAAACTGGAGCTGGTAGGGAGGAAGTGGAAGGGAACAGTGGTAGGATCAACGTACTCCGCCTATGCCAGAGGAGTGCTGGTGTGGGTGGCGCCCCACGTCCCATTCAAGCTAATTGAGGAGGTTGTGGAGGAGGATGGGAGGTTGGTTATGGTGAGGGGGATGGTAGAGAACAAAGTAGTGTGCATTGTAAACACATACGCGCCTAACCAGGAAACGGCGACATATTTTAGGACGCTGTGCACCAAGCTCAGTGTTGGGATGGGGGGCACGGTGATATGGGGTGGTGACTTTAATTGCGTGTTGAACCCCAGGGAGGATAGGTCGGATGACAAGATGGCTGGGCCCAGTCCGGCGGCTAGGGCATTGCAGACGCTGCTGGCGGATTTTGGCCTAGTTGATGTGTGGAGAGCGAAACACCCGAGCGCGAGACAATACTCGCACTATTCGGCTCCGCATTTACTGCACACGAGGCTTGATTACTTTTTCACTACGCCAGACATAGTCGCGGAGTGCGACCATATAGACTACAGGGCGAGGGTCCTCTCTGACCACTCGCCCCTGGTCATGCGATGGCAACTGTATTCCCCACGAGCGCGTATTCCAACATGGCGCCTAAGGGCGGAGGCGCTCAAAGACCCCGCCTTCAGAGAGGATATTAGGGAAGAGATAACTGCTTATTTTGAGGTGAATAAAGGGAGCGTTAAGTCGGCTGGCACCTTATGGGAGGCCTTTAAGGTCGTAATGCGGGGGATCGCCATTGCGAAGTCTAAGGGATTGATGGGGGGAGTCCTGGCGGATTTGCATAGAGCTGAGACTGCGCTGGAGGAGGAGTTGAAAGGTGGTGGGACAGATGCGGAGGCGGTCTCCAAATTGCAACAAGAGTGTGCGGAACATTGGGACAGGCTCTGTAATTTGAACTATAGAAAGTATATTGAGAGACTGCATGCGGGGGGAGATAAAACGGGCCGACTCTTAGCTTGGCTGTACAAGAGTGAGACCCCACGATCCCCGATCAGAATGGTAACCAATGAAAAGGGGGAGGAGGTAGACACCCAAGAAGGCGTGAACAGGGCATTCGTGGAATACTATAAGGTCTTATACGAAGATTGCGAGGGGGGCAGCCAGGAGGAGATAGACGAAGTGCTGGAAGATGTAGGCTTGCCCAAGGTCAGCGATGAGGAGCGAGAGGAGCTGGATGCTCCGATCACCCTGGAAGAGCTGAAGGAGATTGTGAGACAGTTGCCCACTAGTAAGGCCCCAGGGGCAGATGGGTTCCCCAGTGAATTTTCTAAAGTTTATGCAGAGGAAGTGCTCCCGCCCATGTTGGAAATGCTCAACGAAGCGTACGAGATGGGACGGTTGCCGGAGTCACTTAGGGAGGCGATTATAATACCGCTCCCCAAGCCAAATAAACCGGGACATGATTGTGGCTCCTACAGGCCCCTGTCGATGCTGAACCAAGACAGTAAGATCCTGACAGCTGTCCTGGCTACTAGAATGCGTAGAGTGATCGGCAAGTTGATCCACCCTGACCAGACGGGCTATGTCCCTAATAGGAACATCACTCACAACCACAGGCGCCTCCACAGGGTGGTCGAGTGGGGTGGTGGTGAGGACGGCGAAATGGCGATAGTAGCATTGGACGCGGTTAAGGCGTTCGACTCTGTTCGGTGGCCTTGGCTGCTAGCGGCTCTGAAAGGGTACGGGATGGGACCAGGTTATGTTAGGTGGGCCGAGATGTTATACAGTGCACCACTGGCCAGGGTCCGTACGGGCGCAGTGGTGTCAGAGAGATGGCAGTTGGGCAGAGGCACTAGGCAGGGGTGTCCTTGGTCCCCAATGTTGTACATCCTGGCCCTAGAACCCTTAGCGATTTACCTCCGGCAGCAATATGACCCGGTCGGCATTGATGTGAGAGGAGAGTGTCACCTCATATCCCTGTATGCAGATGATATGCTGTTATACCTAAGATACCCAGAAGAAAATTTGCAGTATGTCTTAGAGGTGATGGGGAGGTATGCCTGGTTGTCCGGTATAGCGGTAAACCCTCAGAAATCCACTCTATTTCCGCTGGGGGGCTATGTGGGGACTCCAGTGGAGAGGTTGCCAGTGTTGCAGATCCCGTGGGCGACGAGATCCTTTAGATACTTGGGGATTGATGTGTATCATACGACCGTGGAAGAGCACAAGCATAACACCGAACTTGCTGTGGGGAAGATCGAGAAATGTATGAGGTTCTGGGAAAGATTACCACTAGCGATGATGGGCCGAGGAGCCATGCTTAAAATGGTGGTGCTGCCCAGGCTTCTGCATTATTTTAACAACATCCCCTACATGATTCCTAAGAAGTTTTTTGTGAGGCTACATAGTGTTTGCAGAGAATTCCTGTGGCACGGCATGCGCAACAGAGTCGCACTGTGGAAGCTGCAGAACTTCTATGAGAAGGGCGGAATCAAGCTGCCGAACTTTGAGGCATATTATGTGGCAGCGCAGCTACAATATGTGTCCAGGTGGCTCTCTGATGAAGAGACCCCTGAACACAGGCTGTTTGGGAAGGATTGCTCCCCTTTTTACTTGCGAGAGGTGATCTGGGTGGCTAATGCATGCATGAGGGAGCGGCCTAGTATGCTAGCTTTGGGACGGAACATGTGGAAACGGGCCTGCCGGATGATGGGCAACCCTTTGCCGTGTGTGTTGCAGTTCCCATTGGTCGCACTGGCGAAGGGAGACGGGCAGCTCAGGGCAACCATTCGGATATACTGGGAGTCAGTGGGGTTGGTCACCATGGGAGATATTTGGCAGGATGGGACCATCTTGGAGTTCGAAGAATTAGAGGCAGGGTCGGGACTGCACAGGGGTCAATATATGACATATCACAGGATAGTGCAGGAGATCCGGAATAGGTGGCCCGAAACTACCCTGGCCGATGAACCGGATGCCCCGGTGGAAATACTATATGACACATCGGAGGGCGGGCATGAGGTCTCTAGGTTGTACGAGATGTTGATGACGAAGGCCAGGAGCGATTTAGAGCACTTGAGACAGGAATGGGAAACGGAGATGGGGGCCCCGATGGCAGATGGGTTGTGGGAGCGAGCCCTCGGGTATCATAAAAAAGTATTGAGAAATGCCAGGTTTAAGCAAATACAGCTTTATATAACGCACAGAGCATACCTGACCCCTTTGAGAATATCCAAATTTCGGGGTGTTGGACGCCAGGCGTGCCCCAAGTGCGACGAGGAGAATGCAGACATGATACATATGTTTTGGGCGTGCCCAGTAATTGCAAGCTATTGGGGTGAAGTGGCGCAGAAGCTGGCAGGAAAGGGTGTTACGCTCAAAGTGGATTCAGCCTGGGCCTGCTTACTGGGAGGATATCCCAGAGCGCGTAAACTTAGACATGTCGATAAATTGAAAGATCTGGCTTATGTGCTTGCTAAACGTAGGATTGCCATGGGTTGGAAGGAGTGTCATAAGCCACGAACGGAGGTCTGGTGGAGGGATCTCCAAAAATGGGCGGAGGCCGAGACGGCTGTGTGGCGAGATGCCAGTATCGCAGGGGAGGACGAGGAAATGTGCTCTCTTGCGGCATGGAAACTGTTGATAGCTAAACTGTTTGGAACGGGGTCAGCTTCAATTGACTCTGAGAGTGATGACGCCCCCTCGCCCACAGCGGATACCAAAGGCGAACACCATACAGGCTCATAGGGGGGAGGGATGGGGATTGCAGTGTTGTTGGTTGTTAAACGTGTTTATTTATGTTTAAGTTGTAATGTTGTGTGGTTTATATATATAAAATAAAAATATATTTAAAAAAAAAAAAAAATGTATTGAAGGAAGTGGGAACTCGCTTCCTTTTCTATGTATGGTGTCATACAACAGACTGATTCTGTGATATTTTAGCAGACTTTACACGATTTTACTCCGCCATCATGTCATTTGTCTTGTTGTTCTCAGCAGGGAAACTCTTTTTTTCTCTCGACCTGTAGGGAAGGTCATATGGTGCGTTTTAACACATTTTTTTATTTTAATGTTACTTGTGAGACAGATCGTGCAGTATTATGACTGACCTGCAAATTCTTTAGTCAATTTTTGTTCAATTCGGCACTGGGTCGCTAAGCAGTTTCACGCTGGGCCGGTGCACAATTTTGCGAAACGGATGCCGTCTTTATCCCACCAGCCTGAAAGGACAAAAAGGTGGGGGGGGGGGGGGCATTAGGGAAAACTTTCTTCGGATCCTCTCAGGACTACCTTCAGTGTAGCATGTCCCAAATAGTCTTTTTGGATGCTTACAATTCCACTCTGAGGGAAAGCGGGTGTTTAGGGACAGGTTCGATTTACCTTGTGAGTAATTCCAGGCGGTCGGAGGTCTTTCAGTGTACTGCGGCTCCTCTCTGTTTGCATGCGGGAGAACCAGTTTGTCTGATACAGTGTCCCGGAGGAGTTTTAGTGTTGTTTCGTGTTAACGTGTCACATGACCACATATTGCGCGTCTGGTCCGTGCTTTTACTTTGTAATTCGATATACGTCCAGAATGGGCAGCCATCTTGGAGGGTGTAAATGCAGTACTAGGTCCGCGTCTTTTCGAATGTTCAGAATGTCTAACCACACTTGGTCCTCAAATATATTGAATATGTCCATAGTTGTATCCTTTTCTATGATGGTGCCAGATGGCACTTGATGTAGGTGATAAGTGTTGCCTTCTTAGGGTGCCTTTTTAGTTAATAAAATTGCCATACCTAGGGTATATATATATTATCTTGTCGGAAAATGTCAGAAATCTTTCTGGTTGGAGTGCTTAGGATGCCATACGTGAGACGTATGTTGTTTAGTGGAGAACAGAAGTGAAGATATCTATATCCAGTCGATATATTAGATATTTGGGATATTAATCCTTAAAAGAAAATACCCCACTCCACTGCTGAATTTAGGCCATTTTTCACTGTGTCCAAATCAAAAATCCATTTTTGTTCACACTTTCGGAGTGCTAGATCACGGTCTCCTCCTCTTTTTGAGATTTGGACTGTTTGGATAATGAACCAAAATATTTCGCATGATTTATGCTTCAAATGGAGATAATGGGCGACCAGTGGTTTGTTAGGTGTTTGGTTTCTAATGTTGGTACGGTGTTCTCCTATACGTGTCTTTTTGTTTTTCCGATGTAGAGGAGTTGGCAAGGGCACTGGATTGCGTAAACTACCCATTGGGAGCTACAGTTTGTAAATGATTTCAGTTGCCAAATTTTTCCTTTCAGGTTAACATCCTTCATGTTTTTCGTTAATGAACATATAGTGTCCTGTTACAGGAGGTAGATCCCAGAGTGAGTGAGCCCAGAGGAGTGAGCCCGGGACTCCTGGAACAATGTTTAAAGATGTGAAGGCAGGCGCTCTGTTACCAGTTTACACCTGAAACAGAAATGTAGACCCGCCTGAAAAAACACAGAAACTCAGCCTCCCTGAAGATTGATGAAGTCATGAAAACGTGTGTTAGGAGGAGAAGCTAAAGACTGGTAACAGAGCGCCTGCCTTCACATCTTGAAACATTGTTCCAGGAGTCCTGGGCTCACAAGGCAGTGCAGCAGGGCCATCATGCCTTACATTGGAGAGCCACAACAATGGCTTTCCCCCTCCCCCCATCAAGGGGAAGGATTGTGCTATGGAGGGATTTGTTTCCAGTCACCTGCCAGCAAAATCAAGTGCGAAAAATACAAGTACCAGAATCCTCAGAGCTAATTAATTTGTTACACCTGAAACAGAAATGCAGACCCGCCTGAAAAAACACAGAAACTCAGCCTCCCTGAAGATTGATGAAGTCATGAAAACGTGCGTTAGGAGGAGAAGCTAAAGACTGGTAACAGAGCAAATGCCTTCACATCTTTAAACATTGTTCCAGGAGTCCTGGGCTCACAAGGCAGTGCAGCAGGGCCATCATGCCTTACATTGGAGAGCCACAACCATGGCTTTCCCACTCCCCCCATCAAGGGGAAGATTTGTGCTATGGAGGGAGTTGTTTCCAGTCACCTGCCAGCAAAATCAAGTGCGCAAAATACAAGTACCAGAATCCTCAGAGCTAATTAATTTGTTACACCTGAAACAGAAATGCATACCCGCCTGAAAAAACACAGAAACTCAGCCTCTCTGAAGATTGTTGAAGTCATGAAAACGAGCGTTAGGAGGAGAAGCTAAAGACTGGTAACGGAGCGCCTGCCTTCACATCTTTAAAAGTTAATGATTGCCTTACCATGCCTGACTCTATCAGTGGGACAGACTACTGGTGTTACATGGTAGGCCACACTTTGTATTCCTATGTTGTTTCTATGGGTAATCCTCATTGCACTGGATCATCTCTTCTTCATCCCAATACCTATGGGGAGGGGGAGATGGGGTGTGATTGGAAATAACCCATTAAGGTGGGGGGAGAGTGGGTTGGTGTATAATTGGAAAAGGGGGAATACCATGTCTCGCCCATGGGTATTCTCCTCCCAATCCCCCGGGTGCTCCACTCAGGTGATCCTCCCTTGCTTGTCCACCCCCATGGTCGGGATCCAAAAGCGATGGCCCTTCTCTGGCCACCTGAATGGAAGATCCCAGAGGAGTAGGTGGGAGAATACCATCAGGTTTCTCACAAAGACGAGGGCTTTGGGGGGAGAGGGGTGGCACATCCAAGAGTTGGGGATCGGGATAGGGTGGGTAGAAGGTGGAGGTTGAAAGGATTGAGGGAAGGGGCTGGAAGTTGGGGACCCGTGCCAGGGGGGATCTGGAGGAAGGTGCTGTGGAACTGGGGACAGGAGGACAACGGTGGGCTGGGATGATAGGGACAGGAGAAGAATGTAGGAGGGTAGAGAGAGGATACAGTGGGGAGGCCGACTGGGGGCAAGTAGAAGCGGGGGTCGCATCTCTATATTCCTTCAAGTGGGCAACACATAATGTGAGGGGGCTATACTCCCCCCTCAAGAGGAAGAAATTCGAGCTACACACTAGATAATCAGGGATCGATATTTTGGTCATTCATGATACCCATCTGCTATGGAGAGACCGATCAAGACTTCACCTGAGGGGCTTCTCCCGGATTATCCACGGGCCCTAATCAGACTGGAGGAGTAGCCCTGGCATTCTGTGAGGGCATGGATTTCAGAATTACTGAGCCCAAAGCAGACAAAGAGGGCAGGTACATCATTGTAGTGGGAGGATTTGAGGGGACAGCCTACACAGTGGCTTCAATGTATGACCTTAATGTAGCACCGGAAGCCTTCCTGCGAGACTTACTAACCATACTGAGGGGTTTGTGAAAGGACACATTACACTTATGGGAGACTTCAACCTAGCCTGGTCACAGAAATTAGACAGAAGTACTGGAGGAACTTCTTACAAGAGGCGGGGGAGGGGGGCTACTAAATTCTTACAGGACAAGTTTTAAGCCTTTTGCCTTCGGGATGTTTGGAGAGGGAAACAAGGGAAAAAGGAGGGATTCACCTTCTTCTCAAGTATGCATGGCTCACAATCCCAAATAAATTACAGGTGGGTTTCGGCCCCTCTGTTGGGGGAAGTTAGGGGTATTGAATTGGACCTGCCTGGGATAGCAGAACATGCAGTGGTCACAATGGACTTGAGGATTTCCAGGCGTAAACCGGGGATTTGGGGACGGGGAAATCCAGGGGAATTATTGCGGGACCCCGCCCTTAGGAGAGAATTGGAAGACAAGATTATGAACTTCTTTGACTTGAACAGAGACACAGACATGGGGGAGGGCATCAGTTGGGGCGCCTTTAAGGCCACGATACGGGGCAAGTTCATTGCAGCAAAATTGTTGAGAGACAGGCAAATGAGGCTCCTTGAGGCGCAGATGGAGGCGGAGGTCGAAGACATCAGGAGGCGATCTGTGGGGGTGCCTACCAGAAGGGTTATGAGGGAGTACAGACAGGCCGTGGAGCAGCTAAACACCCTTAAAACAAAGAAGGCAGAGAGGTCTTTACTGTCGGTCCACCAATGCTATTATGCAGAGGCCAATAAGTCTGAAAGACTTCTGTCACGGCTGCTGAGGAGGGGGTAGGGGTGGGCTCTAAAACCATCATTGCTGTCACAAATGAGCAGAAGCTACGCCACTCCCGTACAACTGACATCCAAGTGAGCTTTGTGCGTTACTATGTGGACCTATACTTGTCTCAGGACCCCACTGATCAGTGGCAAGGGGAGTTATTGAATTATACTCATCTGCCCATGCTGGGGGCTGAAGCTAGGACATTGCTGGGGCAGGAAACATCAGGAAAAGAGGTGCGTGATGTCATAAAAGTATTGCCCCTTAGTAATTTGCCAGCCAAGGCGGCTTTACTACAGCCTTCTATAAAACATTCCCGAGAGTACTAGTCCCCCTTCTTACCAGGAACTTTAACCACTTACGGGAGACCGGGCATATCTCAGTGTCAATGGAGGAGGCAAAAATCACTCTCATCCCCAAGCCCAACAAAGGCCCCAGCAAGTGTGGTTCATACAGACCAATAGTGTTAATCAATGTCAATTTCAAGATTTACACCAAAATCTTCGCCAGCAGACTGGAGAGCTTTCTCCCATCCCTTATCCACCCTGACCAATCAGGGTTTGTACAAGGGCGCCAAACATTAAACAATATTAGATGCATTGCTCACCTTGTAGAAAAGTTCCATAAGACGTCCACCCCAGCGGTCATCCTTTCCTTTGACATTGAGAAGGCCATTGACCGAGTAGAATGGTCTTTCCTGTTTTTGGCGATGGACAGAATTGGACTGGGAGGGGAATTTATGCAGATGTTCTGACCCAATTATAACACCCTGTCAGTGTGGCTCCTTATAAACGGAACTATGTCCCGGACATTCATGTTGAGTAGGGGAACCAAACAGGGGTGCCCCTTTCCCCTTTGCTGCATGCAATCTACTTAGAACCGCTCCACCAGACCTTGCTGGATTTGGGGGAGAGGGGAAATCCAAGGAATTCCCTTTGGGGGAGTAAAACATAAAGTGGTGCCCTTTTCGGATAGCATGTTGCCCGCACTGTGAAACCCGGGGCCATCGCTGAAGGTATGTAGGAGGGTGCTGTCTGAATTGGGGTAGTGGGTATCGGGGCCTGAAGATCAGCCTGACAAAGTCTGAGCTGTTAAATCTAACCATGGGGGGCAGAGGGAGGTGATGGAGTTCAAGGCCTCTTCGCCATTTATTTGGAACTACGGGCGGATTCGATACGTGGGAATACATATTACCCCTAAGATCTGGGGCTAGTACGTTGCCAATTATCCTCCTATTCTAGCTGCTATTAGAGCTGATCTGAACAAATGGAGGGCCCTCAGCATTTCCTGGATAGGCAGGCTAGCCGCAGTTAAAATTGTTATGCTCCCTCATCTTCTCTACCTGTTTCAGACCTTGCCGGTAGTAGTTTGTTTGGCGAACTGGGGAAATTGATGGGCATGAAGTGGGCAAAAGACACAGGATCAAGCGCAACCTGCTAATGTCCCCGCGAAGAGCAGGGGGATGGCACTTCCCAATTTTCAACTGTACTTTGAGGCATCCCAAGTGCGGTTGATAAGGGAATGGTTTGCGGCTCATGAGGGGAAACTGTGGGTGGGTATGAACTGGGAGGTGGTGAGGTATGATCTGAGGGAAGGCCTATGGCTGACTAAAGGAGCGGCAGGGGCACTCTTAGCAGCTATCCTGATAACCAGTAAGAGGGTACTTGGGCCCCAACAGAATCCCTGCCACAAGAATGGAAGACTCAACCATAGGGCAAAGTTTACTGTCTTTATTCTCAAATAAAATGACAGAGCTCACACTAAAAGAGCATGTCGTTTCCAGAGCTCTTGTCCTCCAAACGTGTGTCACACCATTTTAACAATACGTAATGTCACAAGAACGAGTTGCATCTCCCAAAACCTATCAGAGAAGGGGATTGGTCAGTTTAGGAAAACTATATAAGTAATACATAAGGGTTAGTTTGGTTATTGAATCATCATATCTGGTGGCTCCTCCTAGGACCACCACTAAATTTAACCAATACAAAGATGCAGGGTAATAAGGAAATAATTGGCCCCTGCAACATAGTGTGCCATAACCTGAAAGGTAGCTAAGGATTGGACAGAACGTGTCTCAGCCTTGGGACCTTGGAGAACTACCAGGCTGAGTGAACCTTTTCAAGGCAATGGGAACGATCACGCAGGTGCTGTATGTTCCTATCATGTCGTCATCTCTGATTGCCTGAGCCCTGAAAGAGTACTTTGAACCTGTGCAGTGCTTGTATCTTTCCACCTCTGATTTGATGGAAACAGCTTTCCTCCATTTACCTCGAGTGAATAGGCATTGTCCTGTTCTTCCAGGTCACATGTGTAGGGACCACAACATGGAGCTCTCCTCCTTGTAATTATGAAGATTTTAAGCTATATTCCTTGCAGTTGTCTAATCGCCTTGGTAAACTTAAAACCTTCTGTCTCTGCTCATCCTTAACTAGGATGTGCAACATGTCTGTGCTGGATGCTCTGTCTGCCTTTAGCTGTGTCAGGCTGGCAGCTTCTCCATGTATTCAAAGCCTGTCTCACCTTCACCCTTCATTTCAGTGCACCTATGGCTTCCATCTTTGTTCTTGTGGCTTTCCGTGTTAGTCGCAGTTAAGCATCTGCAAGCTGGATATATGTATTCTTGGCATCTTGCTGTTTCTGCTTAGCAAAAGATATGTGTGTGTGTGTGTCAGTCATCTATTTGCATGAGTCATAAGCATTTGTTTCGTGTCTAGCAGTAAAAAACGAATGAGTGTTGGCGTAGCTTCGTGCATGGATGCCTGTCATGATCCCAGCAAAGGAGCACCGTTCCCATTCAGAAATACCAGAGAAGCAAGGAACTTCATATCAGTCAGTGGACCAACAGTGGCTTCAAGCCTGGCACAAAAGGCATTTGTCTCATTCATAGCATTGCACCCATAGGTTCACATAGCGCTTACATTGGTTTTTCATACACTCAACATGGCTGCCACCAAGTCCATTGTAAACTCACAGCACATACTACACCTATTGCAGAGGGAGGTACTTAAGCCCCGCCTCCGCTGGAGCGCTTGCTCCGCGTCTTCTCCGCTGACAGCGGTTAACGCTACCAGCGATCTCCTGACAGAACCTGTCAAAGCAAAAAGAAGTTAAGAGATATTAGTTTCCCCAGAAAATCAACAGAATTACATAGTTTACTGAAAAGACTTACCGAACCGAAGTATTTCCGAAGTGTTTCTTCAGTCAGCTGTTTATTTCATAGTCTCTGCATCTTCTGTCAGAAATTCTGTCGCAGCCGCAGCATCTTCCTCACAGCAGTCTTCGTTTGCGGTCGCAGTGCCTTCATTCAGAAGTTTTCCTCAGCAGTCTCTGCATCACATGAAGGTACTTCATCTACAGTTTTCCAAAAACCCGCAAAACAAAAGGTATTTTCATTAATGAATTAACTTTGTGAATAAGAAAGAAGAAGTTTTACATATGTTGCTTACCTGAAGTCCCAGCAAGTTATTCTTCACTTAGTTATTACCATGCTCGTCTCTGAAGGCTGCAATTACTCAGTTAAGACGAACTCACGTTTATTTAACATTTCCTCTAACCAGGTATAGTCACAGCCATACCGCAGCGGCTAACCTTTTCTAAGAACCAAGAACCTGCAAAATAAAAAGGGAACATTTAGACAGAGAGATCTCTCCAACGTAGGGACTGTTCAGAATCTGAAGAACTATATGTATTTCTTTTCACCAAAGAAACCACCCAAGATAACTCTAAAAAGAAGCAATGACATTATTCTGACAAGAATCTTTTGAACACCACAGCCTCTCAAGTTAAAAGTTTCAAACCAACGCGCCCCTGTAGAATACAGGAAGGAGAGCTCCACAAAACATAAGCACAGGTGAGGAGGGAGGGATTTATCAAAGGCACAATGCAATACAGTGTTTTCCTGCCAATAGAAATGACAGTAGTTCTATTGTTACTATTGTTGTTTTCACAGAATAAGAGCCCAGATAACATATCCTCTAGCTGAGAAGGCATTATGCTCCCACGGAGTCCCAGGTAAGCGTTATAGAACGCAAAGCCGTACTTAAATTACTCTACCTGAGCGTAATGGAGGACACAGGAATAGATAATTTATCCCATCTTTTGGGAGAGTTAAGGGCAGAGGTCCATGCAGCTAGGTCTGAAACCAACTCTCTTAGGAGAGAGTTAGTGGTTAACAGAGAGCGCACTGAGGAATTGGGTTGTAAATTGCTAAAGTCCCAAGCAGGACAAGCACCACTTCCTAGTAGGGTTTCACAGGGTCAAATTCCGCTCCCAGTCCTCCTCTACAAGTAGTTTTACCCGGGAATATTCCCCTAGCAGCCCCAGAGAGTTTAACAGGGGACCCACCGCGTTTTGCAGTTTTTATAAACCAATGTAATTTACCCTTTCTATGTTAACCTGGGGTCTTTCCTTCGGATCAGGCCAAGGTGGCGTTTGTGTTGTCATATTTGGGGGGACATGCTGCGGACTGGTCCATACCCTTAGTGAATAGAGATGATCCGTTACTGAGGAATTTTCCTGGTTTTCGGCATGAGTTAGGGAAACCTTTTGCTCATCCTGCTCAGGGTCAAACCTTAGACAACGAGCTGCTCTCTTTACGCCAAGGTAACCAAGAATTGTTGGCTTATATAGCCTCTTTCAATTGATTATTAGCAGAAACATATTGGCCATCGAAGATTGAGAGGAGAACTCAAGGATATTTTAGCGCAAATCTTTAATCCCCCTACAAGTTGTGCCGAATTCATAGACCTGTCCATACAGCTGGATCACCGATTGCAGAACCGGCGCTCTGATCAGGCCAGATCAGAGGCTAAATCATTTTATGTTCATTCAAAAGACTCTGGAACTCGTCCAATGACTGAAAGTCACCCTGAGCCCATGCAGTTAGGGGGTGTTCGAGGTCCCATCTCTAAAGAAGAACGAGACAACAGAAGACAGCAGAACCTATGTCTCTATTGTGGCTCTGAAGGTCATCATTTACGAAACTGTCCAGCGAAACCACCATGGAAACCAGTGGGAGCTGTAGAGAAGGTGGACAGAAAAATCACAGAAAATGAACAACCGGAAAACTCCAATGCCCGACAAGTGTAGAGGTCGACTTGTCGAGCCAAAAGAAGGAAATTCAGATCTCTCATTTCGTTGTTCCAGTCATCCTAAGTAGCGACTTTCAACCTTCCAAGAAGTATGCTCTGGAAGCATATGTGGACAGTGGTGCAATTGGAAACTACATGGATTACGAACTAGCAGGCAAGATGGGTATTTGTGTACATCCAAAGGCTGTGGTGGAAAATGTCCTAGCGGTAGATGGAACTCAACTAATATTCGGACCAGTGACGAAGTGTACTGAAGTTTGCACCTTGCTTTGCCAGGAAGGACATCGGGAAAATATATCGTGTGACCTAATTAGTGCTCCACAGTTTAAAGTTATTTTAAGAATTCCATGGCTAGAGAAACATAACCCACAGATTGATTGGCGTGCTAAAACCATAGTTTTCACTGAGGAATGCAGGACTTCCTGCTATGTTCAAGGTGGAACACTGAAGAAAGAGTTTCCAGAGATTTCATGTAAAAAAAAACACCTTAGGGTTGATAGGAACCCTTCCCCTGGAGTATCAAGACTTTCAAGAAGTTTCAAAGAAGAACAGGCTAACGTGCTGCCACCTCATTGGCCATATGATTGCCAAATTGATTTGATCCCGGGCTCAAAAACTCCATGCAGCAGAATTTACGCCCTAACTGAACAAGAAAATATTCATTTAAAGACCTATTTAGATAATTACCTGGCCATTGGGTTCATTCGGCCCTCTAAGTCCCCCATGGCATCTCCTCTGTTTTTCATGCCCAAGAAAGAAGGGGACATTCGTACCTGTATAGACTACCGTGCCCTCAACCAGATCACAGTCAAGAACCGATACCCCCTTCCACTCATTCCAGTGTTAATGGATCAAGTTAAGGATGCCAAGATTTTTACTAAACTAGACCTTAGAGGAGCTTACCACTTACTGAGAATCAAAGAAGAAGATGAATGGAAGAATAAAAAAACAAAAGACAAGCTGAATCAGCATGGAAACAGTCCCCCTCCGTCAATAACAAATCAGCCTACGCACTAGCTTCCAATACCTATAAATTAGCAATCATTCAAACAAAAAAAACATGTACGATGAGAGAATCTGCAATGCCAAATCCAATACCAAAGAGCTCTTTAACATCCTGAGAGACCTCGAATCTCCATCCCCCATCCCAGACACATGCACTAAAGACATCTCTTGGTGTACCAACATACAAGAAGCACTCCTTGGCAAAATTGCTATGCTACAAGCAAAGATTGAGTCAAAGAAAGAGAGTCTTAACTTCACTGACAACCCCATCTCTCCCACTCACACTGCACAACTAGATGACAATAACCTATTTGAATTCTCTACCATCACTACCAAAGAGGTTGAAGATATAATCAATTCTCTAAAACCCTCCAAATGCCAAGGGGACATTTGCCCTTCTCCGGTCATCAAAGACACGGCCAAACATCTTGCCCCCTTATCACATCCCT